>NC_135960.1:11124730-11428897 GCF_053455715.1 Rhinoraja longicauda
GTGCTGGCTCGAAGGGCCGAATGGCCTACTCCTGCACCTATTGTCTATTGTCTATTGTCTATAAAACTTTAGAGTTTAGAGATACAGCGTGGATACAGGCTCATCGACCCAGCGAGTCCGTGCCAACCAGCGATCTCTGCACACTAACACTATCCTACACACAAGGGACAATTTATAACCTTCACCGAAGCCAAATAACTTACAAACTCGTACGTCTTTAGAGTGTGGGAGGAATCTGGAGCACCTGGGGAAAACCCGCGGGGTCATGTGGAGAACGTACAAACTCCGTGCAGACAGCACTCGGGGTCAGGATCAAACCCGGGTCTCTGGCACTGCAAGGCAGCAACTCTACCGCTGCGCCACCGTATTTGTTTGCAGTTCTCTCTGGAACCATCCTAACTCTCACGTGGGCCGGCGGCCAGCTGATGGGACAGCTGTTGTAGAGATCAAACCTATTGATTATGCAGGAGTTGGTGTACATGTTGTGCAGTGTGCAACATCATCTGTTTCACATCTCAAACACGTGCCTGAACACGTGAAGGAATTTCAGCCAGTTACCAATTACTCTTCGGTTTCCCCAATTGCACCATAGAAATTATTTTATCCGTTTGCATTGTGTATCGGTATGGCAACTGCTCTGCCCAAGATTACAGAAATTGCAAAGAGTTGTGAATGCAGCCCAGTCCATCACACAAACTTAACTCCCCCCCCCCCCCCCCCACCCCCTCTCCCCCAGGTTACCTCTGTCTCAGGTTAGCAATCAACATAATCAAGGACCACTCACATCCCATCGTTCCCTCTTCTCTCCTCTTCCATCGAGCAGCTGATGCAAAAGTTTGAAAGCAGGTACCACCAGATTCAAAAATAGCTTCTCCCCCTCTGTTGACAGATCCTTGAATAGACCTCTCATATGGGGATGGACTCACCTTCCAATCTACCTCATTGCAGCCCTTGCACTTTTTTTGACTGTATTTCCCTGCAGCTGTAACACTACATATTGCTCTGTTTATGTTTTCTTTTGCACTACCTATTGTACCCTCATAAGGTGTGATTTTCCTGGATAGTGAGCAAAACAAAGTTTTTCACTGTATCTTGGTATAGGTGACAATAAGAAACCAATACCAATAGTAATACGAACTAGCACACATTCAAATTCGTGCACCCAGTGAACTTAGATGCCCAACGTCACCAAATTGTTTTGTTTTGGAAAAACCCAAGACTTCAATGATGGCTGTTAAAGGCTGGTTTATCCTGGGCGTAAGTAATCGGTCGCATTTATGTTGCAGTGGTTTGATGTGTGAGATGCTTCAAAGGCACAGCATCAGCAAGACTTCCTATTTTAAGATGTAATTTGAATAAGTGCCCTGAAATGAGCCTGTACTTGCCGAAGTTTAGAAGGATGAGGGGGGGACCTCATTGAAACTTACCGAATAGTGAAAGGCTTGGGTCGAGTGGATGGGGAGAGGATGTTTCCACTAGTGGGACCAGAGGGCACAGCCTCGGAATAAAAGGACGCACCTTTAGAAAGGGGATGAATCTGTGGAATTCATTGCCACAGACGGCTGTGGAGACCATCAGTGTGTCATTTTAAAGCGGAGATTGACAGGTTCTTGATTAGGAACGGTGTCAAAGGTTACGGGTAGAAGGCAGGAGAATGGGGTTGAGAGGGAAAGATAGATCGGCCATGTTTGAATGACACTGGATGGGCAGAATGGCCTAATTCTGTCCTTAAGACTTATGAACTCATGAATGAAATCAGAGGTCTTTTACAGCACAGAAGAAATCAAGCACTTAGTGTTGTAGGGAGGAACTGCAGATGCTAGTTTAAACCAAAGATAGGCACAGCAACTCAGCGGGACAGACAACATCTCTGGATAGAAGGAATGTGTGATGTTTCGGGTCGAGACCCTTCTTCAGACTGGGTTAGGGGAGAGGAAGATACAGAGATATTCTGTGGAATTTGCAGCATTTAGTGCTGGCTATGTGTGACGTCCATAAAAACCCAATCCCACCTGGTCCCTCATAGACCTGCGATTATTTCTCCAAGTTTATTATTTGACTGGAAAAACTGCATGGACGACCAGTACACTTGGGAAACATTGAAGAAAAATGTTAGCAGTGAGCAATCTTACACTCTTAACCAAGTACATTACACTTTTGTGTTTCTTATAATACGTGACCTTCTCCCACATTTATTACCAGGATCTGCAGTTATTGACACAATACATCTGGCTTGCCATCACCAGCTGCTTGATGCAATCCTGATAATTATCTCTCATAACAGTCTGCTTCATTATTTGTCCAGCAATTACAATTCCAATGCCAACATTTCATGGAAGATAGACACAAAACGCTGGAGTAACTCAGATGGTCAGGCAGCATCTCTGGAGAGAAGGAATGGGCGACATTTCAGGTCAAGACCCTTCTTCAGATTGAGAGTCAGGGGAGAGGGAAAGTGGAGATATGGAAGGGTAAGGTGTGAAAATGACACATCAAAGCAGACGATGACTAAGGAAACGTAGAATGGTTCATTGTTAGCTGAGGGGGAGGTGACAATGGGGCATACAAACAGTAAAATTAATCAGGCGGACAGTGAAACTACTCAGCGAACTAGGGTGGGGAGGGACGGAGACAGAGAGAAAGCAAGGGTTACTTGATGTTAGAGAAATCAATATTCATACCGCTGGGCTGTAAAATATGAGGTGCTGTTCCTTCCAACAGCACCCACGCACACCTCCAGATTCAGGGACAGTTTCTTCTCAACTGTTATCAGGCAACTGAATCATCCTACCACAGCCAGAGAGCAGTGCTGAAGTGCTATCTACCTTATTGGTGACCCTCGGACTATCCTTGATCGGACTTTCCTGGCTTTACCTTGCACTAAACCTTATTCCCTTATCATATTTCTCTACACTGTAAATGGCTCAATTGTAATCATGTATTGTCTTTCTGTTGACTGGATAGCACGCAATAAAAGCTTTTCATTGTACATGTGACAATAAACTAAACTATCTCAAACTAACTAAAACATTTTGTTGCCTTTGGACTCCTCTTTGCAGCATTTTGGAAATATGGAAAAATAGCAAAACATCAAAAATGTAACAACTTCCTATTATCCTGGCATTGTTAAATGGTCATATGTACATTACTTTTATCAAAAGTCCATTAAGGCAATTGGCCGGAACTCATGATGCGTTTCAGTATCACTTGCTTAAGGCACCAGGGAGACCTTAAAATCCTTTGCTTGTTTCTTAAGATCTCAAAACCACTCCGTTTTATTTATTTTGCAGTTTTCTCTTCATTCTGCAATTCTGCAAGCTTCAGTTTTCTAATATCAAGCCCAATCGATGGTTCAATGGTGCTTTTATTGCCACATGTGCAAATGCACCGTGAAATTATTTTCTTACAAGCTGTCCAGTAGAGTATTGCCATACGTAGGCACATCCCTGATTCCGATTAGTAAATTGTACAGGAATAGTCCACTGAGACCGCAAGCAAGAGGCGCCATTTTCAATGTCCAATCCGCACTCTAGCTGTTATGAGCGGTGCCCTATCCAGGCAAGCCCCAGGCTGCAGCGAGCCTTCAGCCGTTGCCCCCTTAGACATACAATACAATACAATACAATACAATACAATACAATATATCTTTATTTTCATTGTACAGGGGTACAACGAGATTGGGAATGCGCCTCCCATACGATGCAATAAATTAATTAGCTAGTCAGTATTAATTTAAACAACCCAATGAAACAAATTGTAACAGTTTTAAAACAGAATAAAGTGCAAGTAGATCTGTGCCGGTTCACTGTGCGATGTGGCCATCCGGCTCAGCAGGACCAGTTCATAGCAGCTATGGCCCTGGGGATGAAGCTGTTCCTGAGTCTGGAGGTGCGGGCGTAGAAGGCCTTGTATCGTCTGCCCGATGGTAGAAGTTCGAACAGACTGTTGCAGGGGTGTGAAGAGTCTTTGTGGATGCTGGTGGCTTTTCTGAGGCATCGTGTGTTGTAGATGCCCTCCAAGGCTGGTAGCTGTGTTCCGATGGTCCTCTGAGCTCTATGGACTACCCACTGAAGAGCTTTCCTCTCTGCCTCCGTGCAGCTGAGGTACCACACAGGGATGCCATGTGTTAGGATGCTCTCTATGGTGCAGCGGTAGAATGTCCTCAGCAGCTGTTGGGGTAGACCAGACCTCTTCAGTGTTCTTAGGTAGAACAGTCGTTGCTGTGGGTACGGTACAGCGAACCAAAGTTCTCTCCTTGCCCGTCACCTTTGTTCCCCGGAGGCGCCTCCCGCAGCCAAACTTGAGGGTGCGGTCACGGTGGCGCAGCGGTAGAGTTGCTGCCTTACAGCGAATGCAGCGCCGGAGGCGCAGGTTCAATCCCGCCTACGGGCGCCGTCTGTGCGGAGTTTGTACGTTCTCCCCGTGATCTGCGTGGGTTTTCCCCGAGATCTTCGGTTTCCTCCCACACTCCAAAGACGTGCGGGTTTGTAGGTTAATTGGCTTGGTAAATGTAAAAATTGTCCCTAGTGTGTGTAGGATAGTGTTAATGTGCGGGGATCGCTGGTTGGCGCGGACCGGTGGGCCCAAGGGCCTGTTTCCGCACTGTATCTCTAAACTAAACTAAACTAAACCATTTCTCACCGTTTAAATAGCTAAATAATTTAGAGGTTAACACAAGACAATTAGTGCAAGCATATCACGGCTGCCAAAGGAGTTTTGACTGAAATGTTTCCTCTGTTCCTCTGAGCACAGATGCTGCCTGACTTTCCACCATTTTCTGACATGGTCCAAGCATAACCACTGGGAAAAGAAATCTGATGACCAACAAGTGACAATCATTGACTACAAATTAGTGGGGGTTAACTGACAACAGACAGAGCCATACAATTCAAACAGGCATCCCTGTGTGGTACCTCAGCTGCACGGAGGCAGAAAGGAAAGCTCTACAGCGGGTAGTCCATAGAGCTCAGAGGGCCATCGGAAAAAACAGCTACCAGACTTGGAGGGCATCTACAACACACGATGCCTCAGAAAAGCCACCAGCATCCACAAAGACTCTTCACACCCCTGCAACAGTCTGTTCGAACTTCTTCCATCGGGCAGACGATACAAGGCCTTCTACGCCCGCACCTCCAGACTCAGGAACAGCTTCATCCCCAGGGCCATAGCTGCTATGAACCGGTCCTGCTGAGCCGGATGGCCACAACGCATAGATCAACTTGCACTTTACCCTGTCTAAAAAAAACCTGTTACAATTGTTTCGTTTTGTTGCGTTGCTGTTAATTACTTAAATTATTGCATCGTATAGGAGGCGCATTCCCAATCTCGTTGTACCCCTGGGTACAATGACAATAAAGATATATTGTATTGTATTGTATTGTATTGTATTGTATGACTTTACCTGACATGCTTTCCAGTATCCTAGCACACATTGTCAGCATATGTCGTTGTCAATATGCTTACCAGTAGGTAACGCAGCCTTGGTGTTAAATGCAACAGTTTAATGACTAAAATAAAAGAAAAACAGTTTTCGGATTTGGGATTTTCACTTTTCTTCTTTTTCTGCCCCAATATTTATCCATTCATACATTTCTCCAGATTTTATCAGGTGGAAAAATGGCAGATGGAGTTTAATCTGAACAAGTGTGAGGTGTCGCACGTTGGGAGGAAGAATGTAAGGGGAAAGTATATAATTTATGGTCAGACCATTAACAGCATTGATGTACAGAGGGATGTTACGATTCAAATCCATAGCTCCCTGAAAATGGCAATGCAAGTAGATGCACAGAGGGTGGTGGAAATAGATACCATCGATACAATATTGGCTTGTAAGAGGCTTCTAGATAGACAGGTGAATATGCACAGAATGGAGGAGCATGGAGAATCATGTGCCAGCAATTGAGATTAGTTTATCTTGGCATCATGTCAGGCATAGATAGAGTGTGCACAAGGTCCTATTCCTGTGCTGTACCTATGTTCTATGAAACTCCACAAATATCTTAAGAAATTGATACAGAAATCAGGAATTCAAAATTCAACAAGAAAAGTTCAGCTTGAGTACAGTGAACCAACTAACGGCGAGACCAAGCGCAGGCTCGGCGTTCGTTTCGCTGAACACCTCCGCTCAGTCCGCCTAAACCTGCCTGATCTCCCAGTTGCTAAACACTTTAACTCCACCTCCCATTCCCACACTGACCTTTCTGTCCTGGGCCTCCTCCACCATCAGAGTGAGGCCCAACGCAAATTGAAGGAACAGCACCTCATATTTCGCTTGGGCAGCTTACACCCCAGCGGTATGATTATTGAACTTCAAGTAACCCTTGCTTTCCCTCTCCCCAGCCCTCCTTTTTCCAAGTTCTCCGACCAGTCTGACTGTCTCCCTGACTAAATTTTATCTCTGTTTGCTTTGTTGTCATCTTCTCCTAGCTAACAATGATCTTTTCTATCTTTTCCTTTAAGCTACATCCCCTTTGATGTCTCAATTTCACACCTTACCCTTCCTTATCTCTGTGTCTCCCTCTCCCCTGACTCTCAGTCTGATAAAGGGACTCGACCCGAAACGTCACCCATTCGATGTACCCAGAGATGCTGCTGCCTGTCCTGCTGAGTTACTCCAGCATTTTGTGTCTATCTACAGTGACTCCATTGTTACGGCTAATCAAGGCTTGTCACCATACATGGTTGTGTATTTATTTGAACAGATTAGAATCAACGCAGTTTTATCTTTTTTATTACTGTTGCTTGGAAATAAAACAAGATTGGACAGCTACATTGCTGCGACTACAGTTGACAAGCTGCTGTTGGCAAGTGTCTGATTAATCGTAATTATTTGATAACGAGTTTATATATTTGTCCTTGAAATGTGGGCGACATTAACTTGGCAACATTTATTGCTCATCCAGTGTTGAGCCAAGGACAAAATTATTTAGAATGGGATTTTGCATTTAGCCCAGCCATCCCAATACATTAATAAACTAGATGGATCAGCATTCTGATTATGCCAGTGGTAAAAATAAGGGCAGCATCTCCGGAGAGAAGGAATGGGGGACGTTTCGGGTCGAGACCCTTCTTCAGTCTGAAGAAGGGTCTCGACCTGAAACATCACCCATTACTTCTATCCAGAGATGCTGCCTGTCCTGCTGAGTTACTCCAGCATTTTGTGTCTATCTTCGGTTTAAACCAGCATCTGTTGTTCCTTCCTACACTTAAAAAAGGGCACCTCTACTTATCCAAGAACAAGGAGATGGATATTTGTCAACAGCACATATTTATTTTTGATATAGCAATAACACAATCTCTTGCTTTTAGCAGCAGGCACTCAATTTGACTGCAGATTTTAGTTTGAGTTTAGTTCAGAGATGCAACGTGGAAACAGGCCCTTCAGCCCATCGAGTCTGAACTGACCAATGATCCCCGTACATTAATACTATTCTACACACACTAAAGACTATTTGTCATTTTACCAAGCCGATTAGCCTACAAACTTATGCGTCTTTGGAGTGTGGGAGGTAACCAGAACTCCCCAGAGAAAACCCACGCAGTCGCAGGGAGAACATACAAACTCCGTACAGACAGCACCCGTGATCAGCATCGAACTCGGGTCTCTGGCACTGTATGGCAGCAACTTTATCGCTGCACCACGGTACTGCCCTTTTTTTTGACATTTGTAATGTTTCGTTACAATGTTAAATGTGTAATCCTGATGTTAAAATCCCCACAACCCATGGGCCAACTCTTAAAACTACCAGTGACCATCTGCCCTACCCACAGAAGAGCCTACTGTGCCGGCATTAGTCTCATCAACCACTTAGAACCCACAAAACCAGAGTGCAAGTAAGACAGAGAGAAACAAGGAACTCCAGAGACTGGTTTACTAAACAAAAAGACTTAACTTAACATGCTGGAGTAACTCAGCAGGTCAGGCAACATTTCTGGAGAACATGGATATTTGGACCCGAAATCTCACCAATTGATATTCTCCACAGATGCTGCATGAGTCACTCCAACACTTTGTATCTTTGAACTTATGAGCAAATTTGCAGATGATACAAAGCTGGGTGGTAGTGTGAACTGTGAAGAAGATGCTATGAGGTTGCAGGGTGACTTGGACAGGTTGTGTGAGTGGGCGGATACATGGCAGATGCAGTTTAATGTGGATAAGTGTGAGGTTATCCACTTTGGTGTTAAGAATAGGAAGGCAGAGTATTATCGGAATGGTGTCAAGTTAGGAACAGAGGACGTACAACGAGATCAGGGTGTCCTAGTGCATCAGTCACTGAAAGGAAGCATGCAGGTACAGCAGGCAGTGAAGAAAGCCAATGGAATGTTGGCCTTCATAACAAGAGGAGTTGAGTATAGGAGCAAAGAGGTCCTTCTGCAGTTGTACAGGGCCCTAGTGAGACTGCACCTGGAGTATTGTGTTCAGTTTTGGTCTCCAAATTTGAGGAAGGATATTCTTGCTATGGAGGGCGTGCATCGTAGGTTTACTAGGTTAATTCCCGGAATGACGGGACTATCATATGTTGAAAGACTGGAGCGACTAGGCTTGTATACACTGGAATTTAGAAGGATGAGAGGAGATCTTATCGAAACGTATAAGATTATTAAAGGGTTGGACATGTTAGAGGCAGGAAACATGTTCCCAATGTTGTGGGAGTCCAGAACAAGGGGCACAGTTTAAGAATAAGGGGTAGGCCATTTAGAACTGAGATGAGGAAAAAAAAATTCAGTCAGAGAGTGTGAATCTGTGGAATTCTCTGCCTCAGAAGGCAGTAGAGGCCAATTCTCTGAATGCATTCAAGAGAGAGCTAGATAGAGCTCTGAAGGATAGCGGAGTCAGGGGGTACGGGGAGAAGGCAGGAACGGGGTACTGATTGAGAATGATCAGCCATGATCACATTGAATTGCGGTGCTGGCTCAAAGGGCCGAATGGCCTCCTCCTGCACCTATTGCCTATTGTCTATTAAGACTTTAGAAATACAGCGTGCAAATAGGCTCTTCAGTGCATCAAGTTCAGCACCGACCATTGATCACCCCGTACACTAGCACTATCCTACACACTAGGGACAATTTTACAATTTACCAAAGCCAATCAGCCAACAAACCTGCATGTCTTTGGAGTGTGGGAGGAGATCTGAGCACTTGAGAAAACAGGGGGAATGTACAAACTCCATTAAGATTTCACCTGTAGTCAGGATCGAACCTGGGTCTCTGGCTTTGTAAGACAGAAACTCTACTTCTGCCCCACTGTGCCGCCCTAAACTAAACTAAAGTATCTTTGAAAGTAAGACATCCTCAATGCCACGGAGCTGTCTGAGAACAAAATGATCTTCTCCTGAAATGTCTATCACTCATTTATGTTCAATCTTTCTTTTATCCAACACTTTTCTCCCAGTATGTTACTTAATCTTTTTGATTTTTCTTTCTCTTTATAATACATACCTTTAGTTTGTTCTTCACATACTAGTTTATGGAAATTCTCAGTGCCCATGGTGCAATGATTCTGCCAATTTTTATTGTTCTCCACTGCAAATAGATTAACTTCCCGTATAGTTTTAAATAATCTTAATTTCATTTTCAAGCTTTAGATAGCTGTTTACCTCCTTCGTAGAGTGTAAATATCACCAGCAACCTGTCCTAGACTAGCCATATAGAAAGCAATGGCCAAGAAAGCACACCAACGCCTCTACTTCCATAAAAGGCTTAGGAATTTCGACATGTCCCCAGCAACTCTCACCAACTTCTACAGATTCGCCGTCGAAAGCATTTTATCGGGATGCATCACAGCATTATTTGGGAACAGCTTCATCCAAGACTGCAAGATATTGCGGAGATTTGTGGATGCAGCCCAGACCATCAGGGATGAGTCTCACCCCGGCCATTCCCTCTTCTCTCCTCTCCCATCAGGCAAGACTACAGAAGTTTGAAAATGCACACCTCCAGATTCAGGGACAGTTTCTTCCCGGCTGTTATCAAGCAACTGAACCATCTTAGAGCTACCATCTACCTCGAGAAGACCCTAAGACCATCTTTAATCAGAAGATAGACACAAAATGCTGGAGTAACTCAGCGGGACAGGCAGTGTCTCTGGATAGAAGGAATGGGTGACATTTCGGGTCAAGACCCTTCCCTAGACTTAATCTTTTATCAGATTTTTCTTGACTTCATCTTCCACGATACGTTATTCCCTTTTACCTGTATCTGTACACTGTGGACGACCTGGCAGTAATCATGCATATTCTTTCTGCTGACTGAATGGCACATAACAAAAAAGCTTTTCACTGTACCCTCAGAACACGGGACAGTAAACTAAACTAAACTGAACTAAACAAAGATAAAGTTTTGAAAGTTCAACTGGAGAACTGAAAAGAGAACACTAGTAAAATAACTGGTAAGGGTCAGAACACAAGAATATGTCAAGCAAATTCCTGTCAAAATTCAACTGATATATTGAGCAACAACTAATATATTTGAAAAGGAATTAACTAAGCCACTTCTCGTGAACTGATTGACTTATGCGTGTGGTTGACAGTTGAAGATTTCTATCGTGCCAACAGGTAAAACAATCCTGAGTGTTATCATTGTATTATTTACATTATTAGTATACCAAATGTTGGCTAGATTAAGGTAATCTATGAATTGTAGATTAGGCTAATTAATGTGATTAGAGCCTTTTGCTTTCACTCTCATGAAATTCTTCAGAACATCGTCAACATTCCTGCTTGCCTCAATAAATTGCTTCCGTGATAATTAATAACAAAAGCTATCTCGGTTTCATATATGATAACGTGCATATCAGTTCTGCTACAATATAACAAGAGTAGAATTGCTCAGTTAAATTAAACAATTTAGTACAGTGTAAAGTTTGTAAATTAATAATTTACCTGATAATTAAGCTCGAACGTTTGTTGACCAAAAGCATTGACAGCCCATAAAAAGTGATTCTTGGCTTCTTTCTGGTGGTAAAGGTATTAATTTATAACAGTATAACAGTATAACAGAGCTTTATTTGTCATTCGGTAGCAAGGTACCGAACGAAACTACATAGCAGTCACACAAAAAAGAACACAAGACACATAACCCCAACACAAACGTCCATCACAGTGACTCCAAACACCCCCTCACTGTGATGGAGGCAACAAAACTTCCACTCTCTTCCCCACGCCCACGGACAGACAGCTCGTCCCCGACCGACCCGCACAGTCCCCGCAAGGGGATGGAAGTCCCCGCGGCCGAGGCGCACCGGGCGCTGAAACGTCTCGCGGCCGAGCCGGGCGATGGAAGGCCCCGCGACCAAGCCTTGCGCAGCTAAGTCCCGTGGCCGAGCCGCACCGGGCGATGTTAAGTCCCGCGGCCGAGCCGCACCAGCGATGTAAAGCCCCGCGGCCGAGCCGCACCGGGCGATGTTAAGTCCCGCGGCCGAGCCGCACCAGCGATGAAAAGTCCCGCGGCCGAGCTGCACCGGGCGATGTAAAGTCCCGCGGCCGAGCCGCACCGGGCGATGTTAGGCCCCACGGCCGAGCTGCACCGGGCACTGTTAAGTCCAGCGGCCGAGCCGCACCAGCGATGTAAAGTCCCGCGGCCAAGCCGCACCGGGCGATGAAAAGTCCCGCGGCCGAGCCGCACCGGGCACTGTTAAGTCCAGCGGCCAAGCCGCACCGGGCACTGTTAAGTCCAGCGGCCAAGCCGCACCGGGCGATGTTATGTGGAAAGTCAGTGGAAAGACAATACGTGATTACAATCGAGCCGTCCATGGTGTACAGATACAGGATAAAGGGAATAACGTTTGGTGCAAGATAAAGTCAATAGACAATAGACAATAGGTGCAGGAGGAGGCCATTCAGCCCTTCGAGCCAGCACGCCATTCAATGTGATCATGGCTGATCTTTCTCAATCAGTACCTGTTCCTGCCTTCTCCCCATACCCCCTGACTCCGCTATCCTTAAGAGCTCTATCTAGCTCTCTCTTGAATGCATTCAGAGAATTGGCCTCCACTGCCTTCTGAGGCAGAGAATTCCACAGATTCACAACTCTCTGACTGAAAAAGTTTTTCCTCATCTCAGTTCTAAAGTCCAGTAAAGTCTGAGTAAAGATAGTCCGAGTATCTCCTGTGATGGCAGCCGATAGGATAGGATAGGATAGGATAGGATAGGATAGGATAGGATAGGATAGGATAGGATAGGATAGGATAGGATGGGATGGGATGGTTTGGTTGCCTGATAACAGCTGGGAAGAAGTTTGGTATGCTCTACTGTGAACTGCCTGCTTTCAGCATTTATCATCATCATCATCATCATCATCATCATATATATACAGCCGGAAACAGGCCTTTTCGGCCCTCCAAGTCCGTGCCGCCCAGTGATCCCTGTACATTAACACTATCCTACACCCACTAGGGACAATTATTATTATTTTTTTTTTACATTTACCCAGCCAATTAACCTACATACCTGTACGTCTTTGGAGTGTGGGAGGAAACCGAAGATCTCGGAGAAAACCCACGCAGGTCACGGGGAGAACGTACAAACTCCTTACAGTGCAGCACCCGTAGTCAGGATCGAACCTGAGTCTCCGGCGCTGCATTCGCTGTAAAGCAGCAACTCTACCGCTGCGCTACTGCCCGCAAAGATCATAACTGATATGTCATTGCTGCTGCAGATTAGGAGAACCATGTCAAATCCTTGAAGAACTCTCCCCATGGCAAACAAACTAACTGCTGGACTCTGCAGCAGATAGCTGGCACAGGCTCTCAGACAAACAGAACTGGGCTACTGCACAGGTAGAGCAGTCATCAGTCAGGCAGGCACAAGGAGGGAGCAAAACACTGATACCCCGCCAGAGATAATCCAACTAATAAAGTTGTTACCCAGTGCAGAGTCGGTCTTTGTGACTCCAGAACTCAAGGCCCAGGTGATAAATGTTACCTGTTTTTAATATTCTGAAAAGAGGGCAGTTTACAACCCATTTCCTTCTTGACTTTATTGTCAAGGAGCTTGCAATGATCTTCCACCAATAGGTTGATTAACATGGAGAGACACAAGGCGTAATATTCAATGATTTTGGGTTGTTTCCATGCTGTAGATCCATAGAGTCATTCAGCGTTGAAACAGGCCCTTTGGCCCAACTTGCCCACGCCATCCAACTTGTCCCATCTACACTTATGCCATCTCCCTGTATTTGGCCCATATCTCTCCAAACAACAGACAATAGACAATAGACAATAGAAAATAGGTGCAGGTGCAGGCCATTTGGCCCATCGCGCCAGCACCGCCATTCACTGTGAGACCTTTCCTATCCATGTACCTGTCCTAATGTTTCTTAAATGTTGTGATAGTACCTGCCTCAATTACCTCTTCAGGCACCCCATTCCATTTACCTATCACATTTTGTGTTAAAAAGATGCCCCTGCATTTCTAAACTAAACTAATGAGATGATGATGTTGAGCCATCTTCTTTTACCGCTGCAATCCTTGTGTTGAAAGACACCAGACAGGTGTACCACAGAGAGTTCCAGTGTGTCACCTGTAAATGGTTGAAAGAATGGTACGTATTTCCAATTCAACATGATGCCAGTGGGAGAAAATCTTCAGGAGGTAGTGATTCCATGCGTCAACAACCCTTGTCCTTTCGAAGAGTAGACACCATGGATCTAGAAAGCTGTTGCAAATAGCCCAAAGTTTGCCTTTCCTATTTAAGTGTTTGCCTGAATCCCTCTTAAATGGAGTAATTGTATCTGATTCCAACATCTTCTCTGGCAGCACGTTCCAGGTATCAGTCACTCTCAATGTAAAAAATCCTAGCTGTCAGATCGCCGTCCAGAAAAAAATTCTGTGCTCGTTCTGCTCTTGGTGCATCCCCTAAATCATGTTTAATATGGGAAGTGCTGACTCATCAATTCAGTTGGGGCAATAACTTGTCCTCTTACCTTGGCTCGATGCCCCCACGGGTCTCTGGGAAGATCAGAAAATCCTCAGATAGACACAAAAAGCTGGAGGGACTCAGCGGGACAGGCAGCATCTCTGGAGAGAAGGAATGGGAAACGTCACCCATTCCTTCTCGCCAGAGATGCTGCCTGTGCCGCTGAGTTACTCCAGCTTTTTGAGTCTATCTCTGGTTTAAACCAGCATCAGCTGTTCCTTCCTACACAGAGAATCCTCAGGGTCACATTTTCCTGTTGATACCTCTGCGTTAATTCAATTAAGATGCACCAAACTACTAAACCCTTTGTGCAAGGTTGCATTGTGTATGTCGGCTTGCACTGTTGTGATCTGCCTACCTGGTGTAGCTGATAAGTTATTGTATTATTGTTTGTTGTGTATTTATTTGTTGTGTTAATGTGCCCGTAAAGCTACAGCAAGTGAGAATTTCATTGTGTGAGAGGGAATTGCAGATGCTGGTTTACACCGAAGATAGACACAAAGTGCTGGAGTAACTCAGTGGGACAGGCAGCATCTGAGAAAAAGAATAGGCAACGAGGTTTTGTGTCAAGTCAAGTCAAGTCAATTTTATTTGTATAGCACATTTAAAAACAACCCACGTTGACCAAAGTGCTGTACATCTGATTAGGTACTAAGGAAAAAATGAAACAGACAGTAGCACGCAAACATAACAGCACATACAAAACAGTTCACAGCGCCTCCTCAATGAGCCTCAAACGCTAGGGAGTAGAAATAGGTTTTGAGCTTGAATCCTGTGCTTCAGATTGCCTGTTCTGTTCCTGGTGCATATAATAATTAAACAAACACTCTTAACTCTTGATGTTGGCTTTTTGCAAAGTTCAGGTGAATTCTGCCACCTGGTGGAGCAGCTTAGCATCATATTATTTTATTTTTTGGGCATATTCACTGTTGCATATTAAGTGCAGACTACTCTGATCAATCCCTCCTTATTGATGCCTTAACCCCATCTGATTTTTGTTTGCAAATACTCTCCTTAAAACATACTAATCCCAGGAAACAAAATTACAAAGGATATCCACAGCTACATGTTCAATGATTCAATGCTGCTTTTATTGTTACATGTGCAAAGTGCTAACACAGTGAAACTCTTTATCTTACAAACAGTCCAGTCGAGTATTGCCATACCCCTGATCCCCGATTAGCAAGTGTACAGAAGTAGCCTTCTGAGCCCACGGCGCCATGTTTTAGTGCCATTTGCAAAGTCCACGCTCTAGTTCTTATGAGCGGTGCCTGTTCCAGGCAAGTCCCAGGCTGTTGCAGGCCTCCAGCCATCTCCTTCCTTCGACGCCATGTTCCTCTGCTCGCCCGTCCATCTTTGTTCCCCGGGGCTGCCTCCAACAGTCAACCTCAAGGGCTCAGTTGGCCGGACCCCGGTCCCCTCTCCTCTTCCGATTGTTGATGACAAGGTTTAGCAGGAACGCCTCTTCAGGCATGAAAGTGTCAAAAGTATCCTGAAGTGACCTCTTGGAGTGCCGCAAGAACAGCCCCTTGACGTATTGTGCTGCAATTTCAATGTGCAGCCTGTGTGGATGTGTGACTGAATGGAGAGCTAATGACAGTGAACTGAGAGTGCTCCAGATTCCTAGATTAAATTCTATCTCTTTAGGCTGGATGTGAGCAGTCACCTTGGGAGGGTGTGATTGTCTATTATAATGTAATATTGAGGGAATATTGTAATTTAACTAAGGGTCTCCAGATTTCCTAGAAATCCCGGAAAACAGAGACAGACAAACACTGATTAAACAGGATGAAAACATGTTTTCTTACCTGCCTCAATTTGTGTACTTGTGCTTAGTTAGAATGGAGGTCATCTCAGTAATCTGACATGCACTTTAGTGGATCAGATCAGCATGGGTGCTCTTTATTCTCTTCATGCTGTGTTACCTTTGACTTCAAGATGACTGAGGTTAAGTTAAAGAGAAGGAAATGGGAATGTATGCAGGTGATTGTGGTGGAGAGGGATGGGGCAGCGTATTCCTTGTAATTGTGGTAGGTATGTGTTTTAGTTTGTGGTATCTTGCACAAAGGTTGAAATCACATTCAGGTCACCCTTAAGATGGCGCCCAACTCAGGCGACTATTTGCGTGCTGACCAGAGAAACAGATCTACAGTCACATATTGCAATCACTCCACGCTCTTAAATCTCTCTTCCTACAGCAACACTACTTACTCTATTCCCTTATCATGTATCTGTACACTGTAAATGGCTCGATTGTAATCATAGAAACGTAGAAACATAGAAAATAGGTGCAGGAGTAGGCCATTCGGCCCTTCGAGCCTGCACCGCCATTCAATACGATCATGGCTGATCATCCAACTCAGTATCCCGTACCTGCCTTCTCTCCATACCCCCTGATCCCTTTAGCCAAAAGGGCCACATCTAACTCCCTCTTAAATATAGCCAATGAACTGGCCTCAACTACCTTCTGTGGCAGAGAATTCCACAGATTCACCACTCTCTGTGTGAAAAAGAACTTTCTCATCTCGGTCCTAAAAGACTTCCCCCTTATCCTTAAACTGTGACCCCTTGTTCTGGACTTCCCCAACATCGGGAACAATCTTCCCGCATCTAGCCTGTCCAAACACTTAAGAATTTTGTAAGTTTCTATAAGATCCCCCCTCAATCTTCTAAATTCCAGCGAGTACAAGCCGAGTCTATCCAGTCTTTCTTCATATGAAAGTCCTGCCATCCCAGGAATCAATCTGGTGAACCTTCTCTTTACTCCCTCTATGGCAAGAATGTCTTTCCTCAGATTAGGAGATCAAAACTGTACGCAATACTCCAGGTGTGGTCTCACCAATGCCCTGTACAACTGCAGCAGAACCTCCCTGCTCCTAAACTCAAATCCCTTCGCTATGAATGCCAACATACCATTCGCTTTCTTCACTGCCTGCTGCACCTGCATGCCTACTTTGCTTAATCATGCATTGTCTTTCCGCTGACTGGATAGCACGCAACAAAAGCTTTTCACTGTACCTCGGTACACATGACCATAAACTAAACTGTATACATGGCATCACATCGATTGTAACAGGAACATTAAAATAGTACATTCTTAAAATATTGTCTCACGTAAGAGCTTAACAATACACTTGGTGAAATAGAGGTTATCAAATAAGTCGAAACAAGGAACTACAGATGCTGGTTTACAAAACAAAAGACACAAAGTACTGGAGTAACTCAGTGGGTCAGGCAGTATCTCTGGAAAACATGGATAAGGGACCTTTCGGGTCGGGACCCTCCTTCACAATGATTGATGAGAGGGGTGGGAGGAAGGGGCTTGGAAAGAAAGCAGGAAGAGAAGAGGGGCAGACAAAGCCTGGCAAGTAACAGGTGGATACAGCTGAGGGGGGAGGGGGAATTGATAACATGGTCATAGAGCAGGGGAACAGCAGGAATCACAGATGGGGAGCAGTGAGAGGGGGTCTCACAGAAGGGAGGAGGAATCATACAGCAGGAGATCTCAAGATATGCCTGCTTTGTAGGCATACCTTGGGCAGCACGTAGGGTTGCAGCTTTAGGGTCGGTGCCTTACAGTGCCAGAGACCCAGGTTCATTCCTGACTACGGGTGCTGTCTTTACCGAGTTTGTATGTTCTTCCTGTGGCCATGTGGGTTTTCTCCGGGTACTCCAGTTTCTTCCCACAATCCAAAGACGTACAGGTTTGTAGGTTAATTGCCTTTGGTAAAAATTGTAAATTGTCTCCGGTGTATAGGACAGTTCTAGTGTATGGGGATCACTGGTTGGCGCAGACTAGGTAGGCCGAAGGACCTGTTTTCTCGCTGTATCTCTAAACTAAACTAACCTAAACTAAAAGTTCTCTTCTCTCCTACTACGGTGATATGTGTCTTTTTTTACTCCCTCTATGGCAAGAATGTCTTTCCTCAGATTAGGAGATCAAAACTGTACGCAATACTCCAGGTGTGGTCTCACCAATGCCCTGTACAACCGCAGCAGAACCTCCCTGCTCCTAAACAAAAAAATTGATTTTGAATGTTTCTTGCCAGCTAATAATAAAAGTGAATGTACTATTTCAGAACAAAGGAGGATTTGGCGTGGGAAACTTTGCAGGCGCCCTTTATGTGGCGACTATTTGCATACCTTGGGTATGCAAGCAAAGAATTTCATTGTTACTTGTCACATGTGAGAATAAAGTATTCAATTCATAGTGTCTCCGATCATTTTAATGTGAATTTAGAATTATTGCAATGAAACCACCAAACCAATTATATACCATCCTTCCGCCCACTGTTGCATAGATCACATAGCTGCAACCTTACAGCTTAAGAAACCCCGGTTCAGTCCTGACATTCATTGCTGTCTGTGTGAAGTTTGCACATTCCCCTGTCACTGTGGGCTTCTTTCAGTTGCCACAATTTCTGTCCACATCCCTAAGGACCTGCAATTTGGTAAGTGAATTAGCCACTGTAAGTCCCCCCTAGTGTGTAGATGAGTGCTGTGGTAGAAACTAGGACAAATTGCTCAGAATGTGGGAACAAATAAATTAGTGTAAGATTAATAACTGCAAATCCCCCACCGCTCCCCTCCCCCAAGGTGTCCCCCAAGGTTCAGTTCTTGGCCCCCTCCTCTTCATCCTGTACCTGTTCCCCCTTGGTCAATTAATCCGCCGTCATGGTCTCAAGTTCCACTGCTATGCCGATGATATCCAGCTCCTCATCTCCACCAAGTCAATCTCCACCACTACGCACTCTACCCTGACAAACTGCATCACTGAAATAAAATCTTGGCTTCAATTCAATTTTCTCAAACTCAATTGCGATAAATCTGAAATCTGAAATCATTGGACCAAAAACCCTCACCAAATCCACCCACAACTTCACCCTCAATATTGATGGTTTCCCAGTATCCACCTCCCCTCACATCTGGAATCTTGGAATCATCCTTCATCAAACCCTCTCCTTCGACAAACACATCAAACACATCACCAAGACAGCCTTCTTCCACCTCAAAAACATCGCCCGTCTCCGTCCATCCCTCTCCTCCACAGCTGCTGAAACCCTCATCCACGCCTTCATCACCTCCCGTCTGGACTACTGCAACAGCCTCCTCTATGGTTCACCCTCAAAAATCATCAACAAACTCCAACACATCCAGAACTCCGCTGCCCGTCTACTCACCCACTCCCCGATCCGTGACCATATCACCCCCGTCCTTTACAAGCTCCACTGGCTCCCCATCCCCCAGAGAATCCAGTACAAAATCCTCCTCATGACATACAAAGCCCTCCATAACCTGGCCCCATCCTACCTGACTGACCTCCTCCACAGACACACTCCCACCCATACCCTCCGCTCTGCTGCTGCTAACCTCCTGTCCCCCCCCTCCATCCGGACCAAACTCAGATCCTGGGGGGACAGGGCTTTCGCCATCGCTGCTCCCACCCTCTGGAACTCACTACCCCAAACCATCAGAGACTCCTCCTCACTCACCACATTCAAAACATCACTGAAGTCTCATTTGTTCAGCACTGCCTTCAATCACTGACCGTTACCTCACCTTCTTTTTCCTTTTCTCTTCGTTAACTCATTTATCTATTTATTTTCTTTTATGTTTTAGTAAACCTTGTAAAACGTCTTTGAGTGTTAGAAAAGCGCTATATAAATGTAATGCATTATTATTATTATTTGTATGAATGGGTGCTTGATGGTTGTATGAACTCAGTGGGTTGATAGGCCTGGTGTCCGTGTTGTATGTCTCAATGACTATGACCAGAAACATGTTCGGGGACAGCCATAACTAACACCATCATCAACTGCAGAAGTAGCAAAAGAACCAGAATCAGATTTAGCTCCAGCAGCAAGGAGCTGTTTGGCAAGGAGGAGTTGGGCCGAAGGGCCTGTTTCAGAGCTGTATGACTCTAGCACTTGCCATGTGCAGGGACTGCACCACCTTCAGGAATTACATCAGCAGCAGCAGCTGCAGCAGCAACAGGACTAACACGTGTACCAGCACCAACAAGTGGATGAACAGAGGCAGCTGTGGATGCCAGCCTCTCACCAACCTACCACTTCCACCTACAGAGGGTACCACCAGAGAGATGTTACTTACAGGAATCCAGGTCCACAGAAGGCAAGTTACACTTACTTGGTTTCAGAAACTGAGAGGCAGAAATTTGCAGTCTGTCGATACAAAATCAGCTGTCCATTGGACCTTTTTAGTTTACATAGAAACATAGAAAATAGGTGCAGGAGGAGGCCATTCGGCCCTTCGAGCCAGCACGACCATTCATTGTGATCATAGCTGATCATCCACATCAATAACCTGTGCCCAACTTCTCCCCATATCCCTTGATTCCACTAGCCCCCAGAGCTCTATCTAACTCTCTCTTAAATCCATCCAGTGATTTGGCCTCTACTGCCCTCTGTGGCAGAGAATTCCACAAATTCACAACTCTCTATGAGTGAAAAAGTTCCTTCTCACCTCAGTTTTAAATGGCCTCGCCTTTATTCTAAGACTGTGGCCCCTGGTTCTGGACTCTCCCGACATTGGGAACATTTTTCCTGCATCCAGCTTGTCCAGTCCTTTTATAATTTTATATGTCTCTATAAGATCCCCTCTCATCCTTCTAAACTCCAGTGAATGTAGTTTAGTTTAGTTTAGAGATATAGCGTGGAAACTGGCACTTCGGCCCACAGAGTCCGTGACAACCAGCAATCCCCGGACACTAACACCATCCTGCACACTAGAGACAATTTACAATTTTACTGAAGCCAAACTAACCAAAAAATTGTGTGTCTTTGGAGTGTGGGAGGAAAGTGGAGCACCCTCAAGACCTCTCAAGAAACAAGACTGATTAATTGTTTTATGCACTGAAAACGGAACAACAAAATCTTTATTATATATTATCTATGTGTATCGTGTATCGGCATAACACGATACACATAGATAATATATAATAAAGAAGGATTCAACAAATAACCCCAATATTAGTGCAAAGGAAAGACTGAAGTCCTCAGTGCAGCCAAAGACAATCCACAGTTCATCATGGACTGTTCAAGAACTTGTTGGTTGTTGGGAAGAAGCTATTCTTCAATCCGGTGGTCCCGATTTTCGGACTCCTATACCTTCTTCCCGATAATAGAAACATAGAAAATAGATGCAGGAGTAGGCCATTCGGCCCTTCGAGTTAGCACCGCCATTCAATACAACCATAGTTAATTTTCCAGAATCAGTACCCTGTCCCTGCTTTCTCCCCATATCCCTTGATTCCGTTAGCCCCAAGAACTAAATCTAATTCTCTCTTGAAAACATCCTGTGAATTGGCCTCCACTGCCTATTGTGGCAGAGAATTCCACAGATTCATAACTCTCTGGCTGAAAATGTTTTCCTCATCTCAGTCCTACATGGCCTACCCCTTTATTTTCAAACTGTGACCCCTGGTTCTGGACTCCCCCAACATGGGGAACATTTTTCCAGCATCAAGCCTGTCCAATCCCTTAAGAATGTTATATGTTTCTATAAGATCCCCTCTCATTCTTCTAAATTCCAGTGAATATAAGCCCAGTCGATCCAGGACCCAGTAGGTAGCAGTGGAATGAGAGTGTAGTCATGGTGATGTGGGTCTTTGATATTTGTTGAGGCAGTGCTATGGTGGGAGGTCAATACCTGTAATGGACTGGGTACATTCCAGCTCCTTTTCCATGGAACATGCTCTTTCCATAGAACAGAGGGTCATCAACTCTGCAAAGAAAATCATTGGTTGCCCACTGCCCTCTCTAGAGGAACTTTACTCCCTCCGCTGCCTCAGCAGAGCAGCCAACATCCTGAGGGATCCTTCCCACCCTGGTCATCAGCTGCTCCAACTGCTGCCCTCTGTTAGACGGTTCAGGTCCATTACATCACGGACTAATAGACTCAAGAACAGTTTCTACCCCAGTGTCATACGTGAGCTGAACACTGCCAGACACTCACATAAAACTGAAGGGAAGGAACGGAACTGATCGGAACACTGTCAGTTACTTGTCAGAAAACATAAGCCTCAATTTAATACAAGTTTACATTCTACTGCACTTATATTGTTAACATTTGCTAAACTTGTTACATGTTACAACCGACCGCACCTTATATTTAATTACATTATTTCTTTTATTTTTTATTTTTATTTTTATTTATCTTTATTTATTTATTTATTTATTTATTTATTTATTTATTTATTTTTTATTATTTTTCTTTTTTTAAACGGCACTTGCAATATGTTAGCTCTCATTGCTGTGCAATAACTTGCTGTCTTGATTGCACTGTACACTGCCTCGACCGTATTGTAATTGTTTTGTCTATATTGTATTAGACGTCAGTTTGTTTAATTCAGTAGATTAGGTTTAGCTTGTTATTGATAAAGGTTTATCCTTTGTACTTTCTGCTGTGTGTGATTGCATCATCTGGACTGCTTTAATTTCGCTGTACTTTGTGTAGTGACAATAAAGGTTTTTTACAATTTTACAATTTACAATTTACAACAGGTTTGTCACAATACCTTTTATTTATCCAATTGTTCATCCAGTTCCCTTTGAAAACTGTTGCTTTCTTCCTGCTTTGCACAAACAGTGGTTGCAACAGGCATAATCTCATAGTCATTGAACATGGAAACAGGCCTAACGTTCCCATGCCGACCAAGATGTCCCATCTACACTAATCCCATTTGCCCATGTTTGGCCCATATCACTCTAAACCTTTCCTATCCATGAACCCGTCCAAATGACATTTAGAAGTTATAGTACAGTTCTACCTCAACTACCTCCTCTGGCAGCTTGTTCCATATATCGTCGGGTTATGATTAAATCTTTCCCCTCTCACCTTAAATCTATGTCCCCTGGTTCTTGATTCTCCTACTCTGGGTAAATACTTTTAACCTATCTGTTCCCCTTATAATCTTATACACCTCTATAAGATCTCCTCTCATCCCTCTGTGCTCAAAGGAATCAAGCCCTAGCCTGCTCAACTTCTCCCTATAGGTCAGGCTCTTAAGTCCTGGCAACATCCATGTGAATCTTCTGTGCACTTTCAAAGATCCTACGAAGAAGTTGCAAAATTTGCAACTAATAGGTTACTTTAAAACGGTGTCACTATTATGGATTCACATGCAAACACCAAGTTGCATGGATTCTACTAATTCCAAGGACATGAATTGCCAGATAATCTCTTTTTGGCCATGTTATCTGTTGTTAATATTGGCAAGGACCCAATGAACGGAACATCTTTTATTTCTACATTTTGTGGAAAGGTCAAAGAAGCATTGGCCTTCAAAGGTGCTCCCTCCGTTAGACACTGACAGGAACATGACAGAAAGCTGCAAGTTAAGCTAGGAAATGCTCATACAGAACCCAGTTTGCTAATAGTTTCCATGGGATTGTTCTAAAATCGAAAAGATGCCATTTCTACAGTCTTAAGAAACCCTTTCAGCCATCTATCTCCCAGAAGAACATCCATTGTCCTTTAATGAATGGGGTTGTTTCTGCTGTGGATGATGTTACACCTCTATGATAGGTTCCCCAGTCCCCACAACATACAAAAACGTAGTCATAGGGATTCAAAATCGTTGCGCAAACAGCTTAAATGAAAGTGCTGTGGCAAACAAATGCACTGCGTAGGATAACTTTGCACAGAATCCTTTGTAAACAATGACACGTCTGTCTAATTAATGACAATAAAATAAAAATAGAAAACCGAAGATCTTCAAGCACTTTACATGGCCAAATTCAGAGGACCTGTTTTATTCCTGAGGAGAATAATTACATCTTATCCATAGGGACCAACTTGAGTAAAGTTGTTACACTGAGATGAATTGCACATGAGAAATAACCAATGTTCTACGCAAATTTGCCAAGGAATGTTTAGTCTGAAAAGGTTCATCAAATATTGTGCATTGGGTGTTAATCCGGTTAATTTTCTTCAGCAATTTCAAGGAGACCATTGAATAAATTAGGAAAGGCTTCCTGTGAAGCACTATTGCATCCAAATTAGCATACTTAAATTCAATAGAGTCCTTTGTGGCAACTTAAAGGGGGGTTGGCTTTGCAGATGGCAGCCAACCAATTAATTCCAGGTCATAAATGTTGCACTCCAGGGAAATGTATATTGGCCTCAGTCATGTTTACTACCATGATTCACTACCCTTGTATTTGAGTTTCTATCAGGTCGACCTGGATTCATGCAGGAAACATGTTGCCAAAAATTTAATACCCCTTAACCATTGCTAATGACATAATTTAATTTGAAAGCAACATAGATCGATCCCAAGGACTAATTACTTTTATATCCACAATACAGAGAGAGTATTCATAGCAACCTATCTCAAAGCAAGCGCTGAATTATTTTAAAATAATTTTATTCAGCCTTCAATATCGTAAATGGTAAAAAAATAATCAGGCAATACAGAACAAGCATTAAACAAAAGGTAAAAAGCTACACATCTATGTATAACAAATTGTAGTGAAACACTTTTGATTCCTTTTTATTTAATACATTATGCAAAACACATTCAAGTTATAGATTTTATGTGAATTCATAAACTCAGTCATGGCATCATTTAAACACCTAATGTTTCCTTCCACTCAAAATTATTCACAATGAATCAAGCTTTATGACCTTATATAAAAACACAAAGTGTTTAGAGATACAGTCTTTCAGCCCATCGAGCCCATGCCAACCATCGATCACCCATTCACACTAGTTATATATTACCCACTTTCGCATCCACTAGGGGCAATTTTTATAGAGGCCAATTCACCTACAAACCTACATGTTTTGGGGATGTTGGGGGGGGGGGGGGAACTATAGCACTAGGAGGAAACCCACATGGTCACAGGAAGAACATGCACACCCACACAGACTGCACCCGAGGTCAGGATCAAACCCGGATCTCTGGCGCTGTGAGGCAGTAGCTCCACCAGCTGCGCCCCTTTCTTTACCGTGCCACCGCTGCACCTAAAAACATTTGGCAGGTCAGAAAAGAGAAACAGAATTAGCATTTCAGGTTAAAGACTCTTCATCAATTTATAAATTCATAGTGGCATCAGCATAGCATTTGGTATTTCTTTCAATTTAAGATTATGCAGAGTATATCAAGTGTTTGTTTCTTCAGTCTGAAATATTAACTGTTTTCCTTTCCGCAGATGTTGCCTGATCTTCTGTTTGTTTCCAGGATTTCCGATTTTAAGCATCTACAGATTTTGTTTTGATTTCCAACATTTACATCTTTAAATGTGTGTGGTGAGAATTCTCTACAACTAAAACCCCTTTCAAGTCTATAGGAAATTGTTTCTATAGACATCACCTATACTTGGGGCATTTTGGATGGCATGGGCAAGTTGGGCCAAAGGACCTGTTTCCATGCTGCATGACTCTATATGGCTCCAATTCACAAGAATGATAGTGCTTGTGGGAAAGATGATAAAGTCTAGCGAGAGGAAAATACAGGATGTTTAACAAGCATTGTGACAAAACAGACACGATGGATGGCTTGAGATATGAATGCAGTGGTGGATGTGGTCATGGAGATTCAGCAAATGTCAACATGTTATTGAAAATCGGAGGCCTAAAGAAGATCCTACAGAGACTCTGGATGGGAATAGTGCCTAGCTGGGAAGACAAACCATTAATGAAGTTGCATCTTCATCCAAAAAAAGTACAATTGGCCCACTCTGTTGAACTGTTGATGCTTCGTGTTGGATTCATGTATTTGCAGCATTTGGGCCGCATGGTGGTGCAGCATGAGTTGCTGCCTTACAGCGCCAGAGACCCGGGTTTGATCCTGTCTGTGGGTGCGTGACTGTACGGAGATTGTACGTTCTCCCCATGACCTGCATGGGTTTTTTCCGGGATCTCTGGTTTCTTCCCACATGTCAAAGACATACAGGTTTGTAGGATAATTGGCTTGGTATAATTGTAAAGTTTCCCTAGTGTGTGTAAGATAGTGTTAGAATGCGGGGATCGCTGGTCGGCGTGGACTCAGTGGGCCGAAGGGCCTGTTTCCTTGCTGCATCTCTAAATTAAAAACTAATTTGAAACAAGACAAGTTGGGCTTAGGTATGATGCCTTTCATGACTAGAGTAGGTTCCTGTTATTCAATATCATGGCACATGTGACCAAGGGCTATTTACATGACATTATATCCATTAAGGTAATCAATGCATTAGGCATTTGGATTGCTTACGAAAATATATAATATAAGCTGGTATAAAATGAAAGGAAACCAATAAGTTAAATATACAATCTAATTGTAATTGAAAATATTTCCCATTTTTTTCATGATTCATGCAGGTTTAAAACTCTTATCTATTTTATGGAGATGAGTTACTTTACCACTGGATGGTGCTGTTACAAGCAGCGACATCTCGGATTTATTTTACAGGTCTCCTGTAAAATAATGGAGAATAGTGCAAACTCATTCATCAGAGCACGTGGTACGGGCATATGCGTTTGGACACTATGCCAATCGACAGTCCAAAGGTTACAGTACAAGAGTTTACACAGTCCACTGCATTAATCAGCAGTCAACCTGAACTTATTGGCAAAAACTATTCCGTTGGATAATATTGGCATTGGCTTGTACTTTTTAGTGGTTGCTGGGGGATGGGGAGGAGGGATGTGAGGGGGAAGTAATAGAAACAAAGTTATGTTCCTTATTTCTTTTTATTTTTCTGAACTATTATACATTAAAATAAAGTTATATTAGCATCAAAGACATTGGTGAGGCAGCATTTAGAGTATTAGGCTCAGTTCTGGGGACTATGTTATAGGAAAGATGTTGTCAAGCTGGAATTGAAGATTTACAAGGATGTTACCATGGCTAGAGGATCTGAGCTATAAGGAGAGGGAGCTATATTTAAGAGGGAGTTAGATGTGGCCCTTTTCGCTAAAGGGATCAGGGGGTATGGAGAGAAGGCAGGTACAGGCTACTGAGCTGGATGATCAGCCATGATCATATTGAATGGTGGTGCAGGCTCGAAGGGCCGAATGGCCTACTCCTGCACCTATTTTCTATGTTTCTATGAGAGGTTGGGTAGGTAGGGACTCTATTCCTTGGAGCATAGGAGGATGAGGGGTGATCGTCTGGAGGTGTATAAAATTATGGGAGGAATACTGTAGATTGTGTAGATGCACAGTCTCTTGCCCAGAGTAGGTGAATTGAGGACCAGAGGACATAGATTTTTTTTTTAAGATTAAAAAAAAAAGATTTAATAGGAATCTGAGGAGTACCTTTTTCACACAAAAGCTGATAGGTGTATGGAACAAGCTGCCAGAGGAGGTGGTTGAGGCAGGGACTATCCCAACAGTTAGGCAGGTACATGGATAGGACAGGTTTGGAGGGTTATGGACCAAACACGGGCAGGTGGGATTAGTGACGGATGGTTCAACTGCCCCGTCCGCAGGAGAATAAAGAGGAAGGAGATTGGACTTTTTTTGCCTTCCATCACACTGAGCAATGTGGGGAATCCGCTGTGGTGGATGTTTATGTTAATTATTATGTAATTGTGTGTCTTGTTGCTTTTTTTCATATGGCTGTATGGTAATTTGCATATTGCTGTACCTTAATTGGTACGTGTGACAATAAATGACCTTTGAAACCTTTGAAAATGCTGGAGTAACTCAACGGTTCCCAGCAGCATCTCTGGAGGAAAGAACAGATTAGACCCTTCTTCAGACTGTCAGGGGAGAAGGAAACTAGAGGCATGAAAAGGTACAGAATTTAAAAGGTTCTACACCTTTTCATATTTCTAGTTTCCCTCTCCCCTGACTGAGACTGAGGAACGGTATCTACCCGAAACGTCATCTTTTCTTTTTCTCCAGAGATGCTGCCAGACCTGCTGAGTTACTCCCGCATTTTGTGTCTATTTCCGATCCACCTCCTTCCTTTCTCTGTAATCTCCTCCAAATCTCCAACTCATAGAAACCGTTGTGCGCTGCCAATTGTGACCTCTTGTGGCATTCTAGATTTTCATTGTTCTACTACTTTCAGTCATGCCTTAGCTTAATCATGACTGATCTATGGTTTGGGATTTGCTTATTAATCTTCAGCATTTATTTATTAAAAATCTCTTCTCTACCTCCCTCCTCTTTTAGGATGCTCCTTAAAGCCTACCACTTTGAACAGATTTTTGGTTACCTATCTTAATGCTTTCTGGCATATTCACAGGATGGGCATCATAATCATATTCAGAATTAAAGGACATTCTTTTTGGAAGGGGATGAGGTGAAATTTCTTTAGTCAGAGAGTAGCGAATCTGTGGAATTATTTGCCACAGGGAGCTGTGGAGTCCAAATCAGTAGATATTTTTAAGGTAGAGATAGGTCGATTCTTGATTAGTCCAGGTGTCAGAGGTTATGGGGAAAAGGCAGGAGAATGGGGTTAGGAGGGGGAGATAAATCAGCCATGATTCAATGGCAGATAGACCTAATGAGCCGAATGGCCTAATTCGACTCTTATTCCTCATGACCTTAAATACCAGCATGGTGACCTAGTAGTGGAATTACCGACTTACAGCGCCATTGGCCGAGTTAGATCCTAACTATGGGTGCTTGTCTGTACGGAGTTTGCACGTTGAATCGTGACCTGCGTGGGTTTTTAATGAGATCTTTGGTTTCCTCCCACACTCCAAAGGCGTGCAGGTTTGTAGCTTAATGGACCTGGTGTGAATGTAAAATTGTCCTTACTGTGTATAGGGTAGTGTTAATGTGCAGGGATCGCTGGTTGGTGCAGACTCGGTGGGCCGAAGGGCCTGTTTCCACGCTGTATCTTTAAACTAAAACAAATTGGACCAGCTCTAGATCAGGATGGGAACAATTGAAATTAGTTTGTATGCGAGTCGATTCCAGTAGATCCTAAAGTGGTGGATATTTCATGGGGAAGGAACTGTTGATTCAGGGAAATGTTATACTATAGAAAAATGGAGACACAAGGAACTGCAGATGATGTTGATTAAAAAAAGGCACAAAGTGTTGGAGTGAGTCAGACAGTATCTGTGGAGAACATGGATAGGTGATGTTTCAGGTCAGGACTCTTTTTCAGACGGATTGTGATGGGAACACATTTTTGATTGCCTTCTGGCATTTAATAATTTATTTTGCTTGGGCGTGCTCTATCACCAACCTGTTATTGACCTCTCTCTGAAACTTAATATGTACGTCTTTCCCATTTTTCCAGTTTCAATTATTCCAGGAATGATTGGGTTAGCGTATGATGAGCTTTTGATGGCACTGGGCCTGTGCTCGCTGGATTTTAGAAGGATGAGGGAGGACCTCATTGAAACTTACCAAATGGTTAAGGGCCTGAATAAAGTGGATGTGGTGAGGATGTTTCCACTAGGGGGAAGAGTCTAGGACCAGAGGCCAGAGCCTCAGAATAAAAGGGCGTACACTTAGAAAGGTGATGAGGACAAATTCCTTTAGTCAGAGGGTATTGACTCTGCAGAATTCATTGCCACAGAAGACTGTGGAGGCCATCAATAGATATTTTGTAAGGTGGAGATTGACAGATTCTTGATTAGTATGGGTGTCAGGGGTTATGGGGAGAAGGCAGGCGAATGGGGCCGAGAGGAAATGATAGATCAGCCATGATTGAATAGCAGTGTAAGCTGTAAGAGAGGAGGGGCAGGACCTAGACTGGCGAGTGATAGGTGGAAGATAGACACAAAATGCTGGAATAACTGTGAATTCTCTGCCACAGAGGGCAGTGGAAGCCAAATCACTGGATGGATTTAAGAGAGACTTAGATAGAGCTCTAGGGGCTAGTGGAATCAAGCGATATGGGGAGAAGGCAGGCACGGGTTATTGATTGGGGACGATCAGCCATGATCACAATGAATGGTGGTGCTGGCTCGAAGGGCCAAATGGCCTCCTCCTGCACCTATTTTCTATGTTTCTATGTTTTCCTATGTAACTCGGCGGGTCAGGCAGCATCTCTGGAGAAAAAGAATAGGTGATGTTTCAGATTGGGACCGTTCTTCAGACTCTAGGTGGATAGGGGCGAGGGTATTTTGTAAATGGTCTGAACATTGAATTCTCCAATTTTAGTTAACTAACCTAACCACTCACTCTTCTCTCCCCCCCCCCCCCCCCCGGTCCTGTGCCCCACCTGCATTTGCACCTATTTATCCTTTCCCCCCCACCCCTTCCACCTAAATTCCCTTCACTGGCTTCACAATTCACATCTCTTCTATACCTATGTCACACATTTTGACTTTTCATCTTTGGCCTTTGTACAACCATTTGTCTATCAACCCCCACCTCCAATCCCCCCCCACCCTCACCTTATCTATCTACCAGGCTTTGATTGTCCACGCCGACCAGCGATTCCCGCACATTAACACTATCCTATACCCATTAGGGACAATTTTTACATTTACCAAGCCAATTTACCTACAAACCTGTGCTTCTTTGGAGTGTGGGAGGAAACCGTAGATCTCGGAGAATAGCCACGCAGGCCACGGTGAGAATGTACAAACTCTGTACAGACAGCACCCTTAGTCGGGATCAAACCCGGGTCTCCGGCACTGCATTCGCTGTAAGGCAGCAACTCTACCACTGCGCCACCGTGCTGTTCGACTTGCTGAGTTATCCCAGCATTTTATGTCTGTATTTATTCTGAAGGAAGTTCAGCCAGTTATTAATTTACTATGATGCATTTAGGTAAGATTACGAAGTTTATGTAACAGGTTACAAAACTTTAAAATAAATTCAAGATAGACTCAGTATCTCTGGAGAAAAGGAATAGGTGGCGTTTCGGGTCGAGACCCTTCTTCAGACTGAGAGTCAGGGGAAAGGGAAACGCGAGATATACTCGGTGATATAGATAGAACAAATGCATGAAAGATATGCAAAAAAGTTACGATGATAAAGGGAACAGGCCATTGTTAGCTGTGATAGCTCTATATCACCGGCTAGGTGAAAACAAGTTACAGACAATGAGATTCAACAAGACGGCTTTGAAGCTAGTACAATAACTTGGGTGGGGGAGGGACAGAGAGAGAGGCGATGCAAGGGCTACTTGAAGTTAGAGAAATCATTTATCATACCGTAGGATTGTAAGCTGCATAAGCTTTCATTCTTTGCTAAGATTCACTAACTGGTTGCAATTTGAAGCAATGGCTGGAAGCAACAATTAGTTAACAGATCACAAACCAGAACTAACTGTCCTTCCTTAGTGTAGATTCAATGATATTCTTAGTAACAATCTGTCATCCTTTGGCATAAATATTTTATGAGCAATTGTCAATTTAAAAAATGTATGCTTCCATCTATTTCAGTTAACAGTTTAAAAAGGATTTAGAAAGGAACAATACATTTAGACACTGTCAAGAGAGAGTACATGCAACAGGTAGTGATAACTAAATTAATTAGTAAAATCCATTAATTCAGCAGTTTAATCATAAGTAGAAATTTCCATGAGAGTCCAAGTCATGCAGAATGGAAATAGGCCCTCTGACTTAACTTGGCTATGCTGAACAAGATAGTAGTATTCCCACCTGCCGCATTTGGCCCATATCCCTCTAAACCTTTCCTATCCATGTGCCTGTCCAAATGTCTTTTAACTGTCAGTTGAGTTTAGAGATATCGTGTGGAAACTTGTCCTTTGGCCCACTAATTCCGCGCTGACCAACGATCACCCATACACTAGTTCTCTCCTACATGCTAGGGACAATTTACAGAAGCCAATTTACCTACAAACCTGCACGCCTTTTGAATGTGGGAGGAAACCCAAGCACCCGGAAAAAACCCGCGCTGTCACAGGGAGAATGTTTCAACTCCGTACAGACAGCACCGGTAGTCAGGATCGAACCCTGGCCCCTGGCAGCAACACTACTGCTGCACCACAATGCACCACTGTGCTGCCTTAAATGTTGCAATAGTATCTGCCTCGACTATCTCCTCTGGCAGCTTGTTCCATGTACACACCACCTTCTGTGTGAAAAGATGTCTCTTGGTTCCTTAAAGCTTTCCCCTCACATTGAAGGTGGTGGAAATGTCACAGAATTATGTGTTGGATGTGGTGGTTGGTGGAATAAAAGATATGGACTAGGAGAACTCTGTCCTTGTAGAGAAGGAAAGGGTGACGTTTCTTCAGTCTGAAGAAGGGTCTCGGCACGAAATGTCACCCATTCCTTCTCTTCAGAGATGCTGCTTGTCCCGCTGAGTTATTCCAGCATTTTGTGTCTATCTTCAGTGTAAACCAGCATCTGGAGTTCCTTCCTACACAACTCTATCCTTGTCCTGTGCAAGGAAAACCACTGAGCAAACTGAAGCCAGACATCTTCCATTCCAAGAAATACCTTTAAACAAAAAAGTGACACTCATGTTTATGGCTCATAGCCCACATATTTATATCCACCCCTCTTCACCAGCACACTTTTCGTCATAAGGACTACGTGCTCACAATCAAGCCCCGTCCCATAAAAGTACTTTGATTCCACACAAACCCAGCCTCATTATAAGCACCAGGTGCTCACGCTCAGGCCCCGCCACTTGCTGCAAGATCATACTCAAGCCTCATCTCGTTATAAGAATTTCAAGATGACATCTGGGATGTTCTCATTCTTCGTGGAACTGTGGGAGAGGGAAGAGGCCTTCACACGCGTCTCCTCGGCAACCTGTAGTTCCACTCTGGCTCCCCCTCCCTCGAGTCACACCAGGGACAGATTCCCCCTCGTCACCTCAACAGATTACACCTCAACAGCTGTCGCATACAACACATAATCCTCTGACATTGTCGGCACCTCCAACGGGATCCCACCACTGGTCACATCTTCCCATCTGTATCCCTTTCCACAGAAACCGTTCCCTCTGCAACTCCCTAATTAACTCATCCCTTCCCACCCAAACCCCTCCCTCCCCAGTTACCGTCTCCTGCAACCACAGGAGATGCAACATCTGTCTCAATACCTCCTCCCTCGACTCTGTCCAAGGACCCCGACAGTCCTTTCAGGTTAAGCATTGGTTCACTTGCACCTCCTCAAACCTCATCTACTGTATCCACGGTTCCATGTGTGGACTCTTACATATGGTTTTGCTGAAAACCTTTGCTCAGTCTGTCTTGGCCTACATGATCTCCCAGTTGCCAAACACTTTAACCCCCCCGCTCCCCGTACTGACCTTTCTGGCCTGGACCTCCTCCATTGTTAGAGGCCACATGCAAAATGGAGGAACAGCACCATCTCTCCCCCACCCTACTCACCATACTGGTTTCACTGTCATCTTGTTAAGTTCCACTGTCTTTATAACACATTATAATTTAGCCCACGGCCAACAATGGACCATTGTGGGCCCCACATTTCCTTGATCATTGTTACTTTTGCATATCTTTTATTAATTTGTTCTATTAATTTATTCTATTAATCTTTTATTAATGTGTTTTATGCGACAGCTGTTCTATTTCTCTTTATATCATCGTCTACATCTCTCATTTCCCTTTCCCCCGACTCTCAGTCTGAAGAAGGGTCTCAACCTAAAACGCCAACCATTCCTTTTCTCCAGAGATGCTGCCTGTTCCGCTGAGTTACTCCAGCTTTTTACTCAGTCATACACCGTAGAAACAGGCCCTTGGCTTTGGCCCAACTTGCCCACACCGACCAACTTGTCCCAGATACACTAGTCCCGCCTGCCTGCCTGCATTTGGCCCACATCCCCCCAAACGTGTCCTATCCATGTACCTGTCGAAATGTTTCCATTTCCCAGACTGAAGAAGGGTCTTGAACCGAAACGTCACCCATTCCTTCTCTCCAGAGATGCTGCCTGACCCGCTGAGTTACTCTGGTATTTTAGACAATAGGTGCAGGAGTAGGCCATACGGCCCTTCGAGCCAGCACCACCATTCAATGAGATCATGGCTGATCATTCTCAATCAGTACCCTGTTCCTGCCTTCTCCCCATACCCCCTGGCTCCACTATCCTTAAGAGCTCTATCTAGCTCTCTCTTGAATGCATTCAGAGATTTGGCCTCCACTGCCTTCTCAGGCAGAGAATTCCACAGGACCCGCCCTCTATCCTCAGGGGTCATGTACTCACACTCAAGCCCCGCCCTGGCCCCCATGCCAGAGATATGACGTGTGTTACTCCATTCCCCGCCCCTTACTATGGGAATCGCGTAGTGCCATTCAGGCCCCGCCCATCTCTACTAGGATCACGTTCTCGCTATCAAGCCCCGCCCCATATGTCATCGGAGTCAGCTCAGCCGACCGCCAGCCCCGCCTTGCTCCTTCTCGCAAGGGTCACGTGGTGGCTCCAACACCGCCCCGCCTCACAGGGGTCACGTGGGGGGTCCAGGCGCCGCCCCCTCCTCGCTGGGGTCATGTGGGGGTCCAGGCACCGCCCCTCCTCGCGCGTGTCACTTGTGCGTCCAGGCAACGCCCCCTTCCTCGCTGGGGTCACGTGGGGGTCCAGGCTCCGCCACCCCTCGCTGGGGTCACGTGGGGGTCCAAGCACCGCCCCTCCTCGCGCGTGTCACTTGTGAGTCCACGTGGGGGTCCAGGCACCGCCCCTCCTCGCTGGGGTCACGTGGGGTCCAAGCACCGCCCCTCCTCGCTGGGGTCACGTGGGGGTCCAGGCACCGCCCCTCTTCGCTTAAGTCACGTGTCCTATCCAGGGCTCCGCCCCTTCTTCGCTTTGGTCACGTGCCGGCTCCGGCCCCCTCGCTCGCCGATTGGGGGGCGGCGCGCAGGCGCCCTTGGCGGCGGGGCTCGCGGGTGGAGAGCGGCGACGGCATCGTTTAGGCCGCGGAGCCGCAGCAGCAGCAGCGAGTTGATGTCCGAGTGGGAGAGGTGGGGGGTGGGTGGGGTGTGAAACACACACTCACACACACAGAGACAAGAGAGAGAGACAGAGAAAAATTAAAACGGATCCAGCCCCCGTTTGCGAAGCGGCCGTGTCCCCCCCCCCTTCCTCCTCTTCCCCCCCTCCCTCAGCCCGCTCCCCTCACTCCCCTCCCCCCCCCTCCTCAGCCCGCTCCACCTCACTCCCCTCCCTCTCCCCCCCCCACCCACTCCCCTTGGCCAGCTAACGGGGGAGCCATGATGTGAGAGTGAAGAGGAGGTGGAAGAACGGACGGAGAGTGAATCAGAACAGGTATCATGAGATGAGGGAATGGGATGGGGATTTGGCCGATCCCGGCGGCGGCCCGAGGCTGCGAACGGCTCCCCCCCCCCCCCCCGGGGAGGACCGCGGGGGATGGAATGGGGGATGGGGGGGGGGGAGGGGAGTGATGGTGGTGTTGGAGGGGCGATGTGTCGCCCCTTACACCGGGCTGTTTATCATGGCTGGAGGCGACAGAGCAACCTTAGAAACCGGTACAAATATGCCTTGGAGCTTGTCAGTGCCAGGCTTCCCCCACGTTGCCCTAGTCAGAGCCAGCAGCACGCGTGCAACACCAAACATCGCTGGCTGGCGTGTATTCGCTGCGAGAAAGTCTTATTTTTCTTCTTCTTGGCATTGCAAATAGCACGGGTTAATCGTGCAGAAATAATGGCTTTGAGATCCGTGCGCGTTCGGAATGTGCATAGTTTTTTTTATATGTGCTGCAGTGTTGCAAGTTCTGGGAGAGAGCTAAAGACTTGAATACGAAATCAGTGAATGAGATCATGTTGATACTATTCACAGCAGGAATAATGGTGCAATGGAGGAAAGCATGGGACATTATTCTTTGGAGGAGTGATGGTGTGGGAGGAATCTCATGTCAAATTGTGTTTTTTTCCCCCCAATGTGTGATGTGGAATTTGTGAGGAGGAAAAATGTAAATATACATCCGAGTGGCATTTTGCTGCCAGTAAAAGTGTGAGGGGTGGTACAGTCGGAAAAGACCTGCAATATGGTATAAAACCTGTAATGTACTGTTACAGCTGTGTCGATATGAATGGGTGTCGTATAGTAACATTGACAGTTAGATAAAGGATTGTCGGAGATAATTTTAAGCGAAGTCAGCAACAGAATGTAATTAAGTGCAGTGGATCACTAATGTACAAATTGCACAGTATTTCTGGAGTGAATGAAAGATTAAGCAATACAATAGCTATGCCGACAACAATAAAACTGCAGTAAAATCCAAGGCAAGAAAGCACATTCTGGATTTTAAAAATAGAGTAAGTATAGTTTTATAGAGGAAAATGAACTCTGAATTTTGGCCATGGGGTTGCAATAATTCTGATACATTAACAGGAAGGAAATGATTTTAAATGTATGAATGAGAGTGGGAGGTCCTGGCAGAAAATGCAAGTACAGTCATGGAGTTGCACCTGAATCATGGGGGAGGCGTAAGGTAATAAGAGGGAATTGCTGCAAGGGATTCAGCTAGTTTGTTTGTCATAGAAATATAAATATTGCAATGGAGAAATACTGAAGATGGGAACTGCAAATTTGTGAACTAATGTATATTCATAGTAAAATCAGAAACACAGCTGTATTAAGAGCCAGAAGTAGGAGACAGGCAAACCAAAAATGGTTTATCATTAAATAGCGACCAGGATTTTCTTGGGACTGCAAGGCCGATTGACTATCGTGGGAAGGAAACGGGGCATTTGAAATTGTATGAATGAGATGTTGTTTTTCTGAATGAAACAGTGAGACGACTGGGTAAGAATGAAAAAGGAAGAAATCAAAACACAATATTGTTGTGCTAATTGCAGATGAAGGATAGAGGTATTTGGCAGGTTATGATTTTTTTATTTTTGTGGAAGATCTGAGAGCAGAAATCTATGCAAGACTGGTTGTTATGTTTTGAGGAAATGGATAAGAGCAGACTTTGGCAACGGAAAACTGGCATATTGAAGTTTTTGGGAACAAGTGTGCATTTGTAGATGAAACAGAGTAGGTTCGATTTTTAAAAATAAAATTCACAAATTTTCTATTGTTTCAAATTGATTTGCTGATGGCTTTAACCTCTAGTTGGACCACATGCCATCTGATCTTTTTGTTTCTTGCATTAAATATGGGCAGGCATTTTTGATTTTATTTGGTACATCTCCAATAAAATGTTTTGTATGGTAGACCAATGATTTTATTTTTGTTTATCTTTCATGCCTCTCCCCTAATTATTGAGAATTAATTGGTCAAGAAAAATTGCGGAGAGATTCGTGTTCTACTTGTTCGAGTTTCAATGTAATTAGTCTTTCGGGGGTATTTCACAGAAGTATTCTAGGTAAATGACTTGGATGAAGGGATTAAAAGTACCGTTAGCAAATTTGCAGATACAAAGCTGGGTGGTAGTGTGAACTGTGAGGAAGATGCTATGAGGTTGCAGGGTGACTTGGACAGGTTGTGTGAGTGGGCGGATGCATGGCATGGCAAAGTGAGGTTATCCACTTTGGTGGTAAGAATAGGAAGGCAGATTATTATCTGAATGGTGTCAAGTTAGGAAAAAGGTGACGTACAACGAGATCTGGGTGTCCTAGTGCATCAGTCACTGAAAGGAAGCATGCAGGTACAGCAGGCAGTGAAGAAAGCCAATGGAATGTTGGCCTTCATAACAAGAGGAGTTGAGTACAGGAGCAAAGAGATCCCTCTGCAGTTGTACAGGGCCCTAGTGAGACCGCACCTAGAGTACTGTGTGCAGTTTTGATCTCCAAATTTGAGGAAGGATATTCTTGCTATTCTTTACTAGGTTAATTCCCGGAATGGGGGGACTGTCATATGTTGAAAGACTGGAGCAACTAGGCTTGTATACATTGGAATTTAGAAGGATGAGAGGGAATCTTATCGAAACGTATAAGATTATTAAGGGGTTGGACACGTTAGAGGCAGGCAACATGTTCCCAATGTTGGGGGAGTCCAGAACAAGGGGCCACAGTTTAAGAATAAGGGGTAGGCCATTTAGAACGGAGATGAGGAAAAACTTTTTCAGTCAGAGAGTTGTGAATCTGTGGAATTCTCTGCCTCAGAAGGCAGTGGAGGCCAATTCTCTGAATGCATTCAAGAGAGAGCTAGATAGAGCTCTTGAGGATAGCAGAGTCAGGGGGTATGGGGAGAAGGCAGGAACGGGGTACTGATTGAGAATGATCAACCATGATCACATTGAATGGCGGTGCTGGCTCGAATGGCCTACTCCTGCATCTATTGTCTAAACTTTGTCATAGAGCAGAGACTAGACTGTTTAATAAATATTTAGTTTTGTGATGGATACGTTTTAGGAGAAAATGCCAGAGTTGCAGGCAATGGCAATGAAGATTGCAATCAATGTGATTAAAACATTTGGGCACTCAAACAGCCAGAATTGTAATATTGTAATATGCATATATGTTATAAGATTGAAGAGTTTAGAGATTTGGATCTCATGAAAGAGACCATTGAGGTATATAAAACCAAGAATTATTATTTTTTAATCCAAGCATCAATTCATTTGCAGCCTGAGGCTCAGCAAGTACAAGGGAGAAGGGTAGAATGATATAGTGGGCATTCTTATACACAGGATGTGGGCAGCAGAGTTTTGATTGACCTCAATTGGCAGAAATGGTGGCCAGCCAGGAATAACATTGACATAGTCACATCTATAAGTAATAAAAGAATAAGGGTTGCAGTAGTTGATGGGAATCGGTGTCATTATGAAGGTGGATATGTCTGTGACATTATTTTGGTTCAGGCAATGGTGAATGGGGTCAGTACCTGCAGCATAGTTTATGACAGGATACAACATTGATAGCTCGGATCTCAATGTTCAGTGGGATGACCTTGCACTCATGGTGTTAGCTGCAGAAAGAGTCTATGAACGAGACATCAGTAGGAGAGGGTGTTCAAATAACTTTATGGAAATGTCCCGGGGCAGCAGAAGAGACCTTGCTTGCGATTCTCTGCCCAAACCTTCTTGCTCTATAATATGTTCCCAAAAGACAAAACGAAATAAGAAAAATGCTGTGCTGGTTTTTATACTTGTCTTGCAGTTAGAGGTTTGAGTAGTTTATATGTTTTGGAAAGAATTGGGAAGGCCTATTTAACAGATGAGATTCAGGGACCACTGTGTGAGCAATATAGTAAGAAAAACATTACAATGTTTCCATGCAAGAAATTTTGCAATGCCATTCTGATCAGATTTTACAGTATCTTGAGCATGTTTTAAAGCTTAGAACTTGCCTTCGGTGTTGAACTATGATTATTTACATATTTTTAGATAATATGGTAATTGAAGTTGACTGTTAATAATAATAACATGATTTTAATAATTTCCTATTGGGCGTAAATGTAAGCAGAGCTGAAACCACGATCCCACTAAGCTTATTAACAAACTTGAACTGCTTAAAAGAGGAAACTAACTTGATCTTGTTTGTGATTATAGACAATAGGTGCAGGCGTAGGCCATTCGGCCCTTCGAACCAGCACCACCATTCAATGTGATCATGGCTGATCATTCTCAATCAGTACCCCGTTCCTGCCTTCTCCCCATACCCCCTGACTCCGCTATCCTTTGAGCTCTATCTAGCTCTCTCGTGAAAGCATTCAGAGAACTGGCCTCCACTGCCTTCGCAGGCAGAGAATTCCACAGATTTATAACTCTCTGACTGAAAAAGTTTTTCCTCATCTCTGTTCTAAATGGCCTACCCCTTATTCTTAAACTGTGGCCCCTGGTTCTGGACTCCCCCAACATTGGGAACATGTTTCCTGCCTCTCACGTGTCCAACCCCTTAATAATCTTATATGTTTCAATAAGATCTCCTCTCATCCTTCTAAATTCCAGTGTATATAAACCTAGTTGCTCCAGTCTTTCAACATACGACAGTCCCGCCATTCCGGGAATTAACCTAGTAAACCTACGCTGCACGCCCTCAATAGCAAGAATATCCTTCCTCAAATTTGGAGACCAAAACTACACAGTACTCCAGGTGCGGTCTCACTAGGGCCCTGTACAACTGTAGAAGGACCTCTTTGGTCCTATACTCAACTCCTCTTATTATGAAGGCCAACATTCCATTGGCTTTCTTCACTGCCTGCTGAACCTGCATGCTTCCTTTCAGCGACTGATGCACTGGGACACCCAGATCTCGTTGTAAGTCCCCTTTTCCTAACTTGACACCATTCAGATAATAATCTGCCTTCCTATTCTTACCACCAAAGTGGATAACCTCACACGTATCCATATTAAACTGCATGCCTCCATTGTCCCCTTTGCTCAACTGTAGTGCTGACACTTCCGATTTTCCCTTCTCTTTCTCAAATTGTAGATTAAAACTTATCATACTATGATCACTACCTCCTAATGGCTCTTTTACCTTGAGTTCCCTTTATCAAATCCGGTTAATTACACAACACTAAATCCAGAATTGCCTTCTCCTTGGTAGGCTTCAGTACAAGCTGCTCTAAGAATCCATCTTGGGGTCCAGTACCAACCTGATTTTCCCAGTCTACCTGCATGTTGAAATCTCCTAAAACCACCGTAGCATTACCCTTGCGACATGCCAATTTTAATTCTTGATTCAACTTGCACCCTATGTCCAGGCTACTGTTTGGGGGCCTGTAGATAACACCCATTAGGGTCTTTTTACCCTTACAATTCCTCAGTTCTGTCCATACTGACTCTACATCTCCTGATTCTATGTCACCCCTTGCAAGGGACTGAATATCATTCCTTACCAAGAGAGCGACCCCATCCCCTCTGTCTTTTCGATAGGATGTATACCTCTGAATATTCAGCTCCCAGGCTTGGTCCTCTTGCAGCCATGTCTCTGTAATTGCAACAACATCATACTTGCCAATATCTAACTGAGCCTCAAGCTCATCCACTTTATTTTTTATACTTCACGCATTCAAATACAACACTGCATATACAATATTCTGCAGTGAATGACTTAACTCTTCCTGAGCTGCTTGCTGTTGTGTGTAAGATACAAATTTGATAGAGTATCCTCCACATGCTTGGATAAATGGAAGTCCAACAATGCTTCAGAAACTACGATACGATAGAACTTTATTTATCTCATTTTATCTCATTTAACTCATCCCCATTCAGGGCAAAGCAACCTTCTTAATTGGAATCTAATCCACCACCCTAAACATTCATTGTTCTGAGTCGGCTGTGTGACTGTGTACAAACATTCATATGTTTTTTTTCCTCTTATTTAAATCCCATAACTAAATAAAACATGGCAGTACATTTACTTGAAAGTTTGCAAGGGTTCAGGAAGATTGCGCACAATCAGCTTCCCAACGGCATTTGGAATGGACATTGCCAGGAACATGCACATTCTGTAACTTGAACCTTTTAGACTGGTTTAGGAAATATAGTTATCAATTTTGAGTGGAGAACTGTTACTGGATTACCAGAGAGATTAATTTTGCGGAAACATTTGTGCTATATTTTTAAACTCCGTTTACCAGGATATTTTGTTGTGAGAATGGTCTAAATAAATAATAAACTTGGTTCCCTTGGATGTTTCTTGTGGATGGTGGAAGTTTAAAATGAGTATGATCGATCAGAAGGGTAACTTCTTGAGAACCAGATTAAATTTATGATTGTTGGTAAACAGGGTACATTCAAGTTGTTTCTTATATTTTGTATTGTACTTCACTGATGTAGAATACCTCAACTAGATATTGATGTGACCATTTGTTAGGAATTGGGGAGAGGAAAAAGGAGGATTGATCAGAGGCAAAAAAACATCCATAGTGAGTCCGTTCTGATGGTGGTCCTGATATAATATTTGTAATGTTACTGCAATTTATTGTATACGGAAAAGAATCGTGGAATTCACTTGAAAGCATGTTTTATTATGTAGCCCATGCATCAGGGCCTCAAGCCAATTTGGCCTACTGGGTGGGTAAAACTAGAAAACATTCTGAGTGGTGTCTTTGCAAAAACGCTGAAATAAATAACAACTAAGTATTGTATATTAAAAAGGAAAAAAAATCTTGTTTGAGAATTGCTTTTTGTATTTGTGTGCATTTCAATACCAGGAAATCTCTGAAGAAATTTCATGTGTAATCATATTTGTAAATGAATGCTGGGTACACATGCTGTTAAGAAGGCTGATCAGCAGTGCATTTATGGGAGGTCTTAAAGGAGAAGAGGATTGATTAAGAAGGAATTTCAAAGCATGGACCATAGACAAGTGAAGGCTCAGCTGCCAATGGTTGGGCAAAGAATGATTTGACTAACGTGTGTGGTGGCAGGCAGTCTGTTTGCAAATTCAATGAATTTACCATATGGATGTTATAGATCAAGATCTGCATTTGGAGCTGCAAATTTATTTCACTTCAATACAATACAATACAATATATCTTTATTGTCATTGTACCCAGGGGTACAACGAGATTGGGAATGCGCCTCCCATACGATGCAATGATTTAAGTAATTAACAGCAACCCAACGAAACGAAACAATTGTAACAGTTTTTAGACAGGGTAAAGTGCAAGTTGATCTATGCGTTGTGGCCATCCGGCTCAGCAGGACCGGTTCATAGCAGCTATGGCCCTGGAGGTGCGGGCGTAGAAGGCCTTGTATCATCTGCCCGATGGAAGGAGTTCGAACAGACTGTTGCAGGGGTGTGAAGAGTCTTTGTGGATGCTGGTGGCTTTTCTGAGGCATCGTGTGTTGTAGCTGTGTTCCGATGGCCCTCTGAGCTCTATGGACTACCCGCTGTAGAGCTTTCCTTTCTGCCTCCGTGCAGCTGAGGTACCACACAGGGATGCCATGCTTTAGGATGCTCTCTATGGTGCAGCGGTAGAAGGTCGTCAGCAGCTGTTGGGGTAGACCAGACTTTTTCAGTGTTCTTAAGTAGAACAGTCTTTGTTGTGCCTTCTTGACCAGCGCAGCAGTGTTATTGGACCATGTTAGGTCCTCCGAATGTGAGTGCCCAGAAACTTGAAGCTGGACACTCTCTCCACATTGTCCCCGTTGATAGAGATCGGGGCATATTCCCCGTTATGTGACCTACGGAAGTTGATGATCAGCTCCTTGGTCTTGGTGGTATTTAGGGACAGGTTGTTGTCCGAGCACCAGTCCGCCAGGTTCTGCACCTCCGCTCTATAGTTTGTTTCATCCCCGTTGGTGATAAGCCCGATCACCGTTGTGTCGTCTGCAAACTTGACAATGGTGTTGGTGTCGAATGCAGGAACACAGTCGTGTGTGAAGAGGGAGTAGAGCATGGGGCTCAGAACACAGCCCTGTGGTGTGCCGGTACTCAGGGTGATAGTGGAGGACAGGTGCGGGCCCATTCTCACTGCCTGCGGTCGTTCCAGCAGGAAGTCCAGGATCCAGTCACATAATGACGAGCTGATGCCCCCAACTGTTTTGGTTTTCTCTATCAATTAGTGACATAAAAAGCCACTGAATGAAATCTGAAAAATGTTTAAAAACATTTGTCCGGATAGCATCTGCACGAGGACAAATAGTCTCAAATTGAGAAACGGGATCTTCAAACTGATAGTGGATTAATATATCAAATTTTCTTTCGTGGTATTGTGATGATGTCACAAAACAGATTACTCCTTCATTTGAGCTAACAATATCAAATGCAACAAATGTAACAAAAAAAATAGAGTTTGCAAAGTTGTATTCCACTGTCGCCTATTAGAGTCATAGAAATATGCAGAATGAATCCAGACCATTAGGCCTAACAACACTGACCCGTGGGCACCCTTCCTTAATCCTATCACTCAGCACTGGGTCCATGGTCCACTGTGCCCAAGGGATTTAAACACTAGATCATGCAGACACTGCTTAAATGCTGTAAATCCTGCTTGTATTTCTCCTCAATCCCCACACCCCAAATCTCGTGCCAAAAAGTACTAGTATGTTTTTTAAATTTTTAGGCTATTTCAATCTGCTTTATTCAAAATTTCAGTTCCAGTTGGACTCATTTCTTCCTCACCTCTTCACTTTCCTTCTCTGATGCTGGAGCCATTTCTAATTCCTGTGAAATTAAGCTGAGAATTTATCAATTAATATTTCCCCATTAATCTGTTAAATTGGGGTTATAATTAATCACAAATCCTCCTTGTTGCTCCATTTGTGATCAGAAGACATTTGATAAATGTTGAGACGGACTGTTTTTAGGCTATTTTCACTATAATTTCAGTGATCTTTAGTCTCCGTGTTGGGACTGTCTGCTTAACATGGCAATGGCTTGGTATGTCAGTTGGTGTTGGGTCTTCTCTGCTGGTCATACTGGGGTGCTTTGCATTTCTGAGGAAGGGATTCTATCAGTACCACCCTGAATGCTGCTCTTTAATTTTGAGCAGTGTTGAATTGGGGATTCATTTAAATCAGGTGAAATGTTCAAAGGGTACAGGTGTCAGGGGTTATGGGGAGAAGGCATGAACATGGGGTTAGGAGGGAGAGATAGATCAGCCATGATTGAATGGCAGAGTAGACTTGGTTGGCCGAATGGCATAATTCTACTCCTATCACTTATGACCTTATGACCATCCTTCGTTCATCTGCCTTGCTGATGATCTTGAGCATGAAGTAAAGTGTCTGCTTCGGAAGTCTTGTGTCAGGCATGCAAACTATGTGGCCTGCCTGTAGTAACTTGCTGATTGAATTCAGAACTTCAATATTGGAGATCTTATCCTGAGAGAGAATGCTGATTTCTGGTTTACTTAATCAGTCAGTTAATTTGGAAGATGTTCAAAGCAACATGGTGTTACCTCTCTAGTGCTCTGGGCTTTATGCATTTGTCTCAAAAGTATACAGGAAGGTGGGGGTTACTGCTGTCTAATAGACCAGTAACTTTACAATATTGGTAATCAAACATATCTCAGCTCGGCAAAGGCTGTGCTGGTTCACAAAGTGGTGGTGAATTTCATAATTAATGCCCATCTTTTCTTGAGAGTCTTGATCTCCAGGTCCTTGGCCTTATCATGCAGTGATTAGGGTTGGCATTATCTTGAGATTGGAATAGATATGATACAGTTGAGCTGTTTTCCACTTGTTCTGTAAATTAGCTCAAATGTAACATGATTTTCAAAGGGGGTCATTGTTGTGGTGAGAAAGATTTAAGAAAAGTATTGATAAAGCCGTGTTTGCCCTCTGATATTGGCTCTCCTGTGGGCCCATCAGTTAAGATCATGCCTTGTACACCATACGGCAGGGTTTAGGTTAGTTTAATTTTTGCCCAGGTATATTTGAGAAGAATATTCCAACGGCTGCCTTAATTGAATTAAAGACTTCTGTGAGGTCAAAATAGGTTACATCTGTGATTCCTCCATTTCCTTTGATGTTGATGTCAGATGTGCATGGTGCCTCTACACTTCGGAGACCAACTTTTCCAAGAGCTGAGGTGATGGAAAAGAGCTCTTGTGATGACTCTCCTTGTTGCTGACAGCTGTTACTAGATTCTGTAGTTAGTCAAAACATTTCTTGAAGATTACCACAAGTTTATCAAAGGTTCCTGTCATGAACTCCTTTTCCCAGATATGATAAGAGTCAAAAGTGATTATTTGTCATGTGCACCGGATATGAACTGGAGCAATAAAATTATTTCTTGCTACAGCCATGCTGGCACATTATACGCAACAAGATATAAATATGGAATAAATTATCAGTTATTCGAGGTAAACTAGATAATTGTGCAAAATCAAAGTAGGCAGAACAGTCATGATAGTGCAAAGTCCATCGTGATTCAGTACTGTAGTTGGCTGGTGGTTAGGGTTGTTAAGGGTGGTTCAAGGACCTGCTGGTTGATGGGAGAGAGCTGTTCTTGATCCCAGAAGTAATAATTCCTGCGCTGCTTCACCATCTCTCCAATGGTAATAGCAAAAGAGAGTGTGATGTTAGCTGAAGATATACACAAAAATGCTGGCATAATTCAGCAGGACAGGCAGCATCTCCGGATAAAAGGAATGGGTTACGTTTTAAGTCCAGGACCTTCTTCAGACTTGCTGTCTTATGTTATGTGATGTTAGCTATCTTTTGCACTATTTGTTCCTTTTTGTCTTCATGTTACTTCCAGCCCTGATTACTATTGTTACCCATTTCTTCCCCACCCACCTGACTCATTTGCCAATCAACCCTCCTTACCTCAAACCATCTATCACTTTGTAGCTCTTGCCCCATTCCTTCCCCTTGCCTTTCTACTAGCTATTGCCCCTCCACTCCAACAACCCAAAGGAGGGCCCATCTGCTGTTCCTCCGGCAGTTTGTTTTTTCACTCAAAATTCCAATATTTGCTGTCTTGTGTTTCCAAGTCCGGAGCTATTTAAAATATTGTTTTCTCCGAACTCTAGACCTGTGTCAAATAAGACCATATTATTACCCCGATGGTTTTCTCAATCTTTCTCACACAACATTTCACCTCTCTCCACATGTACCCGTAGGAGTGAAGTTAATATTTAGGACACATGGGAAACTGTTCTACCTCTATTGACTACATTCCAGAGTCAAGGATACCAAACCTCAGATGAGCTGTATTTCAGCACCACATGGATGTAATCTGGGTTACCTAAACCAACAGCAGGCATCTCAAGTAATAAAAGTATATCAAAAGGATATCCAGTGCTATCTTTGTAAGATTCTCCATATTTGCTGGAAGGATAAACAAGAATGCCCTCTTCCAGTCTGTCATCCCTGGTATTGAGGTCCAAAGCACACTTGCTATGCTCCTTTGGGCAGGTCATGTTTGCATGGTCAGCAGCAGACTCTGAAAGCAGGATATCTGTTCTCTCCTATAATTCATTTCATAAGATCATAGATTAGTAACAGAAGGAAGTGATCCAGCTTCTCAAGTCTGTTATGCCAATTTATAAGATCGTGATTAATCCAATTGACACCTCAATTCACCTTCCCACTACTGTGGTATTCTTTCACCTTTATCAAGAATCTATCTCGCCCTCAAAGGTGTGCAAAGCTTTCTATTCAACCCTTGGAAGAATTTCAAAGGTGCATAGCCTTCTGGAAAAAAAAGGTTAGCCTCATCTGCTGTAAAGGGGTGACCCTGATTTTTAAAGAGCCTCTCACTTCTCAATTCCCCCACAAGAGAAAACATGCTTTTCTACATTCAGTCTGTTAAGCCACTCTGGATCTGAGATAATTATTTTACCATAATGTATTTTAACGTGGGAATCTAAAGTTGTGCTCTGGCTGTAACTAATTCTACTTAATTTTTGAGCATGGAATCAGTATAAGGTTGGAAGATCAACATTATGCATTTGATTTCTTGCAGTTGTCCTTTTTACAGGTATTTCTACTAATTTTGATGAGAAAGAACCTTGCTCAGAATGAATGGTTTGGAGCATGAGTCATTTAACCTCTCATATTAGATGAGCCACCTTTTATGGCTTTAGAGTGTTTATCTGGGGAAACATACTATTTAGCCTTATGTTCTAAAGAAATACATTTTCAAAGGGTGAAAATTTAAATTGAGAGTATATTGAAGCAGGTGGGTATATTTTTGTTATAACAATGTCCTGTGATTCTGGGGTTGGTGATCATATTGGAAGCTATGAGCAAATTGAGAAAATGACTACAATAGTTGTGTACATCTACTTAACCCCTCAGTTGCTGGAATCTGAAACAAAAAATGTAAATGGTGGAAAACCATTTAACCACAATCTGCGGAAAGAGAAACCGGTTAACGTTTCAACTCTTCCTCGGCACTAGCTGAGTAGTGGACGGTTTATAGTTTAAACGCAGAGTGGGGAGAAGGAATGAGGTGCAAGATAAAAGGCAATATGGAGATAGGTTAATACTGATGAGGAGCCTGTGTACTGATCATTAGCAAGGCACTTAAAAGAACAAAAGGGACATAAATATGATATGGGGAAAAATGAAAGCAGTTTACCTAAAGTTGGTGAATTCAGTATCTATTGCAAAGGATTGCAAAGTGCCTAGACAAAAGATTAAATGTTATTCTGTCGTACGTTGGACCTTTACAATGGCAATGGACAAGGCTGCACAAAGATTGGAAAGGGAGGGGGATTGAGAAATATGGTGGCATGCAACAGGAAAATTAGGATCACCCCTTCTGGAATTAGTGCAAGCGCTCTGCAAAGCAATCAGCCAATCTGTATTTACTTTCTCAAATATAGGGGAGACCATGTTGTAAATGCAGAAAGCCCTAGACTCGATTGGAACAAGTGCAAGTGAACTGTTGGTTCACTTGGAGCAGTTGTTTGAATCCTTGGACAGCAAGAAGGCAAGAGGGGAAAACACCGAGGTTGGACCTCTGGCTGCATGGGAGAGTGTCGTAAGACAAGAGTGATGGGTGTTGAATGACAGAGCAGATCTGAGAGTCTAATAGTGAGCGGTCCTTGAGAAATACAAAAAAGGGAGGAGAGGGGAAGAAGGGACTGGTGGGGTCATGTGGGAGTTGGAAGAAATTGTGAACTAGCGGCTTTGTAGTCGTTATTTGTTTATCACGTTTCCTGCAAAAAGGACAAATGTAGGAAATCAAATGCATAATGGTGACCTTCCAACCTTATACTGATTCCATCCAAAAGATTGACCCACCAGATCTAAGCATGCCCCCAGCAGAGCAATCTCACAGGTTCCTCTCCCTTAATTTCTGTCACCTCATTTCTGTCACACCCATCAGCTCCCCTTTGATTCTTTTGTCACTTAGCTGTGCTGGAGTAATTTGCAGTTAAAAAAAATTAAAAACTGGTCAAGCCAAAATTTTTCACTGGATTCAATTTCTGTACTCTAACACAATCTGAGAATCTAACAGGCTTTCTTTCGGGGCTTGATTAAAGAAAAATAACAGATTGTTAATGTCAAGGCAGATTTACAAAATGTTCTCTGATGAATTGAAGGTTAATTAGCTATCAATTAAATTTCAAATAATTCCTGGTTGTTAAAGTAAATCTGAATTTGGGTGACTAAGACATTTCCCAAGGAAATCTAAAGTGGCAAATTTGTTATAAAAGTGAGAGATTTGTATCTGTTATCTACTAAATAAGCATTTATTATTGTGATGAAAAATAACTAGAAGCTGGAAATCTGAAGTAAAGTTGAAAAATGCTGGAAATGCTGATCAGGTTCAGCAGCATCTTTGGAAAGGTGACATTTCAAGTCAAAGTTTACATTAGAACAGAATTGGTGCCTGGAATAGCCTATCTATAGCAAAATATGATATTTTTATGGCTCGAACTGGCATTTGTTTCTTTCACATTTTATATTTTGGGTAAAATTACTTTTTAAGGTGTTCCTATGATGTGAATATCACTGGCTGCATCTCCATTTGTTATCAATCTTCATTTGATTTTTTGTATTGGGATGTTTAATAGTCAGCAATACCTGCATTGAGCTGGAGATGTTTTATCTAAATATTTCTAATCACAGAATTTGAAATATGCAAATATGTACCTAGAATTTGAAATTGTAATGTTCCAGAAATTGTACAGAAATTGTTCTTGGGGTTTATAATTTGATCTTTTATAGAACAGTATGCTTTTGGCCAAAACAAAAATATGTGCATGCTATGGTTTGTATTGTATTGAGTACACTTAATGCCACGCACAGAGCATTCCAACACTGGAACAAGCCCATTGGGCCACAATGTCTTTGCTGGACATGATGGCAAATTAAACTAATCTTTCCACCTGCACATTATATATATCTCTGCATATTTATGTCTTTCCAAAAGCCTCTTAAATGCACTATCTTCCACCATCTTTGATACCACATGTGTAGGAAAGAACTGCAAATTCTGGTTAAAATTGAAAATTGACACAAAATGCTGAGGTAACTCAGCGGAACAGGCAGCATCTCTGAAGAGAATGAATAGGTGACGTTTCGGGTCAGTCTGAAGAAGGATCTCGACCTGAAACGTCACCCATTCCTTCTCTCCAGACATGCTGCCTATCCCGCTGAGTTACTCCACCACTTTGTGTCTATCTTTGATACCACGTTCCAAACACCTATTACTGTCTTAAGAAAAATTAGCCCCGCGCACTCCTTTAAACCTTCCCCTCTAACCTTAAAGCTATGCCATCTAGTTTCTGACATACCCACCCAGGGGGGAAAACATACTGATTGTCTACCTATCCATGCCCCTCATAATTTTATAAACTTCTAAAGGTTTCTCCTCTGTCTCAATTCCAGAGAAAATAATGCCGGTTTGTCCAACCTCTCCTTATAGCTAATACTATTCCAGGCATTCTGATAAACCTCTTCTTTCCCCTTTCCACATCATTCCTGCAACATTTCAACCAGCATTGCATGCAGTCCTCCAAAAGCAACCTCACTAAAGCTTTTCAAAGCTGCATCTTGATTTCCTGACTCTTGTATTCAATGCCCCGACTAATGAAGGCAAGTATACCATACACCTATCATTCTATCTTCGTGTGTTGCAGGGAGCTGCGGAGTTTGACGCAAAGATCCCTCTGAGCATTAATGCTGTTAATAGTTCTGCCATTAACTGCATACATTCCCCCTGCATTTGACCTTCTAAGGTGCACCACTTCATGCTTGTCTGTATTAAACTCCACCTGTCTTTTCACTCTCCATTTCTGTCACTGATCTTTGTCATGCCGTATCATTTGAAAGCCTACTTCATTGTCTGCAACTCCAAGTTTGGTGTGGTCTGTAAAGAGGCTAACTAACCCATCTAAGTTTTTGTCCAAGTCATGTAAGTATATCAAACAATAAAAGTACTAGCACTGATCCATGCGGAATGCCACTGTTCATAGGCCACCAGGCATAATAATACCCTTCCACCACTACCCCCTCTGTCTTCTATAGGCAAGCCAATTCTGAATTCAAGCTACTGAATCACTATGGATCCCATGCATCTTAATCTTCTGAACCAGCATATTATGAGGGACCTTGGTCAAATGCCTTACTAAACATCTACTGCCTGATTTACATTCATCACCTCAAAAGACCCAATCATGTTTGTAAGATATGGCCTGCCCCACGCAAAACCATAGTTCATTCTTTTCCAAATTAAGTCACTCTCCTGGGACAACAGGAACACATGTTAGGCTGTTGTACAACTACAGCTTGGCGTGTAACACTACCATCCCATCCAAACTCATCGTTAATCTTAGGAAATTGGGACTCTGTTATTTCCTATGCCACAGGACCACAATATGAATGGCAGCAACCCCTCTTCCTTGCTGACCCGAGGCACGGAGTACAGGAGGGAGATCGACAATTGGGTTCAGGTGTGCCATAAAAATCTTATTGTCAGCAATAGTAGGACTAATGAGCTGATTGACTTCGGAAGCGGAAATCCAAGGGACCATGCACCTGTAGCCTTTAGCAGGACAGCTGTGGAGAGAGTCATAACTCGAGTTCTTTCAGGTACACATTTCTGATGTCCTAAGTCTGGATTTTGAGGCAATTAGAAAGCTCACCAATGCCTCCACTTTCCCAAGTTTGAGGAGAATTGGCATGTCATGGAATATTCTAAACATCTCCAAGTGTATGGTGGAGAGCAGACTGACTGGTATCATCATGGCCATGATTTAAAAAATTGAATGCTCAAGAACAAAGGAGACTATAAAACGTGTTTGGCATTGACCCCTCTAATCTCTAAAGTCTAAAGCCTTGCCAGGCTCCATAATGAATACTGACCTCCCCACCATTGAAAGGATCTACAGGAAGTACCGCCTCAATAAAGCAGCTGATATCACACTCTCAACACCCGAGCCACACACTCTTCGCTGCTTCCATTGGGAAGAAGGAGCCTGAGAACCATCATCTCCAGGTTCAAGAACAGCTTTCCCCTTCAATCACCAGGTTCTTAAACCACCCTGATTAACTCAAATCACAATCCTGCCTCAAGCCTGCCGAATCACTGGACAAATCTACTGTGTTTACTCAATGTGCGAGTTTGCGCCATAGTTTAGTTTACTTAGAATAATCGAATTTAGATGCAGCAACAATAAATATACAATGTGCCTGTAAAGCTGCAGCAAATAAATGTTATTGTTCTGTTTCATATCTGGTGTGTATGACACAATCCCAACAAATGCGAGTAAATCATTTCTCTAAGAGTGCGATTCCCTGCCACTGTGACTCGCCAGCCTTTAATTTTCTGGATTATCCCTATTTCCCTAAAACAAAGGATCAAAGTTGACTACTACCCAATCTTGCACTCTCCCAACAATCCCCCTTATTTTTTGATGAATGTATAAAATGCTTTTTCATCCTACGTGCCAAGAATATTTCATAACTCCCCTGTCACTCTAGTTGAAACCATCCCAAGTAACACTAGTGGATCTCCCTGTCTGTTTATTGGTTCCCTTCCAGTTCAGGTACAACCCAAGCCTCATGTACAGGTCCTACCTGTTCTGGAAGGGAACACGATGACAGATGTATCTGATGTCCCCCCCTCCAGCACTATCTCCTTGGCCATGTATTGGACAGCACTATCTTTCTATTTCTTGCTTCACGAGCTTGCGGCATGGGTAATAATCCTGAGATTATAACCTTGAAGGTCCTGTTTTGTTTTAACTGCCATCTAACTTCCTAAATTCTCATTGGAGGACTTCACTACCATTCCTGCCAATGTCTTTGATACTAACATGGATCATGACCTCTGGCTGCACAGTTCTCCCCCATTCCCCCCCGACACAATGTCTTGTGCCCACTTGACATCCATGACCCTGGCACTAGGGAGGCAACACAGGATCCTGGAGCTGCACTTGTAGCCTCTGGTTGTGCCCATGACTATGGAGTTTCCTATAATTTTGGAGAGGCCATCACCCTCAACCATATCCAACATGGTGTCCTTGTTTGAGCGAGAAATAGCTATAGGAGACTCCTGCACTAGCTGCCTGCCTCTCCTTGTCACTTATCTATCAGGTTAAAACTTTGGTGTAGCTACTCACTAAAATTGCTGTCCATAACCCTCTCTACTTCCTGTATGCTCCAACCAACTCATGCGGACTGAGAGGATCTGCAGCTGGGCACACTTCCTGCAGACGCAGTTGTCAGAGACACTTGACTGCTCCCTGATATTTCCACATCTGACAGGAGAAGCATGTCCCTCCACCTACACCCATAAATGGCCACATAAAACAAAAGTAAATCTAGCAGACTTGAGAAATAAACCTTAAACACCGTGCCATGTTTTTACTTTGTTTGTGCCTTCTTCACTAAAGCTCAGTATTCACCTAAAGCCTGCCTTTTGATCTACCAGCTACACTTAGAGTCATAGAGTGATACAGTGTGGAAACAGGTCCTTCCGCCCAACTGGCCCACACCAGCCAACAATGTCCCAGCTACACCAGTCCCACTTGCCTGCGCTTGGTCCATATCCCTCCAAACCTGTCCTATCCATGTACCAGTCTAACTGTTTCTTAAATGATGGAATAGTCCCAGCCTCAACAACCTCCTCTGGCAGCTTGTTCCACACACCCACCACCCTTTGTGAAAAAGTTACCCCTCGGATTCCTATTAAATCTTTTCTTCACCTTGAACCTATGTCCTCTGGTCCTCGATTCCCTTACTCTGGGCAAAAGACTGCATCTACCTGATCTATTCGTCTCATAATTTTGTATACCTTCATAAGATCTTCCCTCATCCTCCTGTGCTCCATGGAATAGAGACCCAGCCTACTCAACCTCTCCCTGTAGGTCACACCCTCAAGTCCTGACAACATCCTCTTAAATCTTTTCTGAACCCTTTCAAGCTTGACAATATCTTTTCTATAACATGGTGTCCAGAACTGAACATAATATTTAGATTTAGAGATACAGCGCGGAAACAGGCCCTTCGGCCCACCGAGTCTGCGCCGCCCAGCGATCCCCGCACATTAACACTATCCTACACACACTAGGGACAATTAAAAAAAAACAACATTTACCCAGTCAATTAACCTACAAACCTGTACGTCTTTGGAGTGTGGGAGGAAACCGAAGATCTCAGAGAAAACCCACGCAGGTCACGGGGAGAACGTACAAACTCCGTACAGACGGCGCCCTTAGTCAGGATCGAACACGGGTCTCCGGTGCTGCATTCGCTGTAAGGCAGCAACTCTACCGCTGCGCCACCGTGCCGACCCCTGAACACAGCTGTGACATCCTCCTTAACCAACAATGCAACCCCCCCTCCTCTTTCCCTCGCCCATGTCTCTCCTGAAGCTCCTGTAACTCGGAACATTGAGCCGCCAGTCCTGCCCCTCCCTTAACCAGGTTTCAGTCATGGCTACAATGTCCCAGTCGCTCATACCTATCCATGCCCCAAGCTACTCTGCCTTACCCATCAGGCCCCTTGCATTAAAATACGTGCAGTTTAAACCAACCCAACTTCCTCGCTCTCCACCTTTCACCTGCTTATTCTGTCCACTAACCTTTCCAACACCACCCTCCATACCAACTTCTAGCCTCTCATGTGCCTCTGTTCTGCACGAGATCCCACCCCCTGTTAATCTATGTATTACTAAAACTCTCACCTTGTATATTCGTATATCAGTTTGTTCCCGAAATACAGCCAAAATGGTACACGATACCGCAGCAATTTTAGGCCCACCCTACTCACCATTCCCTTGCGGTCTCAATTGATCAAGTTTTGTTACATTTTAAAAACAATTAAGGTAATAAACTTTAATAAATGCACTCCCCCTCCCCCCCCCCCCCCCCCCCGCGCCTGACCTTCCTCCCATTGTGCAGCGCAGCGGCAGAGTGTCAAAGAAGATGGCCGTCGAGCTGCCGTTGCAGGAGAGGTTTCCACCCAAAGGGTCCATGGCTCGCTCTGGCCGCCCGGGGCCAGGGTGAGTGGCTCCCTCTTCCCCCCTCGCCCGTCCATGGCCCTGGGGGAGACTCCCCGCCTGGCAACGGGTCCACGAGTCGTCAGTTGGGGAGGGTTGCCCGGCCCGCAGGAGAGGTTTGTACCCAACGGGGGTTGCGGATCCGCAGGAGAGATTTGGACCCAACGGGTCCATGCCCGTCTAGTCTAGTTTAAACCCTCCCATGTAGCATTAGCAAACCTTGCTCCTCTCACAGCGACCACTGGTATGAACGTCGACTTCTCCAACTTCAGATAGCTCCTCTGTCCCTCCCTTCCCCTCCTCCTTCCCAGATCTCCCTCTATCTTCCTGTCTCCACCTATATCCTTCCTTTGTCCCACCCCCGACATCAGTCTGAAGAAGGGTCTCGACCCGAAACGTCACCCATTCCTTCTCTCCCGAGATGCTGCCTGATCTGCTGAGTTACTCCAGCATTTTGTGAATAAATCGATTTGTACCAGCATCTGCAGTTATTTTCTTAGACCACTCTTCTAGAGTCTGACTCCCTTTCTGCTGAGATTGTCAGGCTTAAAAATGGGCTTAAAGTCCTTCTAGGCACACAATATTTTAAACGGCTCTGGGCTCTCCTTTCAGGTGATACGGCTGTCATGTCTGAAACAACTTACACTCTCTCTGTAATATTGCTAAATATAATTGGTCTGCCCTCAGAGAATTGGTAGCCTTAGTTCTGGGGCAAAAATTGTAAGCGGCTTGCGTGCCAAAATAGTCTGATACTTGTACAAGTACCAAACTCGGTTGTGTCATGTGATAGGAGCAGAATTAGGACATTCGGCCCATCAAGTCTACTCCGCCATTGAATCATGGCTGATCTATGTCCCCCTTCTAACCCTGTTCTCCTGCCTTCTCCCCAAAACCCCTGACATTCGTCAGCCGGAATGATTGCTATCCATCGAGAGAAAACCCAGCCACACAATTTAATGTCTATTGAAGACATCACCATTTTGATCATCAGTTTGTTATAAAACTCGGTACTCCAGCGTTGGAAAGAACTTTGTAAATTGAAATAGGATGCAGAGGCAGATGAAGAATGTAATTTTGCTTTCCTTTTCATCCTAATTAGCCCTTTAACTTCTAGCATCTGCTTTGCAGAATCAAGATGATTTACACCTAACGTCATTTGTGTTGAAATAAATGTCTCATTTAGAAACCGTTGTCAAATCTGTGACAGCTTTTTTGTACTCTTGATGCCAATTGATGGAGACAACAATCTGAATCATTGTTATGTCAGTCTTCCAAGGAGTAGAGCAAAACATACTATTTGGAAATCCTAATGGTCAGCATCTGGCTCAGGGGTGAAGTTCCCATACTCCCCTGAATTCCGCTGGGATTTTGGTTCCTGTGCACTCTTTAAATTTTGGAAATTGTGTTTATATTGCTGTGGAACATGTTTTTTTGTTTAAAAAAAAAAAGTGAATTTAAAGCATTGGAGTATTAACAGAAATAACATCCTTTCCATGGATCCTGTCTAATTGTTTAGTTTAGTTTAGAGATACAGCGCGGAAACAGGCCCTTCAGCCCACCATCTACACAGATCAGCAATCCCCGCACTTAACACCACGAGGGAGAATTTTACACTTGTGCCAAACCAGTTAACCTACAAAACCTGTATGTCTTTGGAGTGTGGGAGGAAGAAGCTCCACGCGGTCACAGGATGAACGTACTAACTCCATACAGACAGTGCCCCCTAGTCAGGATTAACCTGGGTTTCTGGCGCTGCAATTGCTATAAGGCAGCAACTCTACCGCTGTGCCACCGTTCTGCCCTTTTGCAACATTTCTTAAATGTTGCGATTCATGTATTCACAACTCTCCCATGGGTTATGAGAGGGGATCTTATCGAAACGTATAAGATTATTAAGGGGTTGGACATGTTAGAGGCAGGAAACATGTTCCCAATGTTGGGGGAGTCCAGAACCAGGGGCCACAGTTTAAGAATAAGGGGTAGGCCATTTAGAACAGAGATGAGGAAAAACTTTTTTAGTCAGAGAGTTGTGAATCTGTGGAATTCTTTGCCTCAGAGGGCAGTGGAGGCCAATTCTCTGAATACATTCAAGAGAGAGCTAGATAGAGCTCTTAAGGATAGCGGAGTCAGGGGGTATGGGGAGAAAGCAGGAACGGGGTACTGATTGAGAATGATCATTGAATGGCGGTGCTGGCTCGAAGGGCCGAATGGCCTACTCCTGCACCTATTGTCTATTGTTATCGTCAATGATTCGGATCAAAACCCGGCATTAAGACCGAGAGTGGTAAGAGTCCTGATGCAGGATTTTGATCCAAAACATTGACCATTTCTTTCTAGGAGCTGCTGGATTTGCCACGTTCCTCCAGAAAATTGTCTGCAGTTTATTTGCTCCATTTAAAATTTCAATTATTAACTGATTTCAAATTTCACAGATGGAATTTGAATTTGAATCTCTGGATCACAGGATAACCACTGTGCCCACCTGACGCTCTAGACATTGGACTAGAAATTTGTGTTAATTGGATGGGAAACATAGAATTTAGGTGCAGGAGGAGGCCATTTAGCCCGTCGAGCCAGCAACGCCATTCATTGTGATCATGGCTGATCATCTACAATCCATCACCTGTGCCTGCCTTCTCCCCATATCTCTTGATTCCACTAGCCCCTAGATTCCACTAGCCCCCATATCCCTTGATTCCACTAGCCCCTTTATTCTGAGACTGTGTCCCCTGGTTCTGGACTCCCCCAACACTGGGAACATTTTTCAGCTCTTTTATAATTTATATGTCTCTATAAGATCCCCTCTCATCCTTCTAAACTCCAGTGAAGACTGGTCGTAGAAGTAAAAGGCTAAAAAAAATTTGCAAAGACCATCAAAAATTAGCTCAGTAGCAAGAGGAGGTAGTTGAGGTAGGGACTATGGGTACATGGGTAGGACAGGTTTGGAGGGATATGGACCAAGCCCAGGCAAGTGTAGCTGCGACATTGTTGGCCGATGTGGGCGAGTTGGGCCGAAGGGCCTGGTTGATATCATCCCAGAAAGTATATTTGCAAATACTTTCACTCAAAGGTTTGACTTTTGCTATCTGAGCAAAGGTTAATAAAACATCAAGACCATCCATTGCCCAGATTTTATCATGACCAATTGGCACAATACAGGGATTAAATAGCTAATGTGAAAATGTTTAATAATAGGGCATTTTAAATTGGAATGGTCTTGAAAGTATATCTTAATCAATAAATACAGTAAAAACTTATGGGGAAGTTATAGGGATGGTGAATTTAAAGGGGAGATTGGATGTTAATTGGTGAAAATTGCATTTTGTTGCTTTTATGTCTGACAGCTTTAAACATGAAGAAACATGACTCCACATCTGACAGTTTTCAGTGGCATTGTGATTGGTAGTAATAGTATAATGCTAATTAACTTGTCCCTGAAATGGTTCACTTTGAGTTTAGTTCCTGTCTTCCATGCACTGAATCAGCTTAATTCCATGCCATATCTTTTGAATGGTGAGTATGTTATTGATCCCATTTTCACAAAGTTTGTGGTGGAGAAAAATCTAAGACAAGTTTTCAATTTCAGAAATTGCACTGGACTTGCGGTGTCTTTGTTTTGAGGTTAGGTAGCAATGAGTAACGTTTATCAATTTATTTTGATAGCAGATACTGGGCCATAAATTTGTTTAGATTACGATTATATAAAAATGCAAACATTTGTCTTTGTTCGTGATAGTATTAAACTTTGAAATTGTTTGCTTTAGCATGTGTAGTATTTTGAATAATATAAATGTTTCAATTATCTGAAAAGTAACCATTGCAACATTGAATGTTTAAGATCAGTTTCAAATACCTGTAAATGTGAAATAAAACATTCCAGAAGGTAGTGGTACACAGATCAGGTAATTCTGATGACTGTCATTGATCTGAAATGTCAACTTCGTGTCTCTCCACAGATGCTGCCTGACTAAGCTTTGAATCTCATATTTCCAGCATCTTTTGTTTTATTTTCAAGTATACAATTACTGTAGCGAAAAAAACCCCGATGGAGATTGTCTCCAGATTTAATTTGTAGTTCCTAAAATAACCATCTTGTAGGAAAATGTGTCAAAGCCATTACAATTAGAAGGTATTATGAAAACAATGGTTCACGAGATTGGTGAGTTTATGCTAAAATTTGTAGGTTTTTTTTCAAACGGAATGCACAAGGCACATATTTCTAATAGTTGAATGCTAAAGTAACAATTTAATTCGAAGACACCATTTTATTTATTTTTTCACCATTTAAGACACCATCAGTCTGATTGACCCGCTGAGTTACTTCAGCACTTTGACCATTTTAGTTTGTTTGGTGCTACTAAGTTTTACTCAACTGCAAAAATAATTTGGAATATTATGGTTTTTTTTAAATGCAATAGTTTAGTGTTCCATTCAAGCTGTGAGATCGTTTTACTTATATTTGTATCTAAAGGTAGTAATACAATCTTACCAATACATTTCAACATATCTACAGCTTGGATGTTTTTTTCTTGGGTCATGTCTTTGATTCCAATGAAGACATTTGTGTTGAGTTTGCCATAAATAAGGTTCAGACGTTGTAGCCCACTTCCATTTCTGGCACTGGAGTGAATGCAGAGATAATGTGAAAGGATGATACCAAAAATGTAAAGATAAGCATGATAAAACAGGCTAGGTTATCTTGTTCTTGAAAGAAAAGGGGTGTAAATTTTAAAAAAAGGCTTGTTTCTGAGGAAGAGCATAATTCGAGGTCAACGCTATCCAATAGGAACTCATAGAAAATATCTGATCAGAATGTGAACTCAATACCACTGAAGAAGGGTCTCGACCCGAAACGTCACCCATTCCTTCTCTCCCGAGATGCTGCCTGACCTGCTGAGTTACTCCAGCATTTTGTGAATAAATCGATTTGTACCAGCATCTGCAGTTATTTTCTTATACCACTGGGAGTAGTTGAGGCAGATAGTATTGATGCATTTAAAACAAACTAGACCAAGTGGACCCGTTGGGCCCAAACCTCTCCTGCATTGGTGCAGCACCCTCTCCTCCCCCCCCCCCACTCCCCCCCACTTCCCCACTCCCCCCCACTTCCCCTCTCCCCCCCACTTCCCCTCTCCCCCCCACTTCCCCTCTCCCCCCCACTTCCCCTCTCCCCCCCACTTCCCCTCTCCCCCCCACTTCCCCTCTCCCCCCCACTTCCCCTCTCCCCCCCACTTCCCCTCTCCCCCCCACTTCCCCTCTCCCCCCCACTTCCCCTCTCCCCCCACTTCCCCTCTCCCCCCCACTTCCCCTCTCCCCCCCACTTCCCCTCTCCCCCCCACTTCCCCTCTCCCCCCCACTTCCCCTCTCCCCCCCACTTCCCCTCTCCCCCCACTTCCCCTCTCCCCCCACTTCCCCTCTCCCCCCACTTCCCCTCTCCCCCCCACTTCCCCATCTCCCCCCCACTTCCCCATCTCCCCCCCACTTCCCCATCTCCCCCCCACTTCCCCATCTCCCCCCACTTCCCCATCTCCCCCCCACTTCCCCATCTCCCCCCCACTTCCCCATCTCCCCCCCACTTCCCCATCTCCCCCCCACTTCCCCATCTCCCCCCCCACTTCCCCATCTCCCCCCCACTTCCCCATCTCCCCCCCACTTCCCCATCTCCCCCCCACTTCCCCATCTCCCCCCCACTTCCCCATCTCCCCCCCACTTCCCCATCTCCCCCCCACTTCCCCATCTCCCCCCACTTCCCCATCTCCCCCCACTTCCCCATCTCCCCCCCACTTCCCCATCTCCCCCCCACTTCCCCATCTCCCCCCCACTTCCCCATCTCCCCCACACTTCCCCATCTCCCCCCCACTTCCCCATCTCCCCCCCACTTCCCCATCTCCCCCCCCACTTCCCCATCTCCCCCCCACTTCCCCATCTCCCCCCCACTTCCCCATCTCCCCCCCACTTCCCCATCTCCCCCCCACTTCCCCATCTCCCCCCCACTTCCCCATCTCCCCCCCACTTCCCCATCTCCCCCCCACTTCCCCATCTCCCCCCCACACACTTCCCCTCCCCTACTTATTATGTGATAATACTGTATTCTCTTGGTTATTTGCCAAAACAATGATAAACTGTTAAGATCAGTATTTACGTGCAGTGCAGCATTAGTGTTATAAACTTAGGTATGGCTACTTTGCAGCCTAAACACAATTGATAATTTTCTTTGTACTTGTAGGTTCAATATTTTTAAATGTAGTTTATCACCTCTTATGAAAAATACTATATTAATTTATAAAGTTTTGCTGACTTCTGATCGATGTTAAAATAAAAGTGACATTCTCCTAAGATCAAGCCAGACTGTGGAAATGACATGGCATGTCAACTGAGTGTTGGTGTGGTTTGAGTTAAGAAATAATATATGTAATCTAGGGATGACCCCTCTGGCATGTTTATTCCAATTATGGTTTTGTTCTACCCTGAAAGGTTTCTGCACTCATTCCAGTACGATTCTTTAACCATGGGACAGAAAAATGAGAGGTGCTCTCCTACACTAGGTATGTGCCTTTTGATGCCCGCTTGCATAAGGGGCTCTAAGAGGGTGGCTACCATTCAGAATGTGCAGATATTTTGAGCAGTTAAACTGTAACATTTCCTGCTTTTCCATTGGGCTTCATTCAAAGGCTGTATTGCAAGCACAATAAAGTGATCCTTTCCTTTCTGGAAAGGAACAAATGTTCTGATGTATCTCAGTTGGATTGTATGCATTTATTTTCAGTGTTCTCCACAAATACTTTAATCTTATTTTTAAGCGGAAAACCCAAATTTAATGATATTAAGAATTTACCATGAAATAGAAATTCATGGTTTTAACATAACTGCATTGAAAATCAATTGACTTTATCAATGTGAAGATTTAACATTTTGTGCAATGGAGAATCTGAGAATACAATGCGTTCATTATATTTGGGGTGGAATGAAATGCAACCGATGTTACTTGAATTTGAGATGATGGGTGTGCATGAGTGCTTAATTGGCTTGAAATGAAGTGTGTGCTGTGCCAGTTCAGCGACAATTGCATGTTTTGTTGCAACTCAGGAATGTATACAAAGTTATTTTTCTGCACCTTTCTGCATATAACCTGGTCCTCTTATCACCCTTCAAATAGTCATTGATTTTCTAGAAGCTGAAAGGTTCTCTGTTGAGAGTACTGTCTATTTCATTTCATGGAAACTGTAACTGAGAGCCAAGACCAAAACTGATACAATAGTTAAAACGGTGAACTACAAGATAAATTGGGAAGCAGTAATTAACAGATTTACATTAATAAACATTGTAAAAGAGCGACGGGGTAGGGGAGCGATAATAGTTTCTATGACGGTCTTAATTAGGATGCACAGATTTACGATTAGAAGGGCCAAAAGGGGACAAAAAGGCTGAGTCAGATTAAAGATAACCCTTCAACTTTTTATACATAGTCATATATTTTCCAAACAAGAGAGTAACCAGCGAGAAGGTGGGACTACTCAAGGATCAAGGGAAGTTGTGCCTGGAGTCTGGGGATATAGGCGGGGTACTAAACAAATATTTTTGCATCTTTTTTCACCAAGGAGAAGCACATGGAGCACAATGAGATCTGTGGAGAATACTAATATGCAAGGGCAGCTTGAGATTACGGAAGAAGCGTTGAGGCTCTTGGAGAGCATTGGGGTAGATAAATCCCCAGGACCTGATGGGATATATCCCAGGTTATTGAGAGAGGGAAGAGAGGAGATTATGGGGGCCTTAACAAATATATTTGTGCCTTTTCTAACCAGAGGCAAAGTTCCAAAGGACAAGAGAGTAGCTATTTTTTAATTTAAGAAAAAGTAGAGCAAATCCAGGGAATTATAAGCCAGTGAGTCTCACATCAGAGGTTGGGGTACTATTGAAGAGGATTCTTCCGGATAGGATTTGCTGCCATTTGGAAACGAATAGGTTAGTTAGAGACTGTCAGCATGGCTTTGTGCATGTCAGGTTATGTCTTACTAACTTGATAGTTTTTTTAGGAGGTGTCAAAGATGATCGATAAGGGTGGGGCATGTTGTCTACATGGAATTTAGTAAGGCATTTAATAAAATCCCCAATGATAGGCTGATCCAGCAAATTAAGATGCATGGTGTTAAAAATGACTTGGACTTGGATATTATTCAGGCTGGAGGTCTGTGACCTGTGGGGTTCCGTGGGGATCTGTGCTGGGACCTTTGATATACATAAATGACTTGAATGTAAATGTGGGCAGACACATAAACTGGAGTAACTCAGGCAGCATCTCGGAAGAGAAGGAATGGGTGAAGTTACGGGTCGAGACCCTTCTTCAGATCAGTCTGAAGAAAGGTCTTGACCAGAAACGCCACCCATTCCTTCTCCAGAGATGCTGCCTGTCCCGCTGAGTTACTCCAGCATTTTGTATCTATCTTCGATTTAAACCAGCACCTGTAGTTCTTTCCTACACACATAAATGTGGTTAGGTTGGTTAATAAGTTTGCAGATGACACCAAGATTGCCAGGGTCGTAGACTGAGGAAGGCTGTCAAGGTATACAGCAGGATATAGATCAGCTACAGAAAATGGTTGAGAATTGGCAGATGGCATTTAATGCGAACAAGTGTGTCATGTTGTGTTTTGGAAAGTCAAATGTGAGGGGAAATATACAATTCAAGGCAAGTATACAGCATTGATGTACAGAGGGATCTTGGGGTCCAAGTCTATAACTCCCAGAAAATGGCAACACAAGTAGCTAGAGTGGTAAAGAAGGTTTATGGTAAACTTGTTTTTATAGGTTGGGGTATTAAGTATGAGTCAGGAAGTCATGATCGGTCTTTGGCTAGGCCGCATTGGAGTGTTGTGTGCAGTCCTGGTCGCACCATTACAGAAAGGATGTGGAGGCTTTGGAAATGGTGTGGAGGAGGTTTACCACAATAATTCATGACTCAGGGGGGTTTGGCTGCAGGGAGGGGTTGGACAGACTTTGATTGTTTTCTCTGCAATGCTAGAGGTTGTGTCTGATAGAAGTATATAAAATTGAGGCTTGGATGGGGTAGACAGTCAGAACCTTTTTCCCAGAATAGAAAAATCAAACACTAGAGGACATTGCTTTAAGGTGAGAGGAACAAAGCTTAAAGGAAATGTACAGGGAACATTTTTTTAATACAGAGGGTGGTGAGTGCCTGGAACGCACTGCCAGGATTGGTGGTTGAGGCAGATCCGATAGTTGTATTTGAGTCTTTTGAATGTGCATATGGATGTGCAGTGAATTGAGGGATATAGATTATGTGCAGATGGATAAGAGATGGTCTAGTCATCTTGATCGGCACAGACATTGTGGGCTGAAGGACCTGTTGTGCTGTACTGTATATTCTATGATGTATACGAATCAATTGCTGCGTGCAAAGAAATCCAAGGTCTGATGTGAAATGTTTAACTCACTTCAAAAAAAGTAATTAAAGCAGTAGAACTAAAATAATTGTGAGATTTACACTGTTTTTACTCTAAAATGGATTGTAATTGCAGGAGGATTAGCCTTGAAAAACTTTAATGGGTTATTTCAGGACAGCTACAGAACAGCCTATTTAACATCAGTTAAGAATTTAATTTACATTCAACTGCATTGAGGGCCAATACAAGACACTGCTCGTTTTATGTGTTTGATTTATGCGTTTTTGTAATAAATACAAAAGTAATTAATACCAACCTGAATTTACGAGCTGTGTTTTTGTAATAGTGTGCCCAGATTTACGCCTGTTTAAATGTTCAATTTACATTACGTGCTGCTTTTCGGAACGTTGTCCCCACGTGAAACTCAAGTTGCCTGTACCTGAGTAATTTGACAGATACAAATAGCCACATCACTGTAGATCTCTTGGTTATTTTAGTGTAATCTTTTAAATGTTAAAAAAACTGACTTGGCAGAAGGCAAAAAGTAGGCCTTGGAATTTGAAGCAATTTTTATTAGTTAATTAAGAGTTGTGTCACAGGGAACTTTGGAATAGACTGAACAATGAAATGAGCTGTAATCCCAATATTTCCCTTTTTGTTTGTACTGGCTTGCAGAATAACGAATTCTACATGCAGGTTGCAGATCTCTGCTCGGTGGAAATGAAGCGAGAATTTGCCTAGTGGCAAGTTAAATGAATAGAAAAACTGACAGATGGTGTTCAGTGTGGGAAGATGAGGTCATCCACTTGATAAATCAGTCTTCTAAATGGTAAAATACTCCCAAATGTGAAAGAGTAAATTATGTCCCTATACATAAGCCACTTAAACTAATTTTCATTCATTAAAAGCAAACAACTGCAAATGCTGAAAATGTGAAAGGAAAAAAAACAATCCTGCAGATACTCAGCTGATAAAGCGAAATGTGTGGAGAGCAGAACCAGTCAACAATCTGCAATTGAAAATCAAAAGAAACTGCAGACGTTGGAAAAATAAAGCAAAAACAAAATGCTCGGCAGGTTAGTCTGCAACTATGGTAAGCGAACCAGAGTAAATATCTGGATCAGGGCTACTCATGGGTGCATCCACTTTTATGCAGGAGTGGGCTCTCTAAAAACACTGGGTAAGTGGTTGTGACTTGAGAGAAAACTGTTGGAGAGGCATGGTGGCGCAGCGATAGACTTGCTGCCTTACAGTGCCAGAGATCTGCGTTTAATCCTGACTGTGGGGGCTGTCTGTACAGAGCATGTACATTCTCCCCATGACCAAGTGGGTTTTCCCTGGTTTCCTTCCATATTCCAAAGACATACAGGTTTGTCGGTTATATCGAAGATAGACACAAAAAGCAGGAGTAACTCAGCAGATCAGACAGCATCTCTGGAGAAAATAAAATAGGTGACGTTTCTCCAAAAATGCTGTCTGACCCGCTGAGTTACTCCAGCTTTTTGTGTCCATCCTCGGTTTTAACCAGCATCTGAGACTCCTTCCAACACAGGTTTGTTGTTTAATTGGCTATGATAAAGATTGTAAATTGTTCCTGGTGCGTAGCATAGTGCATGTGTACGGGGATCGCTGGTTGACATGGATTCAGTGGGCTGAAGGGCCTGATTCCTCGCTGTATTTCTAAACTAAACTAAAGCTTTGGTGGGTTTGGAGTACTGCTCAGTTATGGATTCTGCTCAGTTTTGGGCATTATTCTGGGAAAAATTGTTGGACTGAAGTGATAAGCAGTTTAATTTCATCAGAATCCTGAAACTTAAATTTGGTGTACGTTGTAGAAAAGTTTGTGCCCACTTGATTTTAAAGGATGGTTGGGGTGTTGGGCAGCAGTGTGTATTCCTAATAAAGGTACATTTTCAATATGGCAGGTGCAGAAATAAATTATTTCTCCTTACTGCAATCTATCTGTAACTGGATTAAGGACTTCCTGACCAATCGGCCCCCAGATGGTCAGATTAGGCCCTCACACATCCTCCACTCTCACAATCAGCACCGGCTGCCCAAAAGGATGCGTGTTGAGCCCTCTTCTCTACGCCCTTTACACCCATGACTGCACCCCCACTCATCCTACCAACGCCATCATCAAGTTTGCGGATGACACGACTGTGGTTGGACTCGTCTCAGGAGATGACAAGACAGCCTACAGAGATGAAGTCCAAAAACTGATAGGATGGTGTGCGGAAAACAATCTGGCTCTGAATCCTTCCAAGACAAAAGAACTCATAATAGACTTCCGAAGACACAATATGGGCTACACACCACTGCATATCAGCGGGGTTTGTGTGGAAAGGGTCCCTGCCTTCAAGTTCCTGGGCACGCATATTGCTGAGGATCTCTCCTGGACCACAAACACCATAGCGGCAGTCAAAAAGGCACAGCAGCGGCTCTACTTTCTGAGGATCCTCAGGAAGAACAACCTGCAAGAGCAGCTGCTAGTGACTTTCTACCGTTGCACCATCGAGAGTGTGCTGATGTACTGTATTTCTATGTGGTACACCAGCAGCTCAGAGGCAAACAAGAAAGCCCTTCAGAGGGTCATCAACTCTGCAAAGAAAATCATTGGTTGCCCACTGCCCTCTCTAGAGGAACTTTACTCCCTCCGCTGCCTCAGCAGAGCAGCCAACATCCTGAGGGATCCTTCCCACCCTGGTCATCAGCTGCTCCAACTGCTGCCCTCTGGTAGACGGTTCAGGTCCATTACATCACGGACTAATAGACTCAAGAACAGTTTCTACCCCAGTGTCATACGTGAGCTGAACACTGCCAGACACTCACATAAAACTGAAGGGAAGGAACGGAACTGATCGGAACACTGTCAGTTACTTGTCAGAAAACATAAGCCTCAATTTAATACAAGTTTACATTCTACTGCACTTATATTGTTAACATTTGCTAAACTTATTACATGTTACAACCGACCGCACCTTATATTTAATTACATTATTTCTTTTTTTTTTTTTTTTTTTAAACGGCACTTGCAATATGTTAGCTCTCATTGCTGTGCAATAACTTGCTGTCTTGATTGCACTGTACACTGCCTCGACCGTATTGTAATTGTTTTGTCTATATTGTATTAGAGGTCAGTTTGTTTAATTCAGTAGATTAGGTTTAGCTTGTTATGGATAAAGGTTTATCCTTTGTACTGTCTGCTGTGTGTGATTGCATCATCTGGACTGCTTTAATTTCGCTGTACTTTGTGTAGTGACAATAAAGGTTTTTACAATTTTTTTTACAATTTACAATGAGAACAAGGGATTGAGATCTTAACATTAGAGCATCTGGAAATGAATTCAGAAACCCCTTTTTTCCTCCTACATGTTAGTGGAAACATGGAATTCTTCCTAAAAATTTCAGTAATTTTATGTTGTCTTTTTACATCTGTTCTAACATTCTTTGATTCAGAATCATAATATTCCAAGTGCCTAATCCATAACTTCAAACTTGTATGAACTTAATTCTGATTGGTTATCTGCTTTTCAACATCAAACGAGGTATCTGTACCACCAGCAGACAATTTAACCATTTGAACCAGCATACTGTTACCAGGTTAATGTCCATGCAAGACATTTTTTGTTTAAGCAAACAAATGCTTGGATTTTGCATTACCAGCAAAATGATACCTTGCTTTGATCTCGAGTCTTGAGATCTCATTAAGATGGATTTCTAATAGAATTGGTGGTTGATATTAAGTCGAAGAAAAACAGGTAGTCAGCGAGAATATCACATTGTTTGTGCAGTTGGCCTGCGATTTGCCACCGTTTCTTAGCTCAAATGCTAGTAAATGTCAAAATTTCTATGCAAACCAAGTTCTGAAGTTACTTGTGATAACAAGGAACTGCAGATGCTGGTTTACCAAAAAAAAGACACAAAGTGCTGAAGTATCTCAGCAAGTTACCCATCCATGTTCTCCAGGATGCTGCCTGACCCACTGTGCTACATCAGCACTTGGTTGTCTTTTTCCTGAAGTTACTTACCACATGCACATACTGTTCTGCCTCTGGAATCTTCATGGAGTCCAATGTCTAAGCAGCAGCCAACTTGTGCATCAGTTGCAAATTATGGCACCATTTACTTTTTGGGGTACACGTCCATGCATCAAAATAAATCAAAATGTTCATATTGCATTTTACCAAGCATAATTTTTGTAATTTTGCTTAACACTCTCACTTTGAGAATCACTTCCCCAGCCTTTAAGTTGATCGCATCATTTCTGGAATCCTTTGATTAAAGCTGACACAGGATCCACTAGCCATGGAAATGAATGAGGATTGTAGGCTATGTGAAAGAATAACATTAAGTTGTACTTTTTGTTATGGGTCATGTTTATAATTTTGCATTCTAAGGCATTAAAATTTAACTGACTGGCGGCAAAGCTGATGTGACTTGCTGGATTTTGAAGGGTTTTTTTAGCAATCGGGGACCACCCACATTTCAAAAATTGCTCTGGTCTGCTGCCGTTGAGGCACTTGCTACTTGGCATTAGGGTGCTGAGATTAATAAAATCAGCCTCCTCAATCTAATAAAGAGGTTTGGGCCAATGTGATGGGGAACGGGAGTGGTGGAAGTGGGCAGCAGATTCCCCCAGAGCTAGGTCATTGAATTCCCACAGCATACCAGAAAGTGAAAAGAACAATTTTTAACAGTGAGGTTGAGGTAAAGGCACTGCTTTTCCCAGCAGATTCCATACGTAATTAGTAATTACCCTGTTAAAAATGTAATTGTAGCATGTAACAGTTGAATATTGATGTATTTTGCAGTAGGAATAGTTGAAATTCTGAAGATGTAAGTAGTGCTTATGTGCTATGTCACATGAGCAAAATTAAGCCATTCGGCCCCTCGAATGCACTCTGCCATTCAACCCCCCCCCCCCCAATCTTTTTAACCTCTAGCAAGTATAGGGCCAGAACCGTAAAGGGTAAAAATAATAATGCACCTTGTGGGGGAGCAGGGAGTTGTTGAGACAATTATTGGATTTCAGTATTTGTGTATAAAATCTTCAGAAGATGCTATAATTTTCAGGTGTGGTAAAGCCTGTATAGTTTTGCTATCATTGCATTTGAAGAAACCGGCCTGTATAATCTTGCAGTATGATTATTTTGTTGGCTTCTTTATTTAATACATTCTGAGAATGAAATTGTAGCCTGAAGTTTTCATTTTAAACAAGGCCAACAAAGGATAGATTTCATTGAAACGAGTAACTATAGATACTGGTTTACAAAAGCCAGTGCTGGAGTAGCTCAGCGGGTCAGACAGCATCTCAGCAGAACGTGGATAGGGGATGTTTCGATTTCTTCAGACTGATTATGAAGGGGAGGGAGGGCTTGAAGAGAGGAGGGGCAGGACAAAGCCTGGCAGGTAATAGGTCAAAACAGGCGAGGACGGTTTTTGATAGACAGATGGTTGGACAAAGGCCAGAGATGAAAAGACAGAAGGTGTAAGACAAAAAGATTGAAGAGATATGGATTTTGTGTTGGAAAGTGGCACTGTAGCAATAAGAAATGTTGGTTTTATTGAATGGCTGAGGCAAAGTGGAGCTGAGTGTCCTATTTCTGTTTAATTATCTAGATTACTGCAGTGCCTCTTATCGATAAAATACACAGTAAATAGTTGGACCTCGGAGATTTTGTAAGGATACTTATAAATGCAACCCCCCCCCCCAGTAACATAAATCTTCATTGCACTCTTCCCAGTTAACTGTACCTAAATTTTTTGCCTTGCCAACAAGGGTGGACAGGCAGGTGAAGAAGATATTTGGCATGCTTGTCTTAATTGGTCAAGGTATTGAGCACATGAGTTGGGTTGTCGTATTACAGCTGTACAAGACATTGGTAAGGCAACATTTTGAGTACAGTTCTGGTCCATCTTCTATTGAATGGATGTCATTAACCTGAGAAGGGTGCATAGAAGATTTGGGTATGTTACCAGGGGTGGGGTTGCATTATAAGGAGAGGTTGAATAAGCTGGGTTATTTTTCTTAGATTTAGAGATACAGCGCGGAAACAGGCCCTTCGGCCCACTGAGTCCGCGCCGCCCAGCGATCCCCGCACATTAACACTATCCTACACACACTAGGGACAATTTTTACATTTATCCACTCAATTAACCTACATACCAGTATGTCTTTGGAGTGTGGGAGGAAACCGAAGATCTCGGAGAAAACCCACGCAGGTCACGGGGAGAAGGTACAAACTCCGTACAGACGGCGTCCGTAGTCAGGATCGAACCTGAGTCTTCGGCGCTGCATTCGCTGTAAGGCAGCAACTCTACCGCTGAAGGTTGTAAATTAGATGAATAGCCACAGCTTTTTTACAGTGTAGGAGAGTCAAAAACTAGATTTAAGGTTTAAAATGAGGCAAAGGATTTAAGACCTGGTTTTTGGGGTGGGGGGGGGGGGGGGGGGGGTGCGCAGCAACAGTTGCCTTGTTTCCTTATTGCATGGCTCTATGACTCTAACTCTATTATGGCTATACTCGTATACTCTTGTCAGTGGTGGAGGAAGTAAATGCTTGCCCTAGTTGATAAGATGCCAATCAAAAATGAATTTCTTGTTAAGGGGCTGGTTGATTTGCAGCTGCACTCAAGTGGAGAATATTTTGTGAGACTCCAGTTAATGCTGAAGTGTAGAATCAGGAAGAGTAGTGTTAAAGATGTTTGACCTCTGACTTGCTCTAATGGGCACAGCATTAATGTGGCTAATCCAGTTAAATTTCTGTTCAAGGTAACTCTCAAGATGTTTGAAACTTGGATGCCAAAGGGAGATAGTTTGGTGCACTGTGATCAGAGATGACCATTGACTGTTATGCACAATTCATTCTGCATGTTTCACAAGCTTTAATGCATGCCGGAATGAAACTGTTCGATCCAATAAATTGTCTGGGGAGCTGGATATTATGCAAAAAATACAACTTCTGATCAGGTGAACAAGAGAAAATTAATGTGGATTTGTAAAAGTAATTTTTAAAGCAATTTTCTGACTTCCAGGTAACACGTAATTTGGTTTCTGATATTGTGCTCCAAAATTTTGCGATGATTGACTTGATAATAATTATTTTTTTAAATACTTTAATGGTGCAAGACTTCACATGCGCTAGTCACAATACAAAAATGCATTTTGCTTCAGACAATTTTTGATACCAAAATTTTGTATGCATTGCCCAATTTATGTATAGCTATTAAATTACATCCCAAATTTGTATTTGATTGTGCACTACCTTTTTCGTAACATTAGTTTCATTTGACAGATAAGTATTGGTTATCAGAATCTGAATTTAATTCATTTACAATTGAACAATGGAAATTCTAGTCAAAACATTTATTTGTGTCTGTTAGAAGCAATGCTAGAAATTCTCAGTGGGCCAGGTAGCATCTATGGAGAGTGTATTTCATGTTTGATTTTTCATTGGACCTCTACAGTGCTTTCCAGGTGAAATAAGGCTTCACTTGTATTACTTCCAATTTAAAATGCTGTATTTGGTTGAAAACTGCACAGCACTTAAGAAGCCAAACTGTTTAATCTATAAGGAACGCCCTGAACTTTCTATTGCCTAGCGCATCATTTATTTTACTCCTACCCAAAACTTGTCTTTTGCCTAATGCTCTTAAATCTAAGAATAACTCATCTTCCAACTTGGTATGTTGCAATCCCCAGGACTAGACACTGAACTAAACAGTTTCAGACAACTAGCCTTTCCAGTTTATATCCTCAATGGCCAATTCTAATAAGTTCATAAGATACAGGAGTAGAATTAGGCCATTTGGCCCATCCTGTCTGCTTTGTCATTCAATCATGGCTGATCTACTTTCCCCCTCAGAACCTATTGATCTCTAATCGATTTAAAAGTCACCAATCTATAAAATCAATTCGGTTTGATATTTGTGTGACCTCAGTCTTTCCAGCACTATTTTATTTTAGATTCTTTGGTGGACAAAAATAACTTGCTGCTCTGTAGTCCTGGTCTGTAATTACTCTGCAATCCACCTTTAGGATTGTAATTAAAATAAAACCCAAAGACTGCACAGCAACTCTTCTTTCCCTGCATAACATTGAAGGGAAAATGCATGGGGACTGCTGAAAAGAGCTTTTAAAAATATAGTTTTCGTGCTTTTATTAACTGCAAACCGAATTTTAAATGATTTACTCTAAAAAAAAAACGCTTAATATAAGCAAAGAAAAGTTGGCTAAATAGCTTTTTTGCCAGGATTTCCTCCATTTCTATGTGGCAGCTGGTATTTAAAAACACACTCCACAGGACAAATGCTTATTAGACAGTGTGTCAGAGATCTTGAAACTTGTAATGCACAAATGCGGATATTGCAGAGTAATGTGTCAGTAGTTTTATCTTTCCTTCATTTTAAATACCTTTATTTAAAATATGCTCCTTATCCATAAGTCCCGCTGATGTCAAGTTTTTAATTACTTGCTATGTTGCCTCAATTTAACAGCATTTTAATGATTCATTGGGGGATTGGCCGACTAGAGTAATATCTCTGTGCGCCTTGTATTGTACGTGCTGTGATAAACAACACATGCAAGAGTGTTGCAGTCCTGGTTGATGTCATCCACTTTGATAGGAAAATTAGAAAAATAGAATTTTTAAAATGCTGAGTCGTGTTCTAGGGGACTTGGTGTCCTTGTACACGCATCGTGCCGTTAGCATGCATGTAGAGCCTTTAATAAGAAAGTAAATGATATGTTGCATTTTATTAAAAGTGGATTTGGCCACAAAATAAAGACATTTTACTCAAATTGTGTTGGGCACTGGCGCGACTGCACTTGGAACAATGTGTACAAGTCTGCAGTAGAGGGGTTGGAATGAAGGTTGGCCAGATTGATATGTGGGATTGGCGTGGGTGAGGATGAGGGGAAGGCAGAGGTGATTATTTCCCTGAGATTAAGCAAGATTGAATTACAGAGAAATAAACACGGCATCCCTCTTTACAGACAGGAATAGACCTGGCTCGAGACATCTAGAGGATAACAACTGAACCAATTTATTTAAATTTCTAACTTAACATCCTTTGGACTTACTTATATTTTACACAAGGATATTTTGGCACTGTGACATAAAGGTTGTATATAAAGCTGTATGAGTCGAAGTTACAAGAATTTGTATTTTAGTCATTGTAAGTGGAATAAAGTGCACCTTAAACGCAAAATGGACGGCACGAGCAGTGGGAGAGTTGCTACCTTGCAGCGCCAGACACCCGTGTTCGATCCTGACTGGGAGATGTCTGTAACTGTAGATTAATTGTAGATCTGTAAATTGTAAAATTGTCCCTAGTGTGTAGGATACGGGGTGATCGGCACAGACTCGGTGGGCCAAAGGGCCTGTTCCCAAACTATATCTAAACTAAACTTTGTTTGAAGAAGGGTTTCGACCTGAAACGTTCCCATTCCTTCTCTCCATAAATGCTGCCTGTCCCGCTGAGTTATTCCACCTTTTTAGAGCAGCATGCTAGCATAACGGCAGAGCTGCTGCCTTACAGCGCCAGAGACCCAGTTTGATTTTGACTGAGGGTGCCATCTGTAAGGAGTTTGTATGTTCTCCCCGTGATCTGCATGGGTTTTCTCCGAGATCTGTTTCCTCCCATACTCCAAAGACATACAGGATTGTAGGTTAATTGGCTTGGTATAAAAATGTAAAATTGTCCCTAATGTGTGTGGGATAGTGTTAATGTGCAGGAATCACTGGTCGGTGCGGATGTGATGGGCCGAAGGGCCTGTTACATTTACCCCATCTAAGCTTCTCAATTTTAGATCTTTCTGTCAGGTCATTCCTCAGCCTCTGATGTTCCAGTGAAAACAATCCAAGTTTGTTTGTGTGCTATTGGAATATACGGTGTCAGGGGTTATGGGGAGAAGGCAGGAGAATGGGGTGGAGAGGGAAAGATAGATCAGCCATGATTGAATGGCGGAGTAGACTTCATGGGCTAAATGGCTTAATTCTGCTCCCATAACATAACCTTACGAAATTATAGTTTGCAATCTTCATGAGTACTGTAGTCAGCATGACTTCTGCATGTCTTTTAGTTTAAGTGTCATTCTTAGGTATCACTTGTGATTGTTCCTAAGTTGCTCTTAAATTGTCAACCCAGTGAATATTATGGAGAAACAAAAGGGCACAAAGTGCTGGAGTAGCTCATCAGGTCAGGTAGCATAGGCACAAAGTGCTGGAGTAACTCAGCTGATCAAGGAGCATCTCTGGAGAAGGGATAGGTGATGTTTTGGGTCGGGATGCTTCAGACTGATTATTGGTGGGGAGAAGAAAGCTGAAAATGGGGAGAGGAAGAACAAATCATGGCAGGCAATTAATGTGTCAAGACAGGTGAATTGGATTTTTTGGCAGGCAGACGTTGAAACAAAAACAGTTCAACGTTCATCTCTAGATTGTCAGCTACCCAAGCGAAATGAGGTGTTGTTCCTCCAGTTTGCAAGTGGCCTCACTCTGGCAGTGGAGGAGAGTTGGGGCAGAAAGGCCAGTTCTGTTCCATTGTGAAGTTTTAGTTGTATGTCCAGGTTTGGTCGACCTCTGTAGAGAATTAGGGTGGCAGGTGCATGGAACAAGCTGCTGGAGGGGATAGTTGAGGCAGAGACTATTGCTACGTTTAAGAAACATTTAGACATGTGCATGAAAAGGATAGGTTTAGAGGTATATGGGCCAAATGCAGGCAGGTGGTACCAGTGTAGATGGGACATGTTGGTCGACGTGGGCAAGTTGGGCCAAAGAGCCTATTTCCACGCTGTATGACTCTTATGAGATTTAACCTGGGATGAGTACATGTTTAGAATGCAGAAAACTTTTCATGAATATGAGTATATTCTGCTTTTGTCTCAACGTGCACCACAGCAAATGCAATACTTGAGCAATTCAGTCTGGAGATCTCCGGAGATGCTGCCTGTCCTGCTGAGTTACTCCAGCATTTTGTCTATCTTAAGCAATACTTTAGTGTTTTCTTGGATCAGAAAATGTTAGTATAAAGGATGTATAAGAAAAAAACTGCAGATGCTGGTACAAATCGAAGGTATTTATTCACAAAATGCTGGAGTAACTCAGCAGGTCAGGCAGCATCTCAGGAGAGAAGGAATGGGTGATATTTCGGGTCGAGACCCTTCTTCAGCCATCAGTCTGAAGAAGGGTCTCGACCCGAAACGTCACCCATTCCTTCTCTCCTGAGATGTTGCCTGACCTGCTTAGTATAAAGGATGGATGATCTTGCATGTCTGTAAATCTCTGGTGCCAGGACCCAGGATGTTACGCAACGAGTGCAGAGCATCCTCAGGGGTGAAGGCGAGCAGCTGGAAGTGGTAGTGCATGTCGGCACAAATGAGATCGGGAAGAAGGGGAAAGAGATTCTGCAGCGTGACTTTAGAAAGCTCGGAAGAAGGCTGAAAAGTAGGTCCTCTGGGGTGGTTATCTCCGGTTTGCTTCCAGTTCCTCGTGCTGGTGAGGGCAGGAACAGGGAGATAGGGGATCTGAATGTGTGGCTGAGGAGCTGGTGCAGGGGGCAGGGATTTAGATTCTTAGACCACTGGGATCTGTTTTGGGGTAAGGGTGAATTGTACAAAAGGGACGGGTTGCATCTTAATAGGCGGGCGACCAGTATTCTGGCAGGCTGGTTTGCCACTGCCACACGGGTGGTTTTAAACTAAATAGTGGGGGGGAGGGGAGGAGTCAAATTGGAAATACAAGGATGGAGTTAACTGGAAAGAGAGTGTAGGAAAAGTTAAGAAAGACACCAGAATTAACGGGGCAGAAAGCTCACGAAGGGATAGGAGAGTATGGCCAAGTGAACGGTGTGAACGGTGAGGTGAGTAATGGATTAAAGGTATTATATTTGAATGCATGAAGTATAAGAAGTAAAGTGGATGAGCTTGAGGCTCAGTTAGAGATTGGTAGATATGACATTGTGGGGATTACAGAGACATGGCTGCAGGAGGATTGGAACTGGGAACTGAATATTCAGCATTATACTTCCTATAGAAAGGACAGGCAGGTGGGCTTTGGCGGCAAGAACAAGGAACAAGGAAGCAGATTATTATCTCAATGGTATCAGATTAGAAAAAAGGGAAGTGCAATGAGACCTGGGTGTCTTTGTACACCAGTCACTGAAAGTAAACATGCAGGTACAGCAGGCAGTGAAGAAAGCTAATGGCATGTTGGCCTTCATAACGAGAGGATTTGAGTGCAGGAATAAAGAGGTCATTCTGCAGTTGTACAGGGCCCTGTTGAGACCACATCTGGAGTATTGTGCGCAGTTTTGGTCTCCTAATTTGAGAAAGGACATCCTTGCTATTGAGGCAGTGCAGCATGGGTTCACGAGGTTAATCCCCGGGATGGCGGGACTATCATATGAGGAAAGACTGGGATTGTATTCACTGGAATTTAGAAGGACGTGAGGGGATATTATAGAAACATATAAAATTATAAAAGGACTGGACAAGCTAGATGCAGGAAAAATGTTCCCAATATTGGGGGAGTCTAGAAGCAGGGGCCACAATCTAAGAATAAAAGGGAGGCCATTTAAAACTGAGATGAGAAACTTTTTCACCCAGAGAGTTGTGAATTTGTGGAATTCTCTGCCACAGAAGGCAGTAGAGACCAATTCACTGGATGAATTTAAAAGAGAGTTAGATAGAGCTCTAGGGGCTAGTGGAATCAAGGGATATGGGGAGAAGGTAGGCACAGGTTACTGATTGTGGATGATCAGCCATGATCACAATGAATAGTGGTGCTGGCTCGAAGGACCAAATGGCCGCCTCGTGCACCTATTTTCGATAAAATCTATAAATTAGTGAGTGAATCGCTAATTTTCACTCATTTTGAGATTGTATGTATCAGGGATAAGGAAAGATCTCTATTTTGAGTAAATTGGATCTGTTGGCCTACACACATTCTGTAATATAACCAAAATGTTCATGTTTTGTGTATGAAAACTAACATAAACTGTCGTACAATACTTTGAATGTTAGCAGGTAATGTTGTGTCAATGTAAATAAAACTTGAGTTTATTTATATATTATAGAAAACTAAAAATCTAAAAAATGACAACACTGCACCTTAAAATTGGAAAATAGAAATTTCACAATTCCACAGTTTCAAGTGATTTCCAAGATGGCAGAAGACCAATTAGATGTACCTTAAGCTTTGATTAAAGCAATTTCTCTGTGCAAATTTATAAAATGACAGAACAAATGTGAGAGTTAAAATATTTTTAAAGTTAAATTCACAGAGAGCGCAGACAGTGTTGTGCTCAGCTAAGTGTGATGCATTGTTGCCACTTGGGCTATGCCGCTTCATCTTGCAGGAAGTGGTGTGCAGGCCATGCCAATGTTGTCCAGAGGTCAGAGCTTCCAGTTTAGTCCGGAAGTGTCTCTTGAGTTCGCAGATAGCATTGTGTAGGCCTTGCATGGATTTGCATGATTCTGCTTCACTTGACTTGAATGCTGCATGTCAGGCCTTTTGTGGATACCTTGAACGGCACCCTGTCTGCTGAGCTTAAGTACTCGCAAAATTACTCCTTTGCCTCCCTTGACCAGCTCTGTACAATCCTCTTTGCCAGAGCTATGATTTTCAGTTGCTGCCTTTATGCAGGACGAAGGAGTAAAGTATTTTGGATGAGAATTGGAGGGATGAGCATCTGTGATGGATATCTGGAGTAACAGTTGTTGGGTGTTTGATGCTGCCAGAGATGTGCTAATGGTAGTTTGGCAGTTGCTTCTTAATACTATAATAATAATAATAATAAACATTTATTTTTTATAGCGCTTTTCCAAATGCTCAAAGACGCTTTACAAAAACAGTCAAGACATAAAAACAGACAAACTATCCTGACGGAGAAGCGGCGAACAAATAGCGCCAGCGTCCTCTCACGTCAGGGTCCGGCAGTAAACAATAAAGAACACAAGACACACAATTATAATTTTTAACACAAACAGCCATCACAGTGATTGCTCCAGGCACACCCTCACTGTGATGGAAGGCAAAGAAAAGTCTTATCTCCTCCTCATTCTTCTCCCGTGGTGCCACGAGGTGATCGAGGCTCCCGACTTTTGAAGCCCCCACCGGGCGATGGAAAGGCCCAGGGCCGAGCCGAGCAGGCCGATGAAAGTCCTGAGCCCCCACCGGGCGATGGAAAGTGCCGCGGCCAGGCCACGCAGGGCGATGAAGGGCCTGCGAGCGGGTCAATCAAACCTCGCGCTCCGGGGCGGTCAAAGCTGCTACGGCTGGAGCTCCCGAAGGCCGTTCGCCAGCCAGGAACCTGCGAGCTCCCGATGTTGCGGTCTGCAGGGCCCACGGCCGAAGCCTCCGAGATGGTAAGTCCAGGCCCTGCGACCGGAGTCTTCAAGGTCGATCCCAGCTGGAGGCCTCCGACTCCACGGTGTTAGGCCGTAACACGAACGGAGACACAACACGGTAAAGGTCGCATCTCCGTTGAGGAGGAGATTAGAAAAAAAGGTTCCCCACCACCCCCCACATATACAGAGTTGAAAATAAATCAAAATAAACATTTAAACGATAACAAAGACAAAAACTAAAAAAAGACAAAAAAAATACAGAGAGACTGCCGGTGAGCCGCAGCTGCTATACTTGTTGAGGTCCTTGGCAATGATGGAGAATGCATAGGGTACACTGGTGTTTACCAATGAATATAGTTCCTCAAGTGCTAGCCGGTCGTCTGTCTGGGGCAGATGTAGACTGCAGCAATAAGAATTCAGATGAATTCCTTCAGCAGGTAGAAGGGATGGCATTTCACTGCTAGATGTTCCAGTGGAGGGGACCAGGGGTAGGACAAGTCCAGGCACATTGAAGAGTTTACCATGAGGTAGGCGTTGCTTGTTTCTTTTCCCGATGATGCCATCGGTTCATGCGATGATCAAAAGAACCTTTGGACTGGAGGGCTGTGTCTGAAGATTGGGGTTAAGCCATATCCCTGTGAACCAGTATGCAGCATTCCATTATTGCTACTATTTAGCTGTTCTGTTTGAGCAATAAGTGAACATTCTTTCACTGGCCAGTGCTCATTTCAAGTTGAACTTATTACCGTATGGAATATTAACAAAGCTGTTACTGTTTGAGTATAATGGTGTTGAACAAAGGGAACTGTTCCATCAAATGTGCCAGTGTTTTTTGTTGGACTGACTTGAAGTATTTGCGCTTCAATTAAAAAAAATCTGAGCAAATGGAAGCTGTTTCATAATTGTGATTGAAAGAAGAGCCTGTAGAATCTTGTGATAATATAACCTTGTATTGACTTCAGTTGCTTTTAAAGATTCAATTTAAAAGACATTTGGACATGTACATGGATAGGAAACATTTCAGGCATTAGTGGGGTGGACTGGTGGTGTAGATATGGACAAAATGGAGCTACCGGGACTAACGACTAACTTAGATGGGGCATCCTAGTTGACATGGACGAATTGGGCTGTCGGCTTGATTTCACGCTGTCTGCTACTGATTCTGTCGTTTAAACATTAAATAATGAAAAGTGAAAATGGTACTTTTGATGTCTCCTTTTCAAAGATATGTTAAACAAATTAGCTCTTTTTGGTCCTTCTCCCCTCTCCAAGCATTCCAAAGGAACCTTTTAACTCTGACACTCCTTGGTTCAGTCTTCCACCACCTCCAGCATCCACTCCCCTGCTCAATCATTCTTACCATGGAACCAGGGGAGATGTAGCATATCTTCCCTTTCCATAATCTATTGACCAACATATCTTCCAAGTAGAGGAGTAATTTACTTTAGTGTTTTGCATCGTGTGCCCAGGTGTAACAACCTCTACATTGGAGAAACAAAACCCAAGTGGATGACCCAACTGGACGTTCTTTTAGGAAGGAGATGAGGAGACATTTCTTTAGTTAGAGGGTGGTGAATCTGTGGAATTCTTTGCCACAGAAAGCTGTGGAGGCCGTGGATATTTTTAAGGCAGAGATAGATTCTTGATTAATCCAGGTGTCAGAGGTTATGGGGAGAAGGCAGGAGAACAGGGTTAGGAGGGAGAGATAGATCAGCCATAATTGGATGACGGAGTAGACTTGATGGGCCGAATGGCCGAATTCTTCTCCTATCACTTATGACCATTTTGTAAAACAGCTCCTTTCTGTTTTCAAGGATGACCGTTGGCTTTTAATTTGGCTTTCCCTTGAATTCTCCAATCCTGACTTCTGACCTCCATTCTGGCTGCTTACAGTATTCCTGCACAGCATCTTGTCTTTGGAATAGATGTCCTTCAGCCACTGGGGCACCACGTTGCATTCAATATGTTCAGTTAACCAGGCCTTTCAATTTGTCAGAAGTTACTGGTTCTGGTGTTACTGGTTCTGGAGCAGAGAATGCTGATAATCAACTGGGGGTGACAGTTATTTGGATTGATCGCATGATAGATTGGGGAATTTGCCCCTCTTCTATATTTCATATTTTTAAGTGGCAGCCTTCCACTCTAACTCCCTGCATTTGGTAACAGATTGGCATTAGTGGGGGGTGGTTGGGTGGCAGAATAGGGAGATTGTATTCCAATCATCATGTGATGCACGCTGATTTACGGATGCTACCGGGTTTTTCTTTCTACAGCTAGAAATACTGAGTAATTTACTTTAGTGTTTTGCATTTTATGCCCACGTAGCTGATCGTTTGTCTTTCTGTTCTGTTTTTCAAGGCTAACCATGGGCTTTCAATTGCCTTTCCCATTAATTTTCCAATACACTTCCACTCTGATCTCCATTTCTGGTTGCTTACATTATTCCTGCACAGCATCTCGTCTTTGTAGGAGGACTGACGACCAACCTGATTGTGCCACTGTCATACAGAAACAGGTCCTTCGGCCCAACTTGCCCATACTGTCCAAGATGCCCTGTCCTTGCTAGTCCCACTAGCCTGCGCTTGGTCCATATCTCTCAACTTTTCATATTAACATATAACAACTACAGCATGGAAACAGGCCTGTCCGGCCCTACCAGTCCACGCCGACCATTCTCCCTGACCTAGTCTCATCTACCTGCACTCAGACCATAACCCTCCAATCCCCTCCTATCCATATACCTATCCAATTTTCTCTTAAATAATAAAATCGAGCCAGCCTCCACCACTTCCACTGGAAGCCCATTCCATACAGCCACAACCCTCTGAGTAAAGAAGTTCCCCCTCATGTTACCCCTAAACCTTTGTCCCTCAATTCTGAAGCTATGTCCCCTTGTTGGAATCTTCCCCACTCTCAAAGGGAAAAGCCTACCCACGTCAACTCTGTCCGTCCCTCTCATAATTTTAAAAACCTCTATCAAGTCCCCCCTCAACCTTCTACGCTCCAAAGAATAAAGACCCAACCTGTTCAACCTCTCTCTGTAGCCTAAGTGCTGAAACCCAGGCAACATTCTAGTAAATCTCCTCTGTACCCTCTCCATTTTGTCGACATCCTTCCTATAATTTGGCATATTCATGTAATTGTCCAAATATCTTTTAAATGTTGTCGTATTACCTGCCTCCACTGTCTCCTCTGGCAACTTGTTCCATATAGCATTCACCCACTGTGTGAAAAAGTTGCCGCTTAAACTCCCAAGGGCCCTGCCATTCACTGAAGGTCCTAGAAACATAGAAAATAGGTGCAGGAGTAGGCCATTCGGCCCTTCGAGCCTGCACCGCCATTCAATATGATCATGGCTGATCATCCAACTCAGTATCCCGTACCTGCCTTCTCTCCATACCCCCGATCCCTTTAGCCACATCTAACTCCCTCTTAAATATAGCCAATGAACTGGTCTCAACTACCTTCTGTGGCAGAGAATTCCACAGATTCACCACTCTCTGTGTGAAAAAAAACTTTCTTATCTCGGTCCTAAAAGACTTCCCCCTTATCCTTAAACTGTGACCCCTTGTTCTGGACTTCCCCAACATCGGGAACAATCTTCCTGCATCTAGTCTGTCCAACCCCTTAAGAATTTTGTAAGTTTCTATAAGATCTCCCCTCAATCTTCTAAATTCCAGCGAGTACAAGCTGTACTCTGTTCTCTGGTTTGACTTCCCAGAATGCAAAGCCTACAGTACAGTTTAATTTATTGTCACATGTACTGAGGTACAGTGAAAAGCTTTTGTTGCTTGCTAACCAGTCAGCAGAAAGACAAAGCATGATTATAATTGAGCCATTATAGATGCTTAATAAGGAAATAATAAAGCCGCAGTGTCTGATCAAGGATAGGCCAATAACTTTCTCAAAGTGACTGGTTGGAAATCTGGTCTTATTGTATCCTTTATCTTTAGTGAATGGGATTTAACAGCAGTAATGTATGGTGACCTCTAACTTGTATGTGTTTTAAGTTACTGTTCTTTAGTTTGAAAATAGTTTATTCATTTGGATTGCAAATTATCCAATTATTCTGTGACGAACTTACTTCAGAGATTGATGCTGATCTGTGATGGAAATGAGGGGAAGTTGTGCACCTGTACATAACTGCAATGCATTTGGAAGTGCAAACAAGTGGGATTAGCAGCATTCTAAAATGTTCCTATGACTTCAGTGTTCTATCATTTCCAAAGTCTGGTATTTAGACTTTAGACTTCATGGGCCTTTGGGCGGACTTTGAATCCGCACCGATCACCCTATACACTAACACTATCCTACACACTGGGGACAATTTATAATTTTAACAAATCCAATTAACCTACAAACCGGCACTCTTTGGAATGTGGTAGGAAACCGGAGCAGTCGGAGAAAACCCATGCAGTCACGCAGAGAACTTGCAAACTCCTTACAGACAGCACTCATAGTCAGGATCGAACCCGGGTCTCAGGCGCTGCAAGGCAGTATCTCTACCACTACACCACAGTGATGTCTGGTATCGAGCATCTAATTATCGGTAAAAGAAAGTCAAAACTGTTTAATTGTCATATGTTCCGAAACGGAACAATGAAATTCTTATATGCAGCAGCACAAGAGGTTTATAAACACAGGACTCAATAGATAACATAATAAACAAAAATTCAATAAATAAAAGCTCCAATACAGTGCAAAACAAAACAGAAGCCCAAAGTCTTCAGTGCAACCAAGGTAGTTCGGAGTTTAGTTGGGGTTTCCATTCAGATTACGATGGTGAAAGTGCTTTAATGCTTACCTTTTAAGTTTTCTTCCTCACTTTTAAATAGTTATCAGAATTGAAGTCTATTTATCCTTGATCCTACTTCCTTAGATATTTCCAGAGACTGGTTTTACGACACTTTTGCACTAAATTGTTTTTGATTATTACACAGCATTCTATTGATTTAACGTTGTTGATTCTATAGATCCTGTTTCCAGGGTAGTAATATGCAGTGCAGAAGTGCTTATGACTTTGCAAGCTTAGCATCAAATAGGGCACATAAGTATGTATTGGAATGAACTCCAAATGCTGGTTATACACCGACGATAAACACAAAATGCTGGAGTAAATCAGCGGGGCAGGCAGCATCTCTGGAGAGAAGGAATGGATGATGCTTTGGGTTGAGCCCCTTCATCAGACTGAGAGTCTAAAGAAGGATCTCGATCCAAAATGTCACCAATTCCTCCTCTCCAGAGATGCTGCATGTCCCACTGAGTTACACTAGTATTTTGTGTCTATCTTAAGAGACATAAGTAACTGTAGATGCTGGAATTTTGAGTATACTCAAGCTGACTGAATCCCACAGCCACCTTGACTATCTCTGACAACTCTCCCGTTTCTCAATTTCTCTATTTCCAACATGGGACAGACTATCAACTGCCATCTTGTACAAACAATAACACCCACAACTACCTGGACTACACATCCTCCCACCTTGCCTCTGCAAGGATGCCAACTCCCATTCCCCCTTATCCTCCCATTCTGTCCTCGTCCAACCATATACCTCCCTCCATCTTTATATTTTTACCACTTCCTCCTCCTTGTATCCTTTTCATCCCTAACCTCCGTCACTACCCCATCTGCAAAACAACCCCCATCACCTGTACCCACCTATCACTTTCCAAGCTTTGTCTCCCCACTTCTCTTCGAACTCCACCCCCCCTCCAATGAGACTGAAGAAAGGTCCCAACACCAATCGTCATCTGTTCATTCCCTCCACAGCTGCTGCCTGACCCGCTGAGTTTCTCCAGCAGTTTTTTTTTTGTTCTGCTCAAGCTTGCAAACAAAATTGTTAATATACTGAAAATTAGTTTTAGTTGCTAATAAAACTGCTTGCTGTAACTTGCCATTTTATGTTGATCGGTGCCTTTAGAAGTAAGGTTTTATGGCTTTTTTGATTCATTCATTACACATAACATTTAGGAACATTTTTGCAGTTTTGCTTGTTTCCTTTTTGCCGCGCTGACATTTAGGTGCAAATGTGCGGAACATTTTATTGGTTAACGCATCGAGGAATTTGCTTAAATACCAAGTTCATTTTTGTTAAAAAGGATAAACAAATGGCCAGCTATTTTATTCGCTTCTGTAGTTTTAATAATTCATTGCCTCATTTTATTAAAAAGATTGTGTGATCGGCTCATTGATATTAATGTCGCTGTGCATCAGTGAGTGTCTTCCTCAATCTGCCAGTTGCTCTGGGCAGATCATGACTTCATTTTCCATTATTTGTGGGAAAGAGTAGATTTAGGGAAAGAAAATAGCAAGATTTGGGAAGAGGAAAAGAACAATATGCATATGTTTATTAAAGTTGGTATTAACTGATTGGTCATAATGGGATGTATGGAAAAGTTTAAGCCATTTCAGTACTACAAATAATTACTGTCTCATACAAGTTTAAACATACTCATAGCAAAGCAAATTGTATTATTCTATTGATTTAGAATGGAAGAATGAGCAGTTACGATGATAATTGCATACAATGTACTATATTCAGAATGTTTAAGAAGCTTAAATTATACATTGCTGATAAATTCTTCAATGTGTTCTGAAACCACAATTGGTACTTACACTCTATAGAACCTCTGTTCAGGCAAAAACTGAATGAGTGAAGTCATTGTCACATATGGGTTGAGGTTTTCAAATGAAACATTAATTTCACTACTCAGTCCATGCAGATGTGTTTTGTAAAAAAGAAATTCCTGGGTATCCCACACAAGGGCTGAGCAATTAAAATGGAGGTTTGAAAGATATTTGAAGTATGGAAATGCAGCAAAATTAACTAAGATATCCTTAAGCAGACCAGTTACTTTGAGAAAAGTCTGCTTTACAAAAGCTGTAAAGTAAGCAACATTTCTGAGAAAGGCATTGAGAAGCTCTGCATCTGGTTTTTCAAATCAAGATAGATTTTTCTACCTGCAAGAATAGTCTTTGGGATTAGCCCTTGCATACTTGTGGTTAACAAATTACTGTCTTTGTTTTTCTAGTTTTGGTTTAGTTTAGAGATACAGCGCGGAAACAGGTCCTTCGACCCACCGGGTCCGCACTGACCAGTGATCCCCCGCACATGAACACCATCCTGCACACTAGGGACAATTTTACATATTTACCAAGACAATTAACCTACAATCCTGTACATCTTTGGAGTGTGGGAGGAAACCAGAGATCCTGGTGAAAACCCACGATGGTCACGGAGAAAACGTACAAACACCATACGGACAGCACTCGTAATCAGGTTCCCTGGCGCTATAAGGCAGCAACCTTATCAGTGTGCCACCGTTCCGCCATCCCGTTTTAATTCAGGATTTTGGAATTTTCATTTGAAAAGATTCTATCTCTTGATGTTATCTGTACTGTTTTATGAAAGTGCCTGATGTGGAGTTTCCTTAATTCTGGTGGATATTTGATTTTGTATCTGCATATTCAGTTGATCAAATATGAGGGGAACATGAAGCAAATTATAATGCAAATAAATTAAACCTAGTCATGAATTATCAATCTCCCATTTTGCAGCAGCCATTATGCTTGATAAATTTGGTTTATGCTAACGTATTCAAATTTGTAATATTAAATCAAATATAGACAAAGTAAATATCCTTTGAGGTGGGCGACACGGTGGCGCAGTGGGTGGCAAGTTGGCACAGCGGTAGAGGTTGCTGTCTTAGAGCTTATGGCAGCAGAGAACCGGGTTCGATCCAAATTACAGGTGTTGCCTGGACGGAGTTTATATGTATTCCCCGTGACCTGCGTGGGTTTTTTCCGAGATCTTTGGTTTCCCCCAATGCTCCAAAGGCATACAGCTTTGTAGGTTAATAGGCTTTGATAAAAATGTTAATTGTCCCTCGTGTGTGTAGGGTAGTGTTAATGTGCAGGGATCGCTGGTCAGTGCGGACGATGGGCCAAAGGGCCTGTTTCTGCACTGTATCTCTAAACTAAACTAAATACACTAGATTATGGAATAATACAAATCTACTTGTTTCTTGCCTCACTTATTGCACTTAACTTCTCTTATCTCTGGTTAATCTCTTTCTTTGTCATTTTCAGTCTCAGCTACTCTTGCATCCTTTCACCAGCTGAAGGTTCACAAACATATGTTTGCCAGTTGCTGGTTTTGTTCCAGATTGAGAAGCGCTGAATTATGGACAAAGATAATCAATATTCATCTGTGAAATAGGTCATTGCACAAGGCAAAGATTTATTGTGATAAAACTTTTTTAAAAATGTATCACTGGGTTTGTATTGTATGGTATTCAATTAAAATGCAACTTAGTCATCGTTATACATCATAGAAGCAAGCAGTTCAAACCTGTGGGTCCATACTGACCATCTGCCAATGTGTACTAATCCCACTTGCATAGACTTCATATCCAGGAAAATAGACTCTGGCTCCTTGCCCTTACCACGCTTCTTATAATTTTGTATGGTCTGCCCTGGTTTGACTTCCCAAAAGCATCTCTTCGTATTTGTTAAGTTCCATCTGCCTTATTTGAGGAAGGACATCCTTGCTATTGAGGCAGTGCAATGTAGGTTCATGAGGTTAATCCCTGAGATGGCGGGACTGTCATATGAGGAAAGATTGGAAAGACTGGGCTTGTATTCACTGGAATTTAGAAGGATGAGAGGGGATATTATAGAAACCTAGAAAATTATAAAAGGACTGGACAAGCTAGATGCAGGAAAAATGTTCCCAATATTGGGGGAATCCAGAACCAGGGGCCACAATCTAAGAATAAAGGGGAGGTGATTTAAAACTGAGATGAGAAAAAACTTCTTCACCCAGAGAGTTGTGAATTTGTGGAATTCTCTGCCACAGAAGGCAGTAGAGGCTAATTCACTGGATGAATTTTAAAGAGAGTTAGATAGAGCTCTGGGGGATAGCGGAATCAAGGGATATGGGGAGAAGGTAGGCACAGGTTATTGATTGTGGATGATCAGCCATGATCACAATAAATGGTGTTGCTGGTTCGAAGGGCCAAATGGCCTCCTTCTGCACCTATTTTCTATGTTTCTCGGACCCAGCACCAATTACTGTGGCACATCACTGGCCAGAGGCCTCCAATCTGAAAAGCAATCTCCCACTACCACCTTGTGCTTCCTGTCATCAGGCCAATTTAATATCTATTTGGCAAGCTCACCCTGGATCCCATATATTATAACCTTCAGGACTTTAATCATCTGATGCAATGCTACTTTGGGAACCACCCCCCTACCAGGCTATTTTAAACCCTCCCTTGGTATACTACCAATCTTCCTCACGGGAATTGGTACCTCTTCAGTTCAGATGCAACTTGTCACTCTTGTACAGACAGGTCAGCTCAGCCCCAGAGGAGATCGCAATGGTCCATATAACTGAAGCACTCTTCCCTGCACCAGCTCTTCAATAAATGCATTCATTTGCCATATTATCCTATTCCTCACTAATGTGAGCACTCTTGAGTAGGCAGGACAATGAACTAAACTAAACTAAACACGGGAGGCCCTGCCTCTTAATACTACCAAGCGTGTTTACATCAGTGGATCTCATGTCCATTGTTAACACCAGTAGGTACCACCCGTGTCCATTTCTGAATGTCCTGCACCTGGCATCAGGGAGGCAAAGTACCATCCTGGAGTGTCAATTGCAGTCACAGAAAAATCTACCTGTCACTGACTGTAGAGTCCCCTATCAACACCACTGTCCGAGACTGATCTTTCTCACAGCACACGGGCCATTGATTTGGCTGCTACTGTTGCTTTTTCCAGAGGCCAACTCCTTCCCTACCCCAACAACATCATCCAATCAATATCCATTAATTATAGAGGGATTGTATTCCCAGGAATGGGGCCGTATTATCTGTACATACGTTAAGAAACGCAAGACTGAAACAAAATAGTTATTTATTGACTTGGTGAGAGTAAATTCCATATTTTATATTTTCTGCTAGTTATTTGTGACTTTTGTTTGGGCTAAAAATCTGTAACCAGAATGGCTGTAACTTGGGGATTCCCTGTGCTTAGAGCTGCAACTTGATGTTTCCACTTGTACATTTTGATTTAATTTTTTGCCAATTACAAGACAGATTCATAATTCTTTCACTGATTGCATTGTAGCTGTAAAGAGCTGTGGAAGTTTCGTGGAATCTTCCTCTTGAAGCATAATCTTTAACAAACACATTCTCATGCTAAATTTGAATTTGCTACCTTAATGCAAAGAAGAAACAGGGATAGGGTACTTGGCCCCTCAAATCTGCCCCATAACTTAATGATCAAGGCTGATTTTTGGTGCTCTCGGCTCCTTTTCTATTTCCTCAGAACCCTTAATTCCTTGATCTTTCAAAAAGATGATCTAATTATCTTTATCCATATGTCAAATGATCTGGCTTCCACCACCACAAAATCCACTATAGTCTTGGAAAATAAATTTCTCAGCATCTTTTTAAATGCCCAGCTCCTTCCTTCATAGCTAAATTTTCTTCTTTCTGACTCCTACTCGTGAAAACATCTGCATCTGCCCCGAATCTTGTTGTAATTAGGCCACCCCTCATTCTTTCAACAAACTTTCTTAATGTATGTGCAGATGAAGTGGCTTTACGCACAGAAAATTGGGATACAGACCATTGTCTCGAGATGCAAGTCTCACCAGTAAAATGGGGTTGCCTTGCATTTCCAGACTATAATTTTTTATGGTTTTCTTATTTTATTTAATTAGCGGAGTTCAATTTGGATAAAATGTTCCAATTTCTCCATAGTTGTCAGTGTCCTATATATTTGCAGTAATGTAGAAAGGATGCCTTAAAAGCAAATGCCAGATTAAATGGTCAAATACCTAATGACTGTCCCATTTACATTCATTTGTTGATGGCAGCAATAAGTTATCATCATTGACTGTCTACAACAAGAGTTTGATGTTGGCTTTTGTTGATCTGTTGAATAATGCTGAATCAAGTCATCTGTTCCTAGCATATTGTCAAAGACCAGTGACAGTGTTAAATGGAGTGTGGGTGCTTGTTGTGGAAAGTGAACCAAATTTATGTAATCGCCGATACTTGTAATTTAATATGAAGGATAGTTGTAAATATTCAGAGGCTGATTTGTAATGCTATTCAGTTTGCCCTGCTTAACTTTGAACATTATAGTGAGTAGTCCTACCACAGGATTAAATTATAAATATTTCTGCAAACAATCGTTTAGAAATCCTGCTCGTAGAATGCCAAATTCCATTATCATTAATTCAAAAGAAAAATATTTGCATTCATGTGGAATTGAAGATTTAAAACAGATTTTTTTAAATTTTACTTTTCAGTTCGTGACTGCTCTTCCAAATCTATGGTTACGGCCGAACTTCAGAGGTGGTTTGGGTAATGGTGCACTTGGCTGATAGGTTTCCTTTTTGTGCTCTAATAAGCAGGCATCTGGCTGCTGGGTTGTTTCAGCACTGTGACCCATCCTATACGCAGCAAGCATTCAGTTACTGAGTGTAACTGTGAACTCCAGATTAATCCCCTCCCCCGCCCCCCCCCCCTCCTTTCTCAGGCATGAGACTTTGCAATTTTGGAGATGCTGTGGAGCTTCGGTAGGATACTAATTAAACGGTTTATTGAAACACTTTTGAGGCACACAACAGACCATTGTACTTTGGACACTGACTCTCTGCAGTGGGCTCAGTTTAGCAGTATGTGTCAGAAGTTAGAGCTGAAACTTTAAAAGCCATTTTGAAGCCCAAGTGCATTTCTTTTTAAACAGCAATCCATGTAGTTGGCAAGATCTCCAGATTTCCAGAGTTTTCTTTTAAAGAAGCCAGCAATTCCTTTCTGCTTAATAATATCGTAAACATCCCACAACAGTCCAGCTGAGGAATTTATAGCATAATATCAAAACGGCGATGACTAAAGCAGGCATGTTGGATCACGCTTACTCGTTTAGAGAAATGTGGCCTTGGGCGTACATGTTTGTCTATGGGAGTGTTCAGTGTGGAAATTGGTGAAATTGATGTCAAATGAGCTAAGAGTCTTTGTTTACTTAAAGCCTTGTGAAATGTGGAAACACACATGTACAGAACAAATCCTTTGGTCTACTGACCATGGTGCCAAATTAAACTAACCCCATCTATCTATTCCCTGCCTGCTCATGTCCGACTAAATACCTGTTAAATGTTGCTATCGTATCCGCATCTACCACCACCTCTGGCAGTGCAATCCAGGCACCTAGCAATCTGGAGAGTGAAAAAAACAACTTGCTAAAAAAACAAATCTCCTTCAAACTGAGTTTAAAATCAGAGTGGAGAGGGACTGAGGAGGGGGCGAGGGCTGGTAGGCAAATAAAGTCAGGTGTGGGAGAGGTGGGCGCAAGTGGAGACAGGCAAAGGAATAAAAGTAAATATTAAAAGTAAATAATAAAAGTAAATAACAATAAATATGGGCAATATGGGCAAAGGAATAAAAGTAAGGGAACCAGGTGTTGTTTGGAAGATTTAATGTATATTGAGGTACAGTGAAAGGTTTTGGTTTCCATGCTATCCAATCAAAATCAGATTAAGCTACACATAAATACAATCAAGCCGAACTCAAATACAATAGGGAGAATGTAGGAAAAGATAATGTCGATCATAGTTCTCATTACAGCACAACAATTCCAGAGGCAAAGTCCAATGTCGCCAATAAGGTAGAGGAGAATCTGACTGGATCCTAGCTTATGGAGGGATTGTTGAGAAACCTGATAAGAGAAGAGGCTATTCCTGAGTCTGGTGACACACACTTTTAAAGCTTCTGCATCTTCTGACAGGAGTTGTGAGAAGGAATGACCAGGGTCGGAAAGGGCTTTGATAACGTTACAGCATGGAAACGGACCTTTGGCCCAGTTTTCCCATGCTGACCAATGTACCTCGTCTACACAGGCTGCCTTCACGAGATAGCAAAAAATGTAGATGGAATTAATGGTGGTGAGTCTCGTTTGTGTGATGGACTGGGCAACATCCATAACTCTCTGTAATTTCTTGCAGTGTTGTACAAAGCTGTTCCCAAACCAATCTGTGATGCAACCCCACAATATGTTTTCTCAGGTGCATCTGTCGAAGTCTGTAAGAGTCATTGGAGACATGCTGAATATCCTCTGTTTCCTGGGGAAGGAGATAAGTTGGTGTGTCATCCTGGCTGTTGTTTCAATGTGGTAGGGCACAACAGATCAATGGTAAAATGGGATCTAGGGGCAAAGTGTTTGTTTACACAGTGGTTGAATTTCTACAACTTATTGCCAGAGGAAGTGGTGGAGTTAGATATACTCTGCATTTAAGAGACAACGAGGCACTTAAATTGACAATGCATAAAAGGTGACAGACTTCAAGCAACAAATCAGATTAATGTAAATGGGCAAAAATGGTGGCATGGGAGTGGCGGGCCTAACACAGTTAGTTTGATGTCTGAGTAAAACTTGTAAAGCAGCTTGGGGACGTTTAGAATTGGCTTGATGTTCTTTTGAGTACTGCTGATATTAGGCAGTACTTTATCCTTGGATGGGTAACAAATGTGTAATACAACATCTGTTTCTGTTTCTATTTTGAGCATTGTTGGTTACTTAGTAAAGCAGAGCACAATAAGCAATCAGCATTTGTTTTTGGCTGTTGAAAATCTGTACTTTCTTTGATTTGGGCTTCTACTGCTTTCAATGTCTGTGAAATTTTAAAGATTTTAAAGATTTAATTTGGAAGCCATAATTTCGAACTCATTGTCAAAGTAACAGTACTCTTTGATTTAGTGTTGGTTAGTGCACTAAGGAATTTATTCCAGGAATCTGTTTTGGGCAGGTTGACTAAATCCCAGATTGTTTGGGTCAGAATTTTCAGTTAAATTGTAATCTTTGCAATTAAATGTAAAACATCAGAAGTTACTGTCTGTGATGCAATCTTCAGTGCAACTTTCAGCAATTTATCAAAAGTTGAGGTATATACCAGCTGTGTTTATTGAAAAAAAACTACTTGAAAATAGTTGCGGCTTTTGATGGCTTGGCAAACTCTGGTCTTAACCTGATTGAATGTGAATTTATTAATTCCCTTAATTAAAACAAAAGTGTAAATCAGTTTCCACATTGGCATGTGAATGCTCCAGTTTACTTTGAGCACAAAAATGTTTTTTTTTTAAACATTGAAATTTTCTGATTTGGGAAAGTTTGCTCATAACATTACCCTTGTTTTATACCAGATACATCTTAATGAGGAAATGCTGGAAAAGTGCAGTTTTATTCCACAGAGGAAGCTACATGTTTTGTAGTCTGTTTATATTTTTTATTGAATACCTCTCTGAATACAAAATTCAGGTCCTTTGTACACTACTTTCAGTTGCAGTCAGATATGCTGCATCCTATATGATGGTACGCAGTGTTATTTTGTCAGAGGAAATATTTTGGTTTAGTTTTGTGGAATGACCAGCATGTGCTTATGTTAAAGTTGATTCATTTTATTTACTTGTGATGCAAGTTATCAATGCTGATAAACCGAGATAATGTTATTGACAGCAACGTGTACAATCAGAAAATTCTCCAATCCATTGGCCTATCCCCATTGAACCACTTCCTTCATTTATCAGTAATCTCCACGCTGTTTCTAGGAATTGAAGAGGGATTAGGAGAAATGATTGAGAGCAAATTTTGAACTTCTGAGAACAGCAGAGGTCCTTGAAAGACCAAAAGGCCACCATCTGTGGAAGTTTGTGGTGCGTTACTATGGACTAGGTTCATAAAAAGGAAGAAAGCATTTTAAATTTACTGAACAGGACATTGTACATGAAACAGAAAATTGCAAAAGTCAGATATCTAAAATAAAAATGTAAAATGTGAGAAATATTTGTAGCAGCTGTGGAGTATGAAGGTGTTTAAGTTTGAGTAGCCATCCAGACCTTTATGCATTTGAAATTGATTTATTCAAAACAGTTAATGCTGAAGAATTTACTTTTGCTTTCTTCCAGTTCAGATCAGCAATAAATGCCATCAATTACCGGTGGCTATCCATTGAATATATTTTTTTAAACAACCTTCCATGTTCATATCTACTGTCCTTTAAAAACTTCAAAGGAGATGTATTTTGATTGCCAATCATTATTTGTTTGTACCTTATTCCAGATAATGTTACAGGTTGATAACTTGAAATGCTAATTGTTCCTCTATAAATAGCCTGACCTAACAATTTCCAGCATTTGTTTTTATTGGGCTTGAGTGTTTCATTGAGAGATCGCAGGATGTATTACAGAAGGAATTTCCTGCATCTTAAAATATTAATCTGTTATGGTTGTTGCATCTGCTTTCAGTTCTAGTTTTAATATTACCAATATAAAGAACAATTGCTTATCCATTAAATTTGAATGACCAATTGGATTTTTCTGTTTATGCATAGGGAATAACTATTAATGAAGGCTTTGGATTCGTTTTATAACTGTAAAACATTCGTTCCTAATTACTCTGCATGTTTTATGACCAATTTAAAAATGGCATGCAAAATATTCTGATAATCTAAATTGTATTTTCCTCGATTCTACCAGGTTGGCTCCTTTCCAGTTGTTGTTTTTTCTTCTCATGTTAATGTTCACTGAAATAATCCAACATGGCATATATTATGACCCGGCCTGGGATCTTCAATGCATAGTACATTTATTGTAGTGAGTTTCAGGGGAACCCAAAATGGGGGTGGCTCTCTGCATTTTCCCAAAATGCAATGTGATCTTGTTTTGCCACAAAACATGTGTAATTTTAATAGCTCAAAGCTACAGCATGTAAACAGGCTGTCGACCCACCAAGTCCATGCTGATCACCAAGCACCCATTTTTAAACTAATTTTACCCAAACCAATTTTCTTTTTCCCCTTTTACACACTTGAGGCAACTTACTGTGGCCAATTATCCTTTCAAAATGCCCATTTTTGGAATGTGGGAAGAAATGAGCTCCCAGAGGAAAGCCAAGTGGTCATAAAGTGGAATCTCCAAGCAGTACTTGAGGTCCTGATTGAATCTGTCACTGGAACTATGTGGTAGCAATGTTTTATTGTAATCGGCAACAATGTTTGTTCATTTCCATCTAATTCCAGTCAATTTGCTATATTTTTGGTCAAATTGCATTTTTAGCTATCTCGAAAATCCTCGATTATATGAAGATTTTCTTATTAACTATTGATTTTATTATTTACATAGATCCCGTGTGGACAGTAATGACATCACGCTTCCGGTTGCCAGCTGGCAGGACTTACAATGTACGAGCATCTGAACTGGCTAGGGATAGACAACACACAGAAGTGGTGTGCAACGTACTTCTCCTGGATAATACTGTTCAAGCTTTCAAAGTTAATGTAAGTTGATAACTTTTTGAATTTTAAGCAGGTTTGTTTAATTGACTGAATTCTTAACTTTGGCAAACCTGCTAGGGATTGGTGGATTTTGAGGTATAAGAGACAAAATAATTAACAGTATAGTGACTGGGTGAATGTGCAGTTTGTTCCTTCATCTGGTATGGTGTGGAAGGGAATGGGATGAGTGTGCCGTTTCTGTCTAGTTCAGAACAAAGAAGATTACTTGAAGGTCTAGTTTTGTTTTAGTTTCTCCTGCTGCAATATAAAAACAGTATCAGCATTGATGTGGAGTTATGTACATGATCTCATGGCGACAGTTCATCAGAGATGCGTATGCCTAGGAATTTGAAGCAGTTGACTCTCTCCACTGTTGTCACACCAATGAGGACATGTGCATGGTTCCTCTGCTTTCACTTCCTGATGCAACAAACAGCTCCTTGGTCTTGCCTACATTGAGAGCAGGATTGTGTTTCTTGCACCACTCAACCAGATTATCAATCTCCCTGCTGTAAGATGAATCATTACCCGTTAAACTTACAATGATGGTGGTATTGGTGAATTTAATGGCGGTGTTGAAGTTGTACAGTCGTGGGTACAGAGGGATAGAGCAGGAGTCCGAGCACACGGTCCTGAGGTGCCCCTATACTAATGATCAGGGAGGAGGTGATATTGTTGCCAATCTATACTGATTGAGGTCTGCTGGTGAGGATGCTGAGGATCCAGTTGCATAGGGAGGAACAGAGATCCTGTTGCCTGGGTTTGAGTTTGGAAGGACGAAGGTGTTGAATGCTGAGATGTAATCAAAGAGCAACAGCTTGACATGTTGTCCACATGGTCCAATGCAGAGTGGAGAGCCAATGAGATTACATCAACTGTCATTCTGTTGTGGCGGTTGGCAAATTGAAGTGGGTCCTGTTCATTATCGAGACGGAAGTTGATCTGCATCATAACCAACCTCTCAAAATACTTCACAATGGACTGCCGTTGAGCCATGTCATCTTGCTAATCTTGCTAATTATGGATATCCTTTGAAAGCAGCTGAGGTCCTCAGACCATGGGCGTGAGACATTTAAGATGTTTGCGAAAAGACAGCCAGTTATTTAGTCTAGGTTTTCAGAAGGCAGCCAAGTGCGGTCAAGGCTGGATATTTTCTGAGGGTTCACCCTTGAAGGATATGCAAACATCGGCCTTGGAGACTGCGATTACAGGGTTGTTGGGGATTGTGGGGCCCGTGGAAGAATGTTTTTTCTACTTTTCGAAGCAAACATTAAAAGTATTGAAAAGATAACGCTGGAGTAGCTCATCGGATCAGGCATTATCTCAGGAGAACATGGATAGGTGACATTTTGGGTTGAGACCTTTCAGACTAAAACCTTCACCCTTAATCCAGTCTGAAGAAGAGCCCCGACCTGAAACACCGCCTATCCTTGTTCTTCTGTGATGATAAGCTGATACGCTGAACAACTACAGCAGTCTGTATTTTGTAAACCAGCATCTGCCATTCCTTTTTTCTACATAAAAAGCATTGAGTTCATCCAGGAGTGTTATGTCTCTGTCACTTAAGCTACTCAGTTTCGTCCTATAGGGCTCTTGTGCGGCAGGTGAGGTCACGACCCCTGACCTGAAATGTTGCCACGCAACGCCTTCTGGAGGACAAGTGGTGTACTGGAGGCAAGCACTTACTATGGCGGCAAGAACAGGAAAGCAGAGTATTACCTGAATGGTGACCGATTGGGAGAAGGGGAGATGCTATGTGACCTGGGTGTCATGGTGCACCAGTCATTGAAAGCAAGCATGCAGGTGCAGCAGGCAGTGAAGAAAGCGAATGGTATGTTGGCATTCATAGCAAGAGGATTTGAGTTTAGGAGCAGGGAGGTTCTGCTGCAGTTGTACAGGGCCTTGGTGAGACCGCACCTGGAGTATTGTGTGCAGTTTTGGTCTCCTAACCTGAGGAAAGACGTTCTTGCCTTAGAGGGAGTACAGAGAAGGTTCACCAGATTAATCCCTGGGATGGCGGGACTTGCATATGAGGAAAGACTGGATAGACTGGGCTTGTACTCGCTGGAATTTAGAAGACTGAGGGGGGATCTTATAGAAACATATAAAATTCTTAAGGGGTTGGAGAGGCTAGATGCGGGAAGATTGTTCCCGATGTTGGGGGAGTCCAGAACCAGGGGTCACAGCTTAAGGATAAGGGGGAAGTCTTTTAGGACCGAGATGAGAAAACATTTCTTCACACAGAGAGTGGTGAGTCTGTGGAATTCTCTGCCACAGAAGGTAGTTGAGGCCAGTTCATTGGCTATATTTAAGAGGGAGTTAGATGTGGCCCTTTTTGCTAAAGGGATCAGGGGGTATGGAGAGAAGGCAGGTACAGGCTACTGAGCTGGATGATCAGCCATGATCATATTGAATGGCGGTGCAGGCTCGAAGGGCTGAATGGCCTACTCCTGCACCTATTTTCTATGTTTCTATGGCTGCCAGTGCAGCGGGGCCGTTTTCGGTCCCAGAAGCCGTTGAATTGTCACAGTTTTTTGCCAGAATTCTGCCAGAAACTGAAGTCAAAATCGCCACTAAACTTGCAACACCTCAGTTCCAACCAAAAATCTTTATGAATGGCACCACATAATTACAGTGCTTAATCACATCAGGCTGCTTAACTGTTGTTCCAGGTAATGTAGGAAAATAACTGCTGATGCTGGTACAAATCGAAGGTATTTATTCACAAAATGCTGGAGTAACTCAGCAGGTCAGGCAGCATCTCGGGAGAGAAGGAATAGGTGACGTTTCAGGTTGAGATCCTTCTTCAGACTGTCGGGGCAGGACAAAGGAAGGATATAGGTGGAGACAGGAAGATAGAGGGAGAACTCAGAAGGGGGAGGGGAAGAGAGGGACAGAGGAACTATCTAAAGTTGGAGAATTCAATGTTCATACCACTGGGCTGCAAGCTGCCCAAGCGAAATATGAGGTGCTGTTCCTCCAATTTCCGGTGGGCCTCACTATGGCACTGGAGAAGGCCCATGACAGAAAGGTCAGAGTGGGAGGGGGAGTTGATGTGCTCAGCCACCGGGAGATCAGGTTGGTGAAGGCCGACTGAGCGAAGGTGTTGAGCGAAATGATTGCCGAGCCTGCGTTTGGTTTCGCCGATGTAAAGAAGTTGACATCTAGAGCAGCGGATACAATAGATGAGGTTGGAGGAGGTGCAGGTGACCCTCTGTCTCACCTGGAAAGACTGTTTAGGTCTTTGGATGGAGTTGAGGAGGGAGGTAAAGGGACAGGTGTTGCATCTCCTATGGTTGCAGGGGAACGTGCCCGGGGATGGAGTGGTTTGGATAGGAAGGGACGAGTGGACCTGGGATTTACAGAACGCAGAAAGAGGAGGGGATGGGAAGATGTGGCCAGTAGTGGGGTCCCGTTGGAGGTGACGGAAATGTTGGAGGATGATTTGATGGATACGCTGGCTGATGGGTTGGAAGGTGAGACGAGGGGGATGCCCTAATGCCCTAATGTGAAACACCTCATCCTGGGCGCAGATGCGGCGTAGACAGAGGAATTGGGAGTAGGGGATAGACTTTTTGCAGGAGACAGGGTGGGAAGAAGTGTCGTCCAAATAGCTGTGTGAGTCAGTGGGTTTATAGTAGATGTCAGTCATTAGTCTGTCTCCTGTGATGGAGATGGTGAGGTCCAGAAACGTTAGGGAGATGTCGGAGATAGTCCAACTATATTTAAGAGCAGGATGGAAATTGGTAGTGAAGTGTATGAAGTCAGTGAGTTCTGTATGGGTACAAGTGGTAGCACCAATGCAGTCGTCGATGTAGCGGAGGTAGAGTTCGGGGATGGGGCCAGTGCACGCCCGGAACAGGGATTGTTCAACGTACCCGACAAAGAGGCAGGCATAGCTGGGGCCCATGCGAGTGCCCATAGCTACGCCTCTGGTTTGGAGGAAGTGGGAGGAGTCAAAGGAGAAGTTGTTAAGGGTAAGAACCAGCTCTTCTTGGCGGAGGAGAGTGTTAGTAGATGGGGATTGGCTGGTTCTACGGTCGAGGAAGAAACGGAGGGCTTCAAGACCATCCTTGTGGGGGATGGAAGTGTAGAGTGACTGGACATCCATGGTAAAGATGAGGGAGTAGGGGCCTGGAAACTGGAAGTTATTGAGGAGACGGAGAGCATGTGAGGTGGCTTGGATGTAGGTGGGGAGGGATTTGACATGGGGGGATAGGATGGAGTCGAGGTAGGTGGAAATAAGTTCGGTGGGACATGAGCAGGCAGAGACAATGGGTCTGCCGGGACAGTTCTGTTTATGGATTTTAGGTAGGAGGTAAAATCAGGCCGTGCGGGGCTGGGGAACAATAAGTTTGGAAGCATTAGAAGGTTGAGCGCCGGAAATGGTGAGGTCCGTGATGGTGTTGATGATTAAGGTCTGGTGTTCGTCGGTGGGGTCATGGTCCAGGGATAGGTAGGAGGAGGTGTCTGAGAGTTGTCGTCTGGCCTCGGTCCGGTAGAGGTCGGAACGCCAGACTACCACAGCACCTCCCTTGTCAGCGGGTTTGATGACTAGGTCAGGGTTGTTGCAGAGTGAGTGGAGGGCTGCACATTCAGGATTGGAGAGGTTAGAGTTAGTCAGGGGAGTGGAGAATTTGAGGCGGTTAATGTCACGCCGGCAGTTGGAGATGAAAAGTTCTAGTGAGGGTAGTTGGCCAGCCGGGGGGGTCCAAGAGGAGGGGTCCACTGGAGACGGGAGAAGGGGTCATCACTGGGGGGGTGAGGACTCCTTTCCATGGAAAAAGGCTTGGAGGCGGAGGAGACGGAAGAGCTCCACATCACACCTCTCTTCCCCTCCCCCTTCCCAATTCTCCCTCTATCTTCCTGTCTCCACCTATATCCTTCCTTTGTCCCGCCCCTCTGACATCAGTCTGAAGAAGGGTCTCGACCCGAACCATCACCCATTCCTTCTCTCCTGAGATGCTGCCTGACCAGCTAAGTTACTCCAGCATTTTGTGAATAAATAACTGTTGTTCCAACTGCGGGGTTAACTGCGGGGTTCCACAGGGCTCCATCCTAGGCCCCATTCTCTTCTCTCTGTACATGCTCCCCCTCGGCCAAATCATTCAAAGGCACGGCATTTCTTTCCACTGCTATGCAGATGACACACAGCTTTATCTCCCCCTGAAACCCAACAACCGGTCAAATTTAATCAGCCCCATGCATTGCCTTGAGGACATAAAATGTTGGATGGCACAGAACTTCCTTCAGTTAAACGAGAGCAAGTCTGAGGACATGAGGGTTGTGTTTAACTGTGCTATACAAATAAAATGGACTTGACTTGACTTGTTTCCCTCCGTGTCATAAATGTGCCCTGACTTGTATCTGTGGCCGAAACCAGTGCATGAAGTGAAGTCTCTCTGGCCACAAAAGGCAGATCGGTTCTCCACTCATTACAATGCAATGGTTGACATCGCATTCCCCTTGAGGTGAAGCTGTGGAGGAGACGTTAGATACAAAATGCTGGAGTAACTCGGCGGGACAGGCGGCATCTCTGGAGAGAGGGAATGGGTGACGTTTCGGGTCCAGATCCTTCTCGACCCGAGGCCTCACCCATTCCTTCTCTCCAGAGATGCTGCCTGTTCCACTGAGTTACTCCAGCATTTTGTGTCTATCTTCGGTTTGCACCAGCATCTGCACATTTTGTCCTCCCTACACCTTGTGGAGACACGAGAGGGAAGAGGTCAGACACACTCTGGACCTGGCTGTCTTGCTCCAGGACACGCCATGTAATGATGGTGTAACCAGCTCTGGAAGGGCATTGGCAGCCCAGAGGGAGTGTAAACCCGAGTTATTTTGAATAGGAGCGAAAATGTTCCACGTCTTGTACTGCAGAGATAGTCGTTGTTTTTGCGTGGAAGTTAAGCTCTGCTCTCTCGCATCTCCGTTTCCACTGGCGCCGTTTCCAAAGTGGCGACCACGGTGCCGATAAAGTACTAGATAAATCATCGTGATGAGAAACGCAGTGTAAACCCGACACCTGGTGACCCACGGCACACTATAGAGCTGGGGTGGGGAGGGAGTTGGAATGTAGGCAAGGAGGAGCTTTAATGAACTCTGAAGGCGCACTATACAGTAAGTGTTCAGCGTTTCAGATGCCTGACCCAGCTTTTTGTGTCTCACCAAAGGTTGAAGCCAGCGTCTACAGTTCCTCCCTGCACAAGTGTTCGGCGTTGTCAGTGTGGCACCGCTGGACTGATACAAAGCCAACTTGTAACGCGCAGTCATCTCATTCATCCTTCTCTCCAATCAATTCCCGGGCACAGCTTGTTGCTAACTCGGTGCATTCTCCTCCTCTCTCGTCAGAGGTTTAAATTGAAGGTAGACAAAATGCTGGAGTAACTCAGCGGGACGTATGTGTTGCATGTATGACGAGTGTATGCCGGAGGCTTGCTTGTCCTCCAGAACGCTTGAGCGACTCCGTACGTCACGCCCTTTGACCTTATGACCTACCGTGCAAGGCCTCCATTGGAAGTGATGGCATGCAAGCCCTGCCACCCTCTGACTCTCGCGTTTAATCCAGAAGTGTCTCTACATTCTCAATGGCATTTTTGAGATCTTAGCTGGACTAGTTTTGACTCTGGGTTCACCTTACTTGAATGGTGCAATATTAGCAATATTTCTATTTGGAATAACTGAATTTATTGTATATTTATTGTTGCGTTTAATGTACCGGTAAATCTGCAGCAAGCAAGAATTTAATTGTTCCGATCCATATCCAGTGCAAATGACGAATACTCTTGAATCATGATGCTCTTGGTAGAGTAGATTATTGGGGGTTATCTTGCTTTCTCTTGCTTAGAGTTGTTCTTGTGGTTAGTCATTTGGAAAAAAAAACATTTTGGTAATTACACTATTTAGATGCAGTGTTGCAATTGTAAGGAATAAAATCTTTGAAGTGTAGGTGGCAAAAGCTGCTACGTAACAGAAATGTAGTTTATGGCAGGATGTGCAATATTGAAAACCTGGAGAAATATTTGTTAGTGCTGAAACTGGTGCAGATTTTAGTAAAGAAATTAGATTGATGTGTGGCTAATCACCAAGTCATGTATCTGTTCTGAGAAGATTACATATGTGAATTAGGTTATTGTGCAGTGAGCAGTTTTGACAAAAGAAAGGATGTTTTCTGCGACATCCTTTCACGATCAGTCGACATGCCAGAAACTTGGTCATCACCTTCCATGTAATGGTTTTGAATAATCAAAATAGCTAACACTCCCATCAGGAAGTTCGCAGATTTTATCTCAAATTTTCCTGTTTAGGATATTTTCTAACAAAATATCCATACGCAGACTACAAAAGCCAGCAAAGACTAGAACATCGTAGTATTTGAAAAGTATTTTGTTAGCACTTTGCAAAATTCACTTCCATCATCATTCTGCTTGTTGAATTTAAACTTGGCTGCATAGCAAAAAGCTAAGGGTATCAGTTGATGAGACTGACATTTCTATCTACTGGACTTTAACAGAGCTCGGTTCTAGGCCCTTCTATTGGTATATGCAAAAGATTTGGATGTGTGATGGCACAATGATTTTGAACTTTGTAGTTGATACCAAGGTTGCAATGTGATCAATTGAGGAAGCACGCTCTTAATAATTAACTGCTAGGTTGGCTCAAAGGTGTAAAATGAAATTGCAGAAACTTTTTCCCCAGAGTGGAAATGTTTATGACTAGGGGGCATAGCTTTATGGTGAAAGGGGCAAAGTTTAAAGGAGATTTGCTGAGCAACTTTTTAGGGAGTGGTGGGTGTCTGGTGGGTGCTTTCAGGTGGCAGAGGCAGATTCGATAGTCGCATTTAGGCGGCATTAAAATAGTCACACGGATATGCACAGAATGGAGGGCATGCATCATGTGAAGGCAGATGAGATTAGTTTTGTTTGGCATGTTCAGCAGAGACAGTGTAAACCAGTACTTGCACTCCCATATGTCTGCATTGTGGCCAAAGGGCCTATTCGTGTGCTGTACTTTTCTGTTCTATGTAAAGTTAAGGTTATTTAAAGGAAAATAAGGGAAGGGAACACAGACCAAATGGCAAGATACTAACTATCCATGAACACCTGTTCATAGCCTCCTGAGGCGTGCTCACTTCTTTGGAATGTGGGAGGAAACCGAAGTATCCGGAGCAAACCCACGAGGTCACAGGGAGGGAATAAAAACTCTGTGCAGACAACACCCGTAGTCAGGATCAGACCCGGGTCTCTGGTGCTGTAAGGCAGCAACTCTACCGCTGCACCACTCTGCCAGTCATGCAGTGCAAAAACCCCTTTTACTCAGATTTAATGCCACTTGTTAGCCATAGCTAACTATATTTAAGGTATACTCTCAATCAAACAGTCATTCTCTCCTTGCACCTTCATAAGTTGCTTTGTTTAAGTTTAAGGCCCTAGTTTCACATTGAACCACCTCACTTTCAAATTCAATGTAAAATTCAAACATACCATTGTCACTCTTTCCCAAAGATCCTAGACAACAATACGACCATGGCATAGAAACATAGAAAATAGGTGCAGGAGTAGGCCATTCGGCCCATCGAGCCTGCACCGCCATTCAATATGATCATGGCTGATCATCCAACTCAGTATCCCGTACCTGCCTTCTCTCCGTACCCCCTGATCCTTTTAGCCACAAGGGCCACATCTAACTCCCTCTTAAATATAGCCAATGAACTGGCATATTTTGCGTTCATCTGAAGCTATGTTGGTTTGACATCTCATCGATGTGGCAATGCCTCCAACAAAAGAAAATTTGTTGGCATGGTGACAGTCTACATTTTTCTGCTCTAGTCTCTGAAAGGGAACTATAACTGACTTGATTCTGCTTCTCCAGCATGTGCTATCTGTGGAGTCATGAATGTTACTCATTCCTTTGCTTCAAATATTTTTATTTAATACAGTGCGATTTTATTTGTGCAACAGAAAATGGGGTTTATCAGGAAGATGAGCATTTTAATCAGTTAGGCCATCACCCATCAGTAATTATCACTCTTTAAATGAAAAACCTTCAATATGCTGGATTCAAAGGGCACCTATTGCTGTCATGCTTGAGAGCCTCAACGATCTGGTAATTCCTAAAAATATATTTAGTTTCGTTTGGAAATGCAGCATGGATACAGGCCTTTGGCCCACTGAGTCCACCCCCACCATCGATCACCCATATACTAGTTTTGTTATCCCACTTGTGCTTCCTACACACAAGGGGCCATTTACAGAAGCCTATTAACCTACAAACCTGCATGTCTTTGGAATGTGGGAGGAAACTGTAGCACCTGGAGAAAACCCATGTGGTCACAAGGAGAGCGTACAAACTGTATCTTCATTTGGTTGGGAATATTGACTTATGTGAAGTAAAAGATGCTTCACATCTTTGCATCTCAGCCTTTGCATTGGGACCTAAGATGGTCTGTTCTTGAGTTGGTCCCTTGAAGGTGGCCCCACCTCCAAGTGCGCAACAGTCTACTCATTCAGCACTAATCCCAATCTTGGCATCAGATTCACTGACCAAGGCCGTGCCATTTGTAGTCTGGCAAACTGACCTTTACCATGCTGAGGCCACAGTGTAAATGTGGTTGGACCAGGGTAGATTGTTGGTAATTATGTCCAGGAATTTGAAGCTCCTGACCAATTCCATCTCAGCACTGTTGATGCTGACTGGTGCATGTACACCACTCAGTTTCCTGTAATCACAGACGAGTTCCTTCGTCTTGCTGAGACTGAGGGAGAGATTGTGCAGGAAGGAACTGTAGATGCTGGTTTAAACCGAAGATGGGCTGGGCACAAAATGCTAGAGTAATTTAACGGGTATCCCATTCCTTCTCTCCATAGATGCTGCCTGTCTCGCTGAGTTACTCTAGCATTTTATGTCTATCTTGAGCGAGAGATTGTTGTCTTGATGCTATGATATTATGCTCCTTCCTCTCCTCTGTCACATCATTGTTTGAGATCTGGCCCACCAAGGTGGTGTCATCTGCCAACTTGTAAATGGAGTTAAAATAGAGGTTGGTTGCATGGTTGAATGTACAGGAGTAGAGTAAAGATGATGAGAATGCATCCTTGTGGGGAACCAGTGTTGAGAATTATCATGAGGATGTTTTGTTGCCTATCCTTACTGATTGTGCTCTAAAAGAAGTCGAGGATGCAGTTTAATTTAGTTTATTATTGTCACGTGCTCCGAGGTATAGTTGCAGAAAGGGGTTCTGACCCTGAGGTTCAGGAGTTTGGAGAAGAGTTTGGTTGGGATTTTGGTATGGAAAGTGGAACTATAACCATTAAATTGGAGTTGGATGTAGTTGTCATTGTTGGGATATCCCAGGGATGTGTACAAGACAAGGGAGATGCGGTCTGTTATTGAACTGTTGTGATGGTAAACAAATCGCAGTGAATCATGGCATTGTTGGAAGCTATAGTTAATACATGCCATGACTGGCATCTTAAAGCACTTCATGATGGTGGGTGTCAGAATCAATGCATGGAAGCCATTAAGTTATACTACCTTGCTTTTCTTTGATACCAGATGATAATGGTCTTAAAGCAGGTAGGAACCTTAGAATAGAGTGGGGTGAGGTTAAAGATGTTGTTGAATACTTCTGCCCGCTGGTCAGTGCAGGTTGTGAGCATACAGCCTGTGACTCTATTCCGGTCAGTAGCTTTCCGTTGGTTCGCTCTAGGGAAGGCAGATCTGACCTTTGCGATATTCACCATGCGTAGAGATTCACCCGAGGTTTTAGGATGTTGCTTCACTGACGATCAATTCAAAGCGATTATAGAATGTATTGAGCTTGTCTGATATACTGCATCCACTGGTTCCCCCCTATTAATTGCTGCCCCAAAGCTCATGACAGATTTGTCGATCATAATTTCCCATTCATAAATTCACGTTGGTTCAGTCCCTAGATAGATGATTGCAATGCCAATTTTTATTGTCTATTTTCCAATTGTCCATGAACTTCATTAGGATTTGCATTTTGGCCAGATCAAAAAAGAGATCAGATTTTGTTCCCTGAAAACACCCGCGCAGACCTCCCAACCCTTTCGAATTTGGTGGAAAGTTTCCGCTTTCTTATTTCATTTCCGCGATTCCGATTTCACCTCACATTTTTCCGCAAAACACATGCGTCGCCGCTCGCCCTGCTCTGCCCCGCCGCTTGCTGCTGGCCCGGCCTCGCCTCGCCGCTGGCCCGGCCTCGCCGCGTAGCTCGAGGCCCGTTGATGTTGAGAGGGTGTGGGGGAGGGGGCCGGGGAGGGGGTCAGGGGAGTGGGGGGTCGGGGGGGTGGAGGAAGGGAGGGGGGGTGTGGGAGGATGGGAGTGGGGAGGAGGGGAGTGGGGGTGGGGGTGGGAGAGGAGGAGGGGTGGGGAGAAGGGGGAGTGGAGGTGAGGGGAAAGGTGGGGAGGGGAGGGCAGGAGTGGGGGGGAGTGGGCGGGAGTAGGGTAGATGGGAGTGGGGGGGCGAGGGCGGGAGTCGGGGGAAAGGGTGGAGGGGAGTAGGGGGGGAGTCGGGAGTGGGGGTAGCGTCGGGAGTGGGGGTAGAGTGGGAGCTTGAGCGGGGAGGGTAGTGGGGAGGAGTGGCAGGGACATGGACTGTTGTGATTTGCTGTTGAAGACCACTGGAGCAAGTATGTCTTCAATTAGGTATGTGCATTTTTAAATGAAACTCTTTCTTCATAACTTAGTCATACATTTTGTGTAAGGAAAAAGCAAAATAGAGAAAACAAAACATTTTTTTCTTTGTGTTGTAAAAAGTATTTCTGTTCAATAACCTTTCTATAAATAACAGAATTTACTCTTGATGGGCCTGAAATTGTACATGTAGTCCAAGAACTACAGACTGTTGGAAATAATAGTCGTTTTTCACACATGAATGTAGCGCAACGCGTACGCACATTTGCCGTGCATACTTTTTTTACTGAAAAGTTGCATTACATGCCATATTATGAATTTTGATGTAAAATTCTGAATTTTGGATATCAAAATTCTGAATTTGTAAAATCAAATGTTGGGAGGACTGCCTACGAACAAAATAATTTTAATGACAATACAATAACTTCATGACTGTCATTGTCCTTTTTGAGACTTTGTGCAATTATATTATCTCAGCTCTCATTATTGTATAATCATTTGATTTTTCAATACCATATGTGTGCTCTGCTTGCCTATTTCTTCTGTGATTTTATTTTTCCATTCTACTCAGTGATTACTGTGCTTTTCTGGATCAGAAAATTACTTTCTAATAATGAGCTCTAGTTCATAAATGTATTGATTGTCCATTGGGTAAACAAGCTTGTTGGTTTATGGAAACAGTCCAGTTGCACTCTGTGTGGAGGATACACACAAAGCTATAGTTTCACATTGAAAGCTGCAAGTATTCCTATTTATTATTTCCACTCGCTCGCTCGTGTGTCAGACGACGTTCTGCCGTCGCTTTGCCACAGCCTGTGCCACATCTGTGCCTCTGCGGAGATCGTCCGCAGTGCATGCCTCTCTGCCGCAAGTCAGTAGGTGGGCCATTGTTTGTACCTCTCCACAGTTGCATTTGTTTCCACTAATGTGACATGAGAAGCACTGACCTGATCAGTATGTACTTCCTATCAGTAGTTTCCCTTGATGTTGGTGAATGACCATCTTGAACTGTTGCATCCTTTGTGGTGAACTTCTCCAAGGTGATGGGTAACTCGTTCAAATATTCGATCCTGCTGTGTTGTCATGTATTTAGCTTTGCCACTGTGTGCTACTTTTAAACTGACTAAAGTGGCGTGATTGTAGTTTATTTTCGGCAGTGATTATAAAATGAATCGAGTATTCTAAATTTAATTTGTCACTTGTTAACTGCTTGATGACCTGTGGACTCTAAAATAAGTCTAAGACTTGAAGTCAGTAATGAGACTTAATGTCAATGGAGTTTACAAGAATGGGGCTGACCTTATTCACACGTACAAGATCCAAAGGGGGCTTTACAATAGATATTTTCATGATTTGGAGAATCATAAGCAAGGTTGCTTAGCTACAGGATAAAGATTTAAAACTCTGTTCTCAGTGGGTAGGGAATCTCTGTAGTTCTTTGTTCCAGATGTTGAGTCAAGAGTGTTTAATTGTCATATGTACCGACAACTGGACAATTAAATTCTTATTTGCGGCAGCATAACAGGCCTGCAAACACAATACTCAAAGATAACTCAAAATTCAATAAATTAATAACCCGTATACCACAGGGAGAAAAAGCTCAAAATCCTTAGTCCAATCATAGACCTGAGTTCATAGATAAGTTAGTGTTTTAGTGTCAAGATGGTTGCTGGGAAGAAGCTATTCTTGAACTTGGGTGGCCACAGTTTTCAGACTCCTAAACCACATTACTGGTGCTTGGAGTGAAATGTGAGTGTGGTCAGGGTGATTTGGCTAGGAAAGAACTGCAGATGCTGGTTTAAATTGAAGGTACACACAAAATGCTGGAGTAACTCGGCAGGACAGGCAGCATCTCTGGAGAGAAGGAATGGGTGACGTTTCGGGTCGAGACCCTTCAGACTGATTTCAGGGTGATGTGCGTCTTTGCTGACTGCCATTTTGAGGCAGTGCTTTCTATTGAACCCTTCAATGGGGAGGTCAGTGCCCTTGAAGGACAGGTCCACCCAAAGTCAACCACATTTGTAATCCTCTTTATTCTTGGGTTTTGGAGTTGCCAAACCAGGCCGTGATGCAATCAGTCAATTTGCTGTCCACCCTACACCTCAGAGAGAATTTGTTGACATACTGAATCTCTGTCTTCTAAGGAAATAGATGTTGATGGGTTTGCTTTATGATTGCATCAGTGTGCTGGACCCAGGACAGGTCTTCAGGAAATATGCACCCCAGGAACCATGCCAACCTGTCGGTCAAGTTTATGGATCCTGGACTTTCTCCTTCTAAAGTCAACAGGGGCTGATTGATCCTGCTAACATTGTGAGCACCATTCAATCAGATGATCAATCTCCCTCCTTTAGTCCAACACATTGTCAAGCAGAGGGATCTAGGAGTGCAGGTACATGGTTCCTTGAAGGTGGTGTCACTGGTAGATAATGCAGTCAAAAAGACTTTTGGCACATTGGCCTTCAACAGTCAGAGTATTGAGTATAGAAGTTGGGCGGTCATGCTGTAGTTATATAGGACATTGATGAGGTCACATTTAGAGTATTGTGTTGTTCAGTTCTGGACACCATGTTACAGTAAAAAGTTAGAAAAGGTACAGAGGAGATTTACGAGGATGTTGCCATGGCTCGAGGATCTGAGCTATAGGGAAAGATTGAGTAGGCTGGGACTCCATTTCTTGGAGCGCAGGAAGATGAGGGGTGATCTTATAGAGGTGTATAAAATCATGAGGAATAGATTGGGTAGACGCACAGTCTCTTGCTCAGAGTAGGGTAATCGAGAACCAGAGGACATAGGTTTAAGGTGAAGGGGGAAAGATTTAATAGGAATCTGAGGGGTAACTTTTTCACACAAAGGGTGGTGGGTGTATGGAACGAGCTGCCAGAGGACATAGTTGAGGCAGGAACTTTTGCCATGTTTAAGAAACAATTAAACAGGTACATGATAGGACAGCTTTGGAGGGATATGGGCCAAACGCAGGCAGGTGGGACTAGTATTGATGGGACATGTTGGCTGGTGCTGGCAAGTTGGGCCGAAGGGCCTGTTTCCACATTGTATGACTCGTTTATGACTCACTACACATAATTTATCCAACAACAGTGTCGTTATCAGCGAACTTAAAAATGGCATTGGAACTAACTCCACTGTCTAACTGGGTATAGAGTGAGTAGAGCACTGTTGAGGGTTCATGCTAAGGTAGGAGTTGATATGGCTAAAACCAACCTTTCAAAGCCACGGTCATGAGTGCCACTGGTTGATATTGAGGCATGCTGTCTTGGGCGCCAGAATTATTGATGCCCTTTTAAAGCAGGTAAGAACCTCTGTTTAATTGCATCAGTGTGCTGGGCCCAGGACAGATCTTCAGGAGATATGCACACCCAGGAACTTGAAAGTTGTTGACATTCTCCACGCCAATCTGTCCAATGCCATCTTTAAGTTCACCGATGACACCACTGTTGTTGGATAAATTATGGGTAATGAGAGGTTGAAGATGTCAGTTTAAAAACTCCAGCAAGTTGGTCCGCGCAGGTTTAAAGAGCACAGCCAAGTTCCACATCAGGTCAAGGTGCTTCAAGGGGATCTTCTGATATGAACCTCTGTGACTCCAATTACCACGTCATAGGTAGTAATAGGGCCCCAAAAAGATACAACAGTGTTCTCCCTTTCGAAGCGTGCATAGGACGCGTAGAGATCGTTCATCCAGGAGTGATGCCTAGCTTGAGGTGGTGCCAGACAGAACATTAAAAAGAAAACAACATAAAAGAAAATATTTTTGCATCCAGTGAAATAGATCAGGGGGTGGGGGGTTGTTATGTAGATGCTATCAAGATTTAAGTATCTACGTGACCCTTGAATCATAGATGGCTAAAGCCTAATTATGGGTAAACAGAATTTGTACAGATACAGGGTGCATAATGGACTGAATGGCCAATTTCTGTGCTGTGTTATAAAATTACACTATATCACAGCATCACAGATAGAGCTCTTAATGATAGCGGAGTCAGGGGGTATGGGGAGAGAGCAGGAACAGGGTGCTGATTATGAATGATCAGCCATGATCACATTGAATGGCGGAGCTGGCTCAAAGGGCTAAATGGCCTACTCCTGCACCTATTTATTGTCTATTGTCTATCTATTCCTATTCTGTATTCCGTAACTATCTTCACCCTAGCTAAGACGTTCAGTTATGAAAGCTGTTCAGTAAGTCTGCACAGGACTTGGGTCTGCAGGACTTTATTGGGCAGTACCCCATGGTCACAGGTGACTAGCTTGTAATACAATTCTTTGCTTTGACATGGCTGTCTCTTGCTGTTTCTGCAGACTCAGCCCAGGACATTTCTTGAACTACCATGTAAAAGAATAAAATTAGTCTGAAGGGTCCTGACAAAAAAAATTCACCAATCCATGTTCTTTAGAGATGCTGCCTGACCCGAATTACCTCAGACTTTGTGTCCTTTTATTTTTTTAAAAAATATGATAGATCTTGCCATTTGAAATTAATCCACATTGGCGTTGACAGAGGATTGTCTAAAATAAAACAGTTGGTCTAAATGTCAGGTTGCAAGCTGTAAACAGTGTGATGCTACAAGGACCAACCTATGTTAATGACTTGGATTCTATCTAACAGCATTGAGTGTACCAGCACTTCAAGGGTTCGAAAAAGCAACTTGCCACCACTTTTTCAAGGGCAATCAGAGATGGAACATTAAATGCCGGCTCAGCCTGGGAAGTCCCAAACCTTGAGTGAATTAAAAGCTGAAGGAATGGAGACGAGAAAGGAAGTTGTAAGAAGCAAACAATATAGTAATTGAAGAAAGTTGATAAAAACTTGGCAGATGTCATATAATGTGCTGAAATGGGAAGTTATCCAGATTAGTAGAAATGTAGAGTTTTGTTTAAGTGGGAAAAAATTCACAGTATGCTGTTGTACAGGCAGATTTGGATGATTTTCTACTTTAAATTTAAAGTTAATATGCAGGTGTAAAAAGTTATTCGGACGGCTAATGGAATTTTGGCCTCTATTTGAAATGGAATGAAGTATAATAAAGTTATGCTATAGTGGGTTTTAGAGATATTGCTCCTGAGTGCAGGTTATCTTGAGCAATAAACTTACTTGCATTAGGTGGTAATCACTCGGTTGATTATTGGGATGTAGAGGCTCTCTCATGGCGAAATGCTGAGCAAAGTTGTATGCTCCTTTGGAGAGTTGAAGAATAAGGGTGATTCTTCTGAAGAATATAATTGAAGAGACTTGACAAGGTTGATACTGAGCGATTGTTTTCCCTGTGGAGGAATCCAAATCTGGGAGCATGGTCTTGGAGTAAGGATAAACTATTTAAGACCAAAGAAAGGCATTTCTCTGCAGGTTTATCTTTGGAATTGTGTTGCCAAGAATGCAAATCATTGTATTTTGAGTCCATCGGCATTAGAGTATTATGAGAAACAGTTAACGTGGGTCTGCCATCAGTTAGCTCACTAGATATGGAAAGTCACTTTGTTTCACAGTCTTGCTTGGATCATAGATAGATACAAAAAGCTGGAGTAACTCAGCGGGATAGGCAGCATCTCTGGAGAGAAGGAATGGGTGATGTTTTGGGTCGAGACCCTTCTTTGGTTTAAACCAGCATCTGCAGTTCCTTCCTCCACATTTTGCTTGCTTGGATCATTATTGATAGGCAATGTGGTACAGCAGGGGCAGAGGTTGGCAGAGGATCTGTTGGTGCGTTGGAAGCAGCTGTAAAATTGTCCTTGATTAGCACTTGCTAGGTTCTGAAATGTTTCCATAGAATCACTGTAGATTTTGAATGCTGGGGTGCATTGGTAGAGGACTTTGTGCTTTCTGAATGTTTTATACTAGGTCTATCCTTTTTGCTCAAAATTGATAGATGGATACAGGTGAGGAGGGATTGATTGGCAGGTGGGTGAAGTAAGTGATAAACTAGAAGTGAAATGGGTGTCAGATAAGAAGAGAATTGTAAAGCCAGAGGGAGGGGTATAGGTGGAAATGAACAGGAATGGGGTGAGAAAGGAGTGGAATTGTGGGCAAAATGGGTTTACATTACATTACAGACCTGTTGACTCGCACAATTACCATGACTAAACCTTTCACCCGGTTTCTTGCAAGAACACCATCCCTTCCACTCAATTTCTCTGCCTCTGCCACATCTGCTCCCTAGAAAAGTATTTCAACTCTCTAGGACATCTGAGACGGCTTCTTTCTTCAATAAACATGGTTCCGACCCAAAACATCAACAGTCCATTCACTCCATTGATGCTACCTGACCTGTTGAGTTCCTCCGATCCTTTGTTTTTTTTTTCAGGATCCCATCATCTGCAACTCTTTATCTCCATCTTATTTTTGATTTATTTATTGCGAGCTATCCTTGAACTAGATGTTGAAAAGAGTTAATATCGATTGACAACATTTCAGTTCTGATGCGATCTGAAATACAAACATTTTCTATCACCACATGCTACTTTTTCTGTTACATCAAATGAATGTACGATATACATTTGGCTATCCATGTTAGTATTTATGTGGATTGTCAAGGGGATTAATTTAAAAGTAAGATTCTGTCAACATTTAGTGACAGCTGTCAGAAAAGAAGTAATGTTGTAGTCAGCATCAGAATCTGCCTTCCTTAGCTTAAATACAATTTTAACTTTGCCACTGAATCATTTAGTGCAATGAACTACCATGTGTTATTCAACATATAGCAATGTTGGAGATGGATAATTAGAACACAGTACAAGAAAGGTTGTTTGGCCCACAATGCCTATGCTGAAAGTCATGCCAAATTAAACTAAATCCTTCCGCTTGCATGTGATCCACATCTCTTAAATTTCCCCCCTCTCACCTAAAAGCTATTTTTTGACTTTATATTTGACAATGTATTTGATATTCAGCCTCTGACACTCCAGAGAAAACAGGCTAAGTTTGTCCAACTCTCCCTAGAGCTAATGACCTCTAATTTAGGTAGCATCCTGGTAAGCATCTTATGCAGTGTCTCCAAAGCCTTCCTGTAATAGGGTAATGTTAGAAATGCAGCCAAACCAAACCAAAGTTATGGAAAGCTGCAACATGACATCCTCACTCTTATAATACTGGTTGATGAAGACAAATATGCCATATGCCTTCTTTATCATTCTATCTACTTGTGTTGCTGCTTTCAAGGTCCAAAAACTCTAAGTCAACACTGTCCTGCCATTAATTTTATGCTTTCTTCTTGCATATGATCCCCCCCGTGCCACATCCCACATTTTTCCCCACAATGATGGGAAGATTGTCCTGGCCTTGGCCTCTTTTGATGCTGCGAGGACATAGACAGCATTCGGGAATCAGTTTTTCTACGTATTCATCGTCATGAATGCATGAAGTAATTATCTCCTTTATGAGTAGATAACTGGCTGACAGGATATGAATTCATGAAGGTTGAAAGTGATTGTGCTCATTTGATTTTCAAAGCTTCCTTTATTAATCTCGACATTCAAAACGAAAGGTTTCAATTTGCCAAAAGTGCAGTTTTTGAGCTGACTTCTGAAGCTCATCACGTTAATGAATGGTTTCCTATAACACGCACTGATGCCAACATTATAAAGCAGTCCAATAGGTTTTGTTCTTCAATCTAAAATGGTATGTCTCTATTTTTAACATTCCATGGCTTTGGCAAGGGGTAGATTCTTGGGTCACCAACCTGCTGTTAATATATAACGTGACAAATAGACAATTCAGTTCTTTTACAAATGAGGAAAATTGATTCTCGTATACTAAGGCGGGTAACAGTAGCCTAAACAGGATGCATCAGTAAGTGTAGAGGACTAAGTGCCAAAAAAGTAGATCAATGTATTCCCGTAACGTGAGGTAAACTACTGGGTGACGTCCAAGCCTATGGCATTCAAGTCAGATGATTCCAACCATCTGCAGGAAAGCTAGGTATAACCTTCGCAGAGTCATCTGAAATGCCAAGAGATAATCCTAAACCCAGAATAACCATGTGGAGACCCATTGATTGTGGCAAGGCTTACATATGATGATGCGTTACAAAGCTAAGTCTGGCAGTATAGCGGCAACTTTAGTCTTCCCTATAAAGCCCCAAAGCTTACCGTTTGACGAAGGTGGTTCTTGACTCAATTAACAGCAACAAAAAGATCTTCACAACGTTGCAGTTTAGTTAGTCAATTATTGAAGTAATAATACAAAACAGATTAGTATATCTCCCGTCGGTAACTTGTTTGTTTGTAGTAAGAACTTAGTATCTCACCGACACTCCTTCGTGTCCTGTTACTTGCTAAAACCCTATTATCTTAGCAGGCTTGACTTGTATGGCCTGCTAACCCTATGTCAGCAGGCTCCTCGTTGTCACACCGAAGCATTATGTCAGTGCTGGGCAAGTTATACTCTTAATTCTGCCTCCCCCATGGCACCTCCCAGCCCATATATGTAAACTTCAACATTCATCGCAGAAAACAAACAGCTGGAGGAACTCAGCAGGTCAGACAGTACGTGTGAAGGGAATTGACATTTTGGGTCAAAACCCTTCCTCTGGACTAAATGGAGTTGCACGAGCTGGGTTTTTTTTCTTTCTGAAAATGCTTCATAAAGTCCCGAGATGCTGCCCGACCTGCTGAGTTACTCCAGCACTTTGTGAATAAATACCTTCGATTTGTACCAGTATCTGCAGTTATTTTCTTATACTTCATAAAGTCCAACCTGGTCTAGTTCAAGAGAAAGCTATTCTTCCTTGCAATGTAAAATTGGAAACATGTAATTTTGGTGTCAGAGGAATGATATTTTGTCTGAGTAAATGAATATTCTGGCTGCATGTGGTAGGGGGAGAGCTGTATTCAGGCCACCTACTATACTGCTATAATGCAGAGATGCATTGATATAGGGAAGGAATACATTTGGACAATTTGTTAATTGAACATTAAAAATAGATGCGATTTTTGAACTGATTTTATGATCAGAGTAATCCTTTAGATGCTATCAAGAAAGAAATAATTGCAGTAGGTTTATTACCGTAATATGGCATCTGTGTATTGTGTGAACTATTGAATGAAATATCTCACTTTGAAATTTTAACAGTGCATAATACACACTAGAGATGTGTTTCATTCCCAAGGAATACATGGTTTTCAAATTGGATGTAATTTAGTTGTAACTAATTTTTTGTGAGACTTAAATTTATGGCTTTGTTTTCTAGAAACACGATCAGGGAAATGTTCTATTGGATTTAGTCTTCAGGCACCTTGATCTAACAGAACGAGATTACTTTGGTTTACAACTGGCAGATGATGCAACAGACAGCCCTGTGAGTATTCCTTTCTGACGTGTAAATTTGCAATATTTTGCACACCATGATATTTTCAATTTCAGATTAAGTGCACATCAGAAAAGGATAAACCTGGATGGTTTCTACTTTCTTGAAGGTTAAGGGATGATCATTGGGGAAAAAAAAAGTTTGGTAGAGTGGTCACAAAGAAAATGTTTCTGCTTGCCAAGAGATTCATCAAATGATTTGGAAAATATATTTTAATCCAAAGAGTGATGAGGATCTTGAACTTGCTGTCATGGTAAAAAAAATGAATGTTGTAGATTATTTGAGGAGAGAAGGGGAGAGTTGGGGAATCTGCTAGTATCTTTGAGGAGAAAAATTGAAAGCTTAAAAGGGACATTTTACACTGGCGCTGGTGTGGATAGGTTGGGCATGATAGCCTGCTTTTGTTATATTTCCCATGTAATCTTGGGAAAAGTGCTAACTGGAAGCTAAAGGTTTCTTGCAGAGGGCAAAGTAAGTTAATTTATTTAGAAAAGTGGCTAGAGAATTGCAAATTGGGAGTAAGAGCTTGCTTATTTATAGTAAAACTGCAGTACATGCTACAAAAAAAATCTGAATTCTTAAAAGATCATGCTGTTCATAAAATGCATTTATGAAATATTAATTTATGAAATTTTATAAAATTATAAAAATCATAAAAGTTTATAAACAATTTATGAAATATTAATATTTCAATATCAATTTAAAAAAATTATTTTACTGCACTGAATTCTATTTTGAAACAACTGCATGCAACTCGCAACAGTATGCCCTTTGCATTTTCTCCAACACTTTAGGGAAAGGAATAGTGGTAAATATTGGTGTTTCTGCCCTCAGATCTTGTAGGTTCTTTTTGTACATGCCACTGGTGAACTGTTTGCAAGACAAACTCTGTTAGAGGTGTCATCTAACTTATATTCACACATGGTTGTGCTATTAAAATAAATCGCACACTCTTCGTGTTACACAGATACTTTATGTCGTGCCATTGTTGGACGTTTGCAAATGTTGTAATTTTATTAAATCAATTTGTGCTTTGCTTTCTGCAAACTCAATTTGCTGCTGAGTTTCCCTAATTAAATTTAATGGAAAATTTTGCATTGCCCCATTTCAGGTTGTTTTCTTAAATGTTTTGCAGCGATGGTTAGATCCAAATAAATCCATCAGAAAGCAGCTAAAAAGTAAGTTAACCCATTCAATATTTTTTTACTGGAAATAATTGGTTCAACCATGTAATTCCTGAGTATAATGCTGTTCTATTCATTACAGGAGGATCCCCATACAACTTGAATTTTAGAGTCAAGTTTTTTGTAACTGATCTCAATAAGCTACAAGAAGAATACACAAGGTAAAGAAAGTTCTTAAGGTGGGGGGGGGGGGGGGCACTGTGGAAGATGTTAGTGTTGAATACATGATCAATTACCAATCCCTTTTATTTGTCATTGTTTACCAGTTTATCAGTTGATTGTTTATCAGTTTTTTAATGCTGTATGCCTGCATTTTTGTTCCTTACATTGACATTTCAGTGTTGGTTGTTTCAGTCACACAGATGAGATCTTGCAGATCATGCAACTGTTGGAAACTGGCCGAATTCTGTTATTTTCCATTTGGGCGGGTTGCATTAAAAAAAAATTGTTTTTAAATGTCAAAACATAAATCGTTTTTTTTACAAAGAATGAAAAGGAAGCATTGTTAACTGGTTCCACCTGTTTGCATACTGACTAACTACCCTCCATGCACTCAGTCCTAATGCAGAACTCAACAAGAAATGTTGACCATCCTTTGGCCTTTACGAGTGCTGCTTCACCTGCTAAGCTCCTATAGGAGTTTTTTGAAGCATTGATAGTTTTCACTTTTTCATTGTTATCCAAGGTGTTTCTCAACCAAATACTTTAGTTTACACTGTTACAGAGGTGTGGGTGGCAATTAATTTGTGTACCAGATCAACAAGCCCACACAAGAAATAAGCACTGATTATGCAATTTATCCGAAAGACTAAAATCCCTACAATGACCCTTGTACTGCAATAAAGTTGTCACTCAAAATTAAAATAAAGTAAATTCTATAAACAATGGGATGAGGAAGCATTTTTGGAAAGAGAAATAGTCGTAACATTTCAGAGTTCAGAAATATTACCTCTGGTTCTCTTTCCACAAATGTAGATGATCCTGCTGAGTGTGCAGTGTTTTTTGTTTGACTTTCCAACTTTAGCAATTTTTGATTTTCATATAAAAATTGTGGTTCTTGAGCCAACAACCGTTCGGTATATTTTAGGGATGGGGCACCTGGTGAAAGGGACTGGAATATATAGGCACATTTTGTAAAATGAATATTTTCCTCAAGACTACACTGAAAGCAAAAATGTTGAACTCTTTTAGCCTTGTAGCTTCCTATTTTGTGTTCTCCAAATATGTTACCTGGCCCGCAGAGTTTTTTTTGTGAACCAACATCTGCAGTTCCTTGTTTCTGCAACTTCCTATTTACCCCTTGTTTGTGTTCTTGCATAAAATTATTAATTCATTATAATAAATTAATTCATAGATATCCCCGGAACTTTTATGGATTGTCAATGTTTACTTCACATTGTACGGAGCCAATCTTTTTGAACTTGAGCGATTCAAATCCACATTTGGCATGTAAATGTCTTTCACCATCAATGAACTGTTCTGGGTCTGGAATTTTATGTGTTGGAATTATGTAATTAACTGTTTCCAAAGTCATTCAGTTACATAAAAATAGAATGTGCTGCGAATTGAAATTCTGTTCCAATTATGTATAAATCTGGTCAAATTCCATCTGGTATGTTGCAAGTGGTTTAGGGCATCACATCTCAAAATATGTGGAATGGATGCAGTACAAATTTACTGGATGGAAACCAGGGATTAAGTTGAAAATAATTAAGATTTTTATTTCTTGATGTGGTTATTTCAAGCAAGGTCAGTTAAATTGAGTCACAGCAATGAATTACTGCAGTCTCAATTGTGTAAATTTGGCTTCTATTTGTGCCTGGAGGCAATCTGAATGATAGGAATTGACCACTGTATAGAAAATGGGGATAAACTATCAGGCATGTTAAGAGTTTGATAAGGATGTTGTCAAGAAGGCCAAATATCTTTATTTGCACAAAGATTCCTCAATTTGGTAACCCTTTACCACTTTTTTAATCAATGTGATATTTAAATGCAAGTGTGCAATTACAAATTTAATTTCATACCCTATTGTAATGAGGTCCAACACATTTAAGCCAAGAAATTGTCTTCTCATAATATTAGTTATCACAAGTGACCTAAGTTGACAACCAATGTATATAAAACAATATGAAGTGCTCTTAATATCTGATGCATATTTGTATCCTTCATTTATCATTATTTTCTATCAGCACCATGAAGTTAGTCATCTTAAAGTGAACTTTCTTCCAAAGGCAGGTTATACAATTACAAAGAAATATAGAAATTATGATCCTTTTGATCTAAACTGATATTTTCAATTGGTTAACAGTAACAATTGATTTTGCATTTGATTCATAAACACATCTGGTCTTGTAGAGTGCTTTGTTTTGGTGCTTATGCCACCATGTGACCAGGAGATGAACTACAAGTGTAAGACAAAATGTAATGAAGGAATTACACTGGTGCTGGTGACTTGTTTCTGTCATAATTATCTTGAAGATCATTTAAACAATTTTCTACTGCACTTGTGCACTGAATGGCTGGTGGAATGATGGCTGGTGGAAACAATTGAAATAATTTCAGAATGGTTTTGAAAGAGAAGAAAATCTTCAGGGAGAGAAAATAGGAATGTGACACTTTAAGATTGGTACAGCTGCAATATGCTGAATGGGTTATTTCTGTATATCAAAGTTGTATAAGCTCAACTTTTTAATATTTCCAAGTTTAGAAGTTATTAACTTAGGTAGTAGTACGGTGGAGGACATAGAGAAATTTAGGAGGATATGGTCATGCTAAGTGAATGGGTGAGAATGGGCAGATGGGCAAATCCGTACACATACACTTGGAAAGTAACAGGAAAGTGGAATGTTTATAAAATACTTCGAAATTGGGTTGTATTGATACTCAAGGGGATCTGGGAGTTCTTGTACCCAAGTAACTGGAAGCCAACATTCGGATGTAACAAATAATTAAGAGGTCAAACAATATGTTAGCCTTCTTGAGAAAATTTGAGTACAAGACTAACACTCCTTGGTGTAATTGTGTAGGGCTTTGATGACCCTGTACCTGCAATATTGTGTGCACTTTTGTTCACCTTACATATGAAGATATGTGAAGTTTAATAAGACCAGTTCCCAGGTAAATTAGCTAATAGATATTTGTACCTAAGATATAGATAACTATTGAGCATCAGCAATGTTGAAAGGACTTTTGTATCTTGCACTATATTTTATAATATATGGATTGTTTTTTTTTTAATCAGGTACCAATATTTCCTACAACTTAAACAGGATATCCTTAGTGGAAGGTGAGTATCATTTCTGTAACTTTGTTAGTTATTTCAATAATAAATCCTGTTGGTTGGCACACAATAGAGAATTTTCAATCGATGTAACTGGATGCTGCAGGCTAGAACTTTTCAGTTTAAAATTCCACTCTACATGGGTAATGAAATTTTGCAATTAGTCCTACTGTCTCTAAGCTCTTAATATCTCCTTTTAAGTCGACTTCTTTCCCTTTTAAAAATCAATTAAAACACATTTTTTCCTAAGACCTTCAATTATGACTCCTAAACATTTAATGTCTCTTTTGTTCCTCATGCTGCTATACAATCCGTCTGTACTTTAACTATTTTAAAGATCCTGTGTCATGGGTGGTGCTGTAAACATAGACTCCTGACGTGGTTGAATTCTGGTATTCTATTTGGAAACATGTCAAGTTTAGTACAAGTATTAGTTTATAGGTATTGGTTAACTTTCACCCAATTTAGTAAATTGGTTCACAAAATTCAAGAGTAACTCAGTGGATCAGGCAGCATCACTGGAGAACGTGGATGGGTGAAGTTTTGGGTCGGGACTCTTCAGACAGTTCCAACCTGCAATGTCATCTATCCATGTTCTCCAGGTTAGCATTGTTACCAAATGTTAACTAAGCTAGCATTTTGTGCTGGTCCCATTTGCTTGCATTTGGCCCATGTCTCTCTAAACACTTCCTATCCATCTATCAGTCTATTTAGATATGGACTAGCTTTTATACAATTTCCTAGAAATAATTTTCTCTTTAGGAAAGGAAAACTTTGGCCAAAAATGTCCTTCACAAGCTAAGGTATTTTACACCTTTGGCAATGAAAAGCTATTCAGAATTTTTAAAAATTCAAACCACCTACTCATATTTTTTGTCAATTGCAGAATAAGCATGGCATGTGGAAATAACATCACTTGTCAAAATAGCCCATTCTTCATGAATATCATGCTTCAAAGTGCTGGAGTAACGCGGCGTGTCATGCAGCATCTCTGGAGAAATGTCAGAAGAAGGGTCATAATCTGAAACGTCACCTATCCATGTTCTCCAAAGATGCTACCTGACCCACTCAGTTATTCCAGCACTTTGTATCCTTTTGTGTGGCAGAAATATTGGCCATAAATGGTCACTAATATTGCATTGCGTCATTTAGAGGAGGTGCATTATAGAGCAGTCACAGTATTGTGGGGTGTTGGGATCCTTGCTGGATTTTAGTAGAGATTTCATATTCCTTCACATTTCACAACCTTCCACATTTATTACAAACTGGTTGGCAATTGAAAAAAATGTCATAATAGTGTATGAAAAGTAATAACTTTCAAAACGGGGGCTTTAGGTTGGAACCTTGTCCAGCCAAAATGTTCAGATGTCAAAGTATTCATGTGTAGGAAGGAACTGCAGATGCTGGTTTAAACCGAAGATAGACACAAAATGGTGGAGTAACTCAATGGGACAGACAGCATCTCTGGAGAGAAGGAATGGGTCAAGGTATTCATATCGGTTTTGGATTAACTCCATCACTTTATATTTTGTTGCAGGTTGCCGTGTCCATACAACATTGCAGCCCTTCTGGCCTCGTATTCTGTTCAGTGTAAGTATGGGCTTAACAGATAGTTCCTTCTGCAAGGCAATTTTGCTTTTCCGTCTAATTTCTATTACCCCATTTTGACTATTTCTGAAATATTCAGCACTCTCTTTAGCTTTATCACACCCTTCCTATAGTGTGGGGACCATATATGCAAACAGTACTCTAGGTACTGTTCACCAAATTCTTGTACAGCTTTAATATGAGGTCCCAACTCTTCTATCCAGTCCCTTGTCTGATGATGGCAAGTGTTCCATATGCTGCCTTCATGACCTTTTGGCTCCACTTTCAGGGAATTATCTACTGGTACCCCCAGGTCTTTCCCAGGTTCGACAACAATCACGAGAGTCCTGTAATTTACCATGCCGTGGTTTAACTTGGCAAGATGCAATATTTTGTTATTTGTTCGAGTTAAATTACATTTCCCTTTCCTTTGCTCTTTTTCCTGCTTGATCTAGATCCTTTTGTAACGTTGGACAACTTCCTCACTTTATCCCACACCTGTGGAATTCTTTGCTGTGGAGACCAAGTCAATGGATATTTTTAAAGCAGAGATAGATAGATTCTTGATCAGTACAGATGTCAAGGGTTATGGGGAGAAGGCAGGAGAATGGGGTTAGGAGGAAGAGAAAGATCAGCCATGATTGAATGGTGGGGGAGACTTGCTGGGCCGAATGGCCTAATTCTGCTCCTATCACTTATGACCTTATGACCACCAATTTTGGTGTTGCCCGCAAACTTGCCAATCATGCCACCTACATTCTAATCCAAATCATTAATATATGTGACAAACAATGGGGTTCTGGTACACAAGTAACATTCTATATTGCATTTGACTGGATAGTGATTATTAATATAAAATCAGGAGCCAGCTTTTTAAAATAGAGTGTTCACATATCCCCACCTTATAAGAATAAAAGCTTTAAAACTTGCTCAAAAATTGAGTTTTGTCTTCCATGCAGAAAGATTAGGTAAACATTGAAACTGGAAGTTTTCAACTTAGTAACTGGTTGGTATTAAAACAGTACAGTAAATGTTCCATCAATGATGAAATCTGTGAGAATTTGTATGACTAATGCCTATGGAAGGGAAAGAGAAGTTAAAGGAAAATACTTCATCTAAAATGTGTTCAACATTAGTGTTTTTTTAGAGCAGGAAAGATGTCACCTTTACACCTTTCTAACTTTACCATTGATTTTCTTCTAAAGCGGAACTGGGAGACTCCAACAATTCAGAGCACTTGCCAGGTTACCTCGCCGATTATTCTTTCATCTCCAACCAGCCTCAAGATTTTGAAAAAGAGATAGCAAAATTGCATCAGCAACATAAGTGAGTTAGCAACATAAATCGAGAAAATTCTGCTCGATTTTTTTATTCTTTTGATTAAAGCATTGGTTTATTAGATGCTGTTTCTCTTTATTAATTGCTTGTTTCTTTCAAACAGAGGACTCTCTCCAGCAGAATCTGAATTTAATTACTTAAACACAGCCCGTAGCTTAGAACTCTATGGAGTTGAATTGCACTATGCAAGGGTAAGTTTAAATCTGGTACGTTAAAACTGGAAATTACGTTAGATGTCAGAAAATAAAGTTCTTCTTTGCTTCTTCCATTCATTGTTAGAATTTAAGTAAATGTTTAAATATTCTGCATCGGTTCTAAATCCTCAGATGCTCTATAAAGATGTTGAGTGAAATCACAAAATGACCTTTATACTCCAAATTTCAGATAACTCAAAAGCTGAGATTTAACACCATTCCAAGAAAGCTTAGAAGAATGAGGTGATTGTGAGCCATAAATCCAATAGAAAACTTAAATTGGATAGATGTTTCCCAATGGCTGGTATATCCATAACTGAGGTGTCACACAAAATCAGATGTCATCGGTTCATGATTAAGCTAAAGCGTTCATAAATCATTGGAATTTTCAGTTCAAGAGGCCACTGAGTATATTAAAGAAAAGAATGATGGAATTTTTCACATCAAGGGAAATGGCAATAGCACAAGAAAACGAGAACGGTCAGCCATGATCTTAGTGAGTGTGGGTCAGGTGCAGATCAGCCTTTAAATCAAGCTAAAGTAGTCAGGTGTGTAGGAAGGAACTGCAGATGCTGGTTGAAACTGAAGATAGACAAATGCTGGAGGGGTAACTAAACGGAACAGGCAGCATCTATGCAGAGAAGGAATATGTGACTTTTGAGTCGAGGCCGTTCTTCAGAGTGCGAGACAGGAGAGAGGGAAACTAGAGATATGGAAGGGGAAGTTGTGAAAACTCCGTATCAAAGCAGACGATGATCAAGGAAATGTAGAATAGTTCATTGGGATCGAGACCATCTGAAGAAGGGTCTCGACCTGAAACGTCACCCATGCGTTCTCTCCACAGTTGCTGCCTGTCCCGCTGAGTTACTCCAGCATTTTGTGCCTGCCTTTGGTGTAAACCAGCATCTGCAGTTCCTTCCTACACATATAGAATAATTCATTGTGGGTAGAGGGGAAGGTGACAACGAGGCATACAAACAGTAACATTAAACATTAAACTAGACGAGAGAACTAGGGTGGGGGAGGAATGGAGAGAGGGAAAGCAATGGTTACTTGAAATTAGAGAAATCAATAAGCTTTCTTAACCATGTACTTGAAGTTCACTAAATTATTGTTTAACTTTTTTTGAGTTATATGGAGCATCAAATAATCCAATCTATCAGAAAATAGTTGGAGGTTTCTGCAAGCTTCAATATTCTAATAAGCAATTGACTATGTGGCTCATCAACTGAAGAATATTGCATTTCAAACTGATTTAGCTTTTAGGTTATTTTGGTAATTTCATGATTTTTTTAAAGTTTGGGAATTGAAGATCTTTCATGTGGAGGTAAATGCTGAGAAGGCTGGGTTTGTAGATTTATGCCTTCAATCTTTACCAGCATATATAAACCTAAGTTTGATATGAAATTATCTCCTTTTTAGGATCAAAGTAACACAGAAATTATGATTGGTGTGCTGTCAAGTGGGATTGTAATTTACAAGAGCAGGGTACGAATTAACTACTTCCCATGGTAAGAGCTCTCTCTGCCTCTTTGAGACTTAAAATGGCCTTTTGACCAAGTTCTTTGATCGTCCTTGATAATCTTTCCTCTTTAGGCTGATGTCCATTTCCTTTATGCCAGTTTGAAGCCCCTTGAACACTTTTCTGCTTGAAAGAAATTGTGCAATAATGTTGATTTTGAAAAAGCTTTTTATATAATACATTTTGAAATAATAATTTGTATAATAAATACGCTTTGAAATAAGGTTTTCCTGGCAAGATTTCGAAACATTTGCACAGATTTCAAATTGAGTAGAATCAAAATCAAATTGATAATTCTCAGTTGTCACAGTGAAATTCTTTTTCAGTATTGAAGCATGTAACCAAATTTGAGATTCAATTAAATCCCAAAGTGTCATAAACAAATCTTGTCAAAAGGTTTTTTGGCTGTGTGTCAGCAAAACTTTGGATTAAAATGTTTACGGTTATTAAAGCGACAAAGAAATCCTATGTTTCTCCATTGCATGTTTCATGGCTGAAATAGCTTCAGTTTCAAGTGTTATATCTGGTGTTCATTGTATTTGTTAGTATCTCTAAATTAAGAACTTTTATGACTTATAAATAGCGTGGAGGTTAATATTAAATAATGTTAGGGTGTCATATTGAAGTCATTGTCCTTCAAACCTGCTCTGTCAATAAAGCGTAACTAATCTGATCTTCCTTCAAGTCCATTCTCCTGCCTGGTGTCTAAACCTCAGGTCAAGTTACGTTTATTTTCATACTCGCAAGTACGATGAGGTACAATACAATTAAAATCTTGCTTGTAGCAGCATCCATGGACACCGGACTCGAACAACACACAAAACAATTTAATCATGTTAGTAAAAAAAGATTATAAACAGGACACTGTCATAAATAAATGCACAATTAGAAAACAAGTCCATGATAGTGCAAATGCTGCCTGTGATGTTCCGTTGTTGAGGTAGAATCAGGGTTACCAGTTCAAGAATGTGATGGTGTAGGAAAGTTTCTGAACCTGGTGATGTTGAACTCCAGGCTCCTGTATCTCCTGCCTGATGGTAGCAGCAAAAAGGGGGCATGGCCCATATGGTATTGGTTTATTATTGTCACGTGTATTGAGGCACAGTTTGTTTTATGTGCTACCCAGGCAAATCATATTGTCCATCAGATGGTGTAAAAGAGAATGTAGAATATTGTGTTGCAGCTACACAGAATGTGCAGATTACAAATAAAAAGGTTTTGATGAAATAGATTGGAAGATCAGAAATTCATCCTTGACATAAGAAAGGTCCTTTGAAGAGCCCGCAACAGCACAGTTAAGAACTCTTCTTGAAGCTGCAGGATGACAAAAGTGAGTGGTGAGCTGGAGCGGGTGTATTGATACAGGCTGATTTTTGAGGATTCAAATAAATGATTGGAGAAAGAACACTTCAAGTATTCTTCCTGAATTGCTAACACTTTTTAATCTTTCAGTTTTAAGTTTTTGATCGTGACACTGCTGCCTTTGTGCAGTAACAAGTATCGATCCTACTTTTTGGTGATATTTATTCACAAAATGCTGGAGTAACTCAGCAGGTCAGGCAGCATCTCGGGAGAGAAGGAATGGGTGACGTTTTGGGTCGAGACCCTTCATATCATCATATCATGTATATACAGCCGGAAACAGGCCTTTTCGGCCCTCCAAGTCCGTGCCGCCCAGTGATCCCCGTACATTAACATTATCCTACACCCACTAGGGACAATTTTTACATTTACCCAGCCAATTAACCTACATACCTGTACGTCTTTGGAGTGTGGGAGGAAACCGAAGATCTCGGAGAAAACCCACGCAGGTCACGGGGAGAACGTACAAACTCCTTACAGTGCAGCACCCGTAGTCAGGATCGAACCTGTGTCTCCGGCGCTGCATTCGCTGTAAAGCAGCAACTCTACCGCTGCGCTACCGTGCCGCCCAGACGTGCCGCCCACCCTTCTTCAGACTGCTGAGTTACTCCAGCATTTTGTGAATAAATACCTTCGATTTGTACCAGCATCTGCAGTTATTTTCTTACACTACTTTTTGGTGAAGCCTGTTCCCTCCAAACATAATAATCAAGTACTCAAGCTTTTCTGGTTTATTTTTCAACGCTCTCTCCCAATACATAGTTGGTTGCCATTTACTTAATACATTAGCCAAACTACCATGCCCTTCAGAATTTTCCGTTCACCCTGGAACCCCAGAAAGGGTCTCTGGTTTTGGCTCTCCAATCTTCTTTGTCCATGTTTTCACTGAACACTGCTTACTCCAAAAATGTAATGATATAAACAGGTTTTTGAGGATTTGGATCAATGATTGGAGAAATAACATTTTAAGGCTACAAGCACTATTTATTATAGTAAAATACAGGAAAATATTAATAAAGCATCAAATCTCACATCCTACTGCTCGTCAATCTTCACTGATACGAGTGGCTGCTGGTGGCAATACGTTGTGGCCTTCTGCCCATTAGGGACTCTGCCTTGCGATGGCCGGTTTGGAGAACTTGAGGATCCTGGCACATTTCTGGATCCCAGTCCAACGTGAAGTCCCATAAGCTCACTCGTACCATACTCTTTTACTTAATAAGCCCATGCTGCTTCCTTAATATTTAAACAAAAGTCAACTATATTTTTAAAACTAGGCATCCTCCTTAGTCATGACAATGGGAAATATTAGGTCAAGCTACACCTTGGATGTGTCTTGTCTTACTACTATATGCCCTTGGGACTGCATGAACTGCGGCCTCATGAACAAATTCCTTTCACATGAACAAAATTATTTTCCTAAGACCCTATTGGTTTTCTAAGTGAACCCGCTTACGCTGAGTGCTGATAGCAGTCAACTCTATTTTGGCTGAAAAGCCAGTTCTAACCCTTATATTATAGGTTGGCATAAGAGAAAGGGAACAAAAATGGGAGGGCCGGAGGTGGATTGGAAGGAAACGATGAGGAAAACGCAGGAGGTTAGGGTTACCTGAAGTTGGAAAATTCATTGTTCTTCTTGGGTTGGAGGAAGGAGTATCCTAGAATGCTTGAATTATGTTGTCAGTGTACTTCCTCCATTCCTAAAAATAGCAAGTTGTACATTATTAATATTCTAGAGTTAACAGTTTAGAATTTGCCTTGCCTGCTTATTATGAAGATTGTTTCTTGATCAATGAAGAGTTAATTTTCATGAGCCATAAAGTTGAAAAATTAGCACTATTCAGTAGATCAGGATATGGATTTTCCTTGGGTGTTCAATAAGATTTCTAGCCGAAGCTTGGAAGCAAAATAGCCATGGCTTTGACAAAGTAATGTGATTGAAGGTGGCTTTGGCACTAGAAAAGATGAATTGGTTGTCAATGGAGAAGGTGACAAGAAAAGAGACATATAACGAGTTGCCTCCATTTACACTCTTGCTGCTTGTAAAATTAAACTAGAATGATATTTTTTAAATCTGCTCTATAAAAAGATCTGTGCATAAATTAAGCAAAATAATTCAAATAAAATATATATAAAGCTTTAAAAATTAAGTGACTTATTAGGGCAGCATAACATGCAGTGGATAGATGTTCAGAACCGCATGGAGCCACACGCTGAAATGTAGTTAGAGGGAGAGACTAATCTTAATATATTTAATAGCCATCAGTTAGAACCATTAACACACCAAAGATGATTTTGGATATTTTAAACTTGAGGGAAAATAAGAATTGGTAATTCACTGCATTAATGTTGATGACATGACAAATTATCCACTATATTATCTATAACAAGTGGTCTAATCATATGCAAAATGAAGATTTTATTCACTTTAACAGGTTTTAAAAATTGAGGAGCATAGATATAAAGTAATTGGTAGAAGCTTTAGACCAGAGATGAGAAAAAGCTCAGACTGAAAATGTCAGAAGCTATGAAAAAGTAATTACATGTGTACTTGAAAAACCATGACAGGACTAAGTGATGAAATGTGAAATTAGGTTTGGTAATAACATTTTTGATTGCTCCAGGCATAATAGGCTAAATGGTTGTTTGGTGTCATAATTTTCTGATCATAGAAATCTTTGTACCACACCCTTTTCAATCTTTGTGCCCACTTGTATTTATTTAAACCGATGTGAGGTAATTGGCATTAGTTTCAGGTTTTGGTTACAAACAATAACTACCTTCGTAAGTGTAATTCAAATTATGTGTAGTCAGATACAGTGTAACTCTGTTCAAGGATTCGTCCACTCCTTCCAAACTCCTCCACATTACCAGCCAAATATTCATCTCGAGTGTGCCCTTTTACCATTAACTGCATCACTGTGCAAAGTGCACATAATTAACCAAGTTTTTATTCTTAGCAGTTCAGTACACAAACACTGGCTATGAATATCTACCCTTTATATGAGTCTTCTCTAAATTTTCACTTTTATTGCCACAGATCTCTAGGCTTACCAGTATTCCATTAACACATGGAGTTGTGCTGCGTACACAGCCAACAGCAAAGGGACTGTGACACTGCCAGCTACATCATAGTGATAAATGGGAAGAATTCTGATCTGTCCCTTGACTGAAGTGGAAGTGCTTAAAGCAAGAAAAATCTTAGTTTCCCTTAGTGTATTGCAAATAATGGCAATTATATCCATTTTAAAGAGGAAACCAAAGGTAGTCCTCATGATTATATCTGGATGAAACTGTGCTGAATTACTAATTTGTAAAAGGAACAGGTCAATATTCGAACCAGAGCTTTTTGATGATTATAATGCAGGTTCAATTGCTTTCTCCCTTCAGTAATTTCCATCCTAATTACAGGTTTGTTTAAGAAAAGTTTCCAAAAGAAAGTTAATCCAACAGGTCAACTGACTTGCTGACATTGTCATCTGATTCAGGAGGTGGTAGGATTGCATTGAGTATCTTGGTTGATACTACATTGCAATCCTAGGATGATGCTAAACTGTCAGGTGAGCTCAAGGTCTTATCTACCCTATGGCATTGATGTGAAAAATCCCATACCTCCTTTAAAAGCAGCAGTACACCCCCAATGTCTTTAGTATGAAAGTCATTGCAAATTGTCTTCCAGATTTCATACATTACATGGGTCGACAACATTTAGTTATTTAGTTGAAGAAATCATTTGGAATATCTTGAGGTTATTATGTGAAAGATGTTGTGTACAAGTTTTTCTTTCCAACATTTTAATGATGCTCCCATTAAAATATTTGATAATTACTGTTATTACTGTTATTCCTTTTACACAGGTTGAAGATTGTAAAAATATCATTTAAATGCAAACAGTTCTTCATTCAGCTGAGAAGAGAATTGGTAAGTAACCTTTGCGCATTGTTTTAATTTAAAATATTTTATGCAAGAATTTAAAATTAGATTTTAACAGCGAGTGTTTTATGCCCCATTAAATAAGAAACAATTTTGGCTCCGCTTGTGTATTGCTTTGTAGTTCGCACTGGTTTAAAAGGCTTGTGATGAATTGCAATGCTCTGGGCACTCGATGGGTAAATTATCATTGAGGAAGGGATGAAAGGACTGCAGACTGCACACTATCATGAGTACTTGCAACGAACACTAGGCAGCGACTAACCAGCTGATGCATGCTCTATGTACTGTGCAGTTACAATGCCTTGTGCATCCTGTACAGGTCCACCACCTTTTTGTTTCGGCAACTGGTGGTCCGACACCTCCATTAATCTGGACAAAGTTTCAAGAGCGCACATGAAACCCCCTTCCCCTCAAATCTGGGTCAGTCGGCCAATCGGGACTATCCCAGCTGATCTGCGGTTCGAATTTGCCCCCCTGCGGACGGGGCTCTTGAACGCCAGCCGGAGTCGGCAGATCTGTTCCTGTAACCGCCTTCCGAGGCCGACTTTGCAGGCCGGTATCTCGGCCCCTAGGCGGTCCAGTCTGCACCGTTTGATTCCTCTCGGAGGCTGTGATCTCTGGTCTGGCAAAACAAATAATCCAGTAAGACTCTGGAACCAAGGGTTGTCGGAAAATTGGTGGTGGACCTGTACTATGCAGAGTGTAGGAAAGAACTGTAGATGCTAGTTTAAACCGAAGATAGACACACAAATTATATATTTAATACGTATAATAAAATTATCATTGCTTAGATCATTATTTTCACATGGTTCTATTAGTATTGGTGTTATTTGAATTTGTTTAAAGGAGTTTTTAACCACCTGATGTGAATTGTTACACTGAAAATGCCTTGTTTTAAATCTAAAAAGGTCACCTTGTAATCTCTATCGCATCAACATTGCAGAAAGCCAAGAGGACTATAGAACAAGCAATGGTGGAATTAAATAGGAAATTGGAATGCTAGAGGTGGTGTTTAAAAAGATTAAGCATAAAGAGTATAAGAAGTGGAAGCAGGAACAGGCTATTAGAACCCTTACACCTGCTTCATTATTACAATATGGCTAATGTTTTATCTTGTTGGAAATCCTTGGATGTTTTGTTAATGTTTGAAGGGATGGAGAACAGGGTACTGCATATGTCTGGTGTCTTAAAAGAGGAATGACACAATCATTCATATTATCGAGGGAGAATGTAAAGTACTGCAAATGGTAGACTTGGAGATGACTTGCAAATTCTTTCAAATGGATAAATTAAGTAAAAGGCTCTTAATTGAAGCAAATCATTAAATTGTACAGGCAAAGACTTAATTTTCCAGACAATTTTGGCTGCTGGCACGATGACAGAGGTTATTAATACACATTATTTAAATAAGGTGAAAACAGTTGGTTAGTTGGTTGAACTATTTGAATATACTTTGAGGGATAAAGTTTAGGCAATAGCTTAAGCAAGGGATCGTTATTATGAACTTTATTGAAAGACCATTTATTTGCATGATATTTTTCTCATGGTGATGTACTTCAGACATTATTTAGCAATCAGAATACATTGGCAGTAAAATTAAATTTGGTGTCATCAGTGTAAATGGTGTATTTTTTTCAGCTCTGCAGTTCTGTTATGTGTTGATAGTTTGTGTGGAGGGGAAATTGTTACTCTTGCATGGCAGTGGCTTAAAGAATAGAGGCAAGTGAATATGAAGCACTTCTGAGTCACTAGATAGCATTATCTTAAAAGTGGAATATTAACTGAATTCTTAAAATATCTTGAAGTGTTGTATTTTTAGTCTTTAGAATATCTGAAGAACTGTCAAACAGGAAATTATATGAAAGACTGCTTCCCCAGATAAATTTCAGCATCATGGTAAAAAGGCATATGTCATGCTTGCCTTCATTGATCGATGCATTGAGTAGAAGAGTGAATAAGTCATGAAACAGCCTAGTAGGACTTTGGTTCAGCTGTATTTGGAATATTGTGTGCATTTTTGATCACCCCAAACCAGGATGTGGAGCCTTAGAGTGAGTGCAGGAGAGGTTTACCAAAAAGATGCCTGATTTAGGGGCCATTTGCTACAAGGAGAGATTGGAAAAGACGTTATTTTTTCTCTGCAACATCGGAGGTTGAGGGGGATACCTTAGGATGGAAATAGCAAATACGAGAAGGCATAGCTTGAAAGTGAAATGGGCAATGTTTAAAGGAAATGTGTGGGGGGGGGGGGGGGGGGGTACAGAGGGTGGTGAGTGCCTGGAATCGGCTGCTGGGTTTGGTGGTGGAGGCAGAGATTACAGTGGCATTTAAGAGATTGTTGGATAGGCACATAGATATGCAGGGAATGGAGGGATATGGATTATATGCAGGCAGATAAGAGTTGGTCTTTGCTCTATATTTGGCATACATGTAGACTGAAAGGCTAGTTCCTGTGCTGTACTGTTCTACGTAGCGAGCATCTGCGGATAGAAACATAGAAACTAGGTGCAGGAGTCAGCCATTCGACCCTTCGAGCCAGCATGATCATGGCTGATCATGGCTGATCATCCAAAGTCAGTACCCCATTCCCTCTTTTTCCCCATATCCCTTGATTCCATTAGCCTTAAGAGCTAAATCTAACTCTTAAACATCCAATGAATTGGCCTCCAGTGCCTTCTGTGGCAGAGAATGCCACAGATTCACAACTCTCTGGGTGAAAAAGTGTTTCCTCATCTCAGTCCTAAATGGCCTACCCCTTATTCTTAAACTGTGACCCCTGGTTCTGAACTCCCCCAATATCGGGAACATTTTTCCTGCATCTAGCCTGTCCAACCCCTTAAGAATTTTATATGTTTCTAAATGATCCCCTCTTATCCTTCTAAATTCCAGTGAATACAAGCCCAGTCGACCCATTCTTTCATCACATGTCAGTCCCGCCATCCCGGGAATCAACCTGGTTAGCCTACGCTGCCCTCCCTCAATAGCAAGAATGTCTTCTCAGCGGGACAGGCAGCATCTCTGGAGAGAAGGAATGGGTGACGTTTCCGGTTCAAGACGGGTCTGAAGATGTCTGAAAAAGGGTCTCGACCCGAAATGTCACCCATTCTCTCCAGAGATACTGCCTGTCCCGCTGAGTTACTCCAGCTTTTTATGTCTATCTTCTGTACTGTTCGATGTTCTGCTTTTAAAATCTTTTTTTTATTTTCTGCACATCCATTTATTCTTAGAACTAAATAAACCCAAGACTTTAAAGGTTCAGAGACCACATATAACATAGTTTTGAGAAAGGAGCACTTTTAATTTCAAGTTTTTGTGTACCTTGTTGTGTGTTGTGACTGTTGGCAGACTAATTTCCCTCCGGGGGATGAATAAAGTTTATCGTATCGTATTGTACAATCTTTCAAATACACTAAAGAAAGAGCAGGAAGTTAATCGAGACACGAGGAACTGCAGACACAAACTGCCGGAGTCGCCCAGCAGGTCAGCAGCAAATCTAGAGAATGGGATAGGTGATGTTTTGGGTCAAGACGACTCAGACTGTGGTAGAAGGGAAAAGCTGGAAGAGAGGTGGGGACAAGGCCCCCCCACACCCATCATGTACACTTTTTACCGAGGCGCCATCGAGAGCATCCTCAGCAGCTGCATCACTGTGTGGTTCGGAAGCTGCACAGCCTCCAGCCGCAAGACCCTGCAGCGCATAGTGAACACTGCTGAGAGGATCACTGGCGCCTCACTCCCAACACTCCTGGTCCTTTACACCACCCGCCTCACCCGCAAAGCATTGAGCATTGTGGGTGACCCCTCCCACCCCTCCAACAGCCTCTTCACCCTCCTGCCTTCAGGGAGAAAGTTTCGCAGCCTGAGGTCGAGCACCATCCGACTAAAGAACAGTTTTTTCCACCAGGCTGTCAGGATGCTGAACTCTCTCCCCTCCCTCCCTCCTCTCTCCCCTGCTCCCATTGGACCTGGACTTTAACACCCCACACACACGCACATCCAGCACCAGACACTTTTTTTTTAATGCTGCTATGGACAGGCTTTGCACTACTGTTCATTATTTTTTATTGTAATATATTCATCTTCATCTTTTTTTCATTGAAGTGACTATATTTTATTAAACTGTATATATTGACTGTTGTTTGCTGTGCCTTTTTAATTTTAACTTAATTTAATGCACTTTATTCCTCGGGATTGTGGGAAACGGTATTTCGATCTTCTGTTTGTGTAAACTAACTGAAAATTGACAATAAAGTTGACTTTTGACTTTTTAAAACTTTGACTTTTGAGCCTGGCAAGTGATAGACGAGGGAGGTTTTTTGATTGGAAATTAACAAGTAGGTAGTCCGTTGCCATAAAAATGTAGATCAGATGTTGCCTATTTCAGAGTAACGTGAGAAGTGTTATTTCATCAAACTGCTGTCCATGTAGTTGTGACCAACATCTAGTATTTTGAAGTGTATAAAGTTGCGCATAAATTTTATGGAATAAAATTCCATTGCAGGGAGAAGAATTTAATTCGGAATTAGGAAATCTGAAATTAAAACCATGTTTTTAATCGAGTGCATTGAGTACAGTAATACATAAAACAGGTTAACCTGTTAACATTAGCCTGTTTTTACATTACAACCAGTTGGGCAGTAATTATCTTGACTTTTGCAGATAAAAGTGCCCCTTTAAGAGAAATAATTACAGCAGTTCTTGATAATTTTATAGCATCTGGATGTCAGGTAGAACTCAAACTGTACTGGTGTTCTGGCCTTTTGCTTGCTATTCTCATATTTCCTTTATTTTCTGATGAACTAAGCTTTACCAAAGTTTTAGGATTGTTGTATTTGGGAAATAAATACTGGAAAGAGGTTAGGAAGAGGTAGTGGGATTGTGAAATATCAACATTGTGTACAGGGTGTTGACCAAATAATCTTTTTGTGCCGTGGATGCTGAACAATTTGCATTGTGTGGGAAGGAACTGCAGATGCTGGTTTAAATCGAAGATAGACACAAAATGCTGGAGTAACTCAGCATGACAGGCTGACAGACAGACAGGCAGACAGAAGAGAAGGAAATGGGTGACTTTTTGGGTCGAGACCCTTCTTCAGATCTTTTTACATTATTACTTTTTTGTTTTCAATTTACATTGTTGGTTTTAGGCACAATTGCTGCTGGTTGCTGACTATTGAGACTTTAAATACTGACGACAATTTACCATTGATTAAAACTGGTTAAGGTCATTCTGAGTTAAACAACATTTACATTGGACGGAAGCAAAATCTAAGTGCGGGAAATCTGGGAACAAAAACAAAATTACAGAAATGCTTAGCCGGCCAGGCTGCATTTGTCGAGAAACCTCGAGTTGATGCCTACTGCGCAATTCCAATATGTTGGGGATTCGTGCTCCTCAAAGGATGCTCAGTAATTCGTGCTCCTCAAAGGTGCTGAATCAGTATATCAGTTTACGTTCGCACCAATCTTTTCAGCCTTTAAGGCCAGGGGATTACATTCTATGTTTAGGCTTTGCCAATATAAATTTATGGAGACGTACAAAATGCTGGAGTAACTCAGGAGGTCAGGCAGCATCTCTGGAGAAAAGGAATAGGTAACGTTTCGGGTTGGAACTCTTCTTCAGACTGAAAGATGGAGGTGTGAGGGCTGGAGGTGAGAACAGGCCAAACCAAAGCAGGGCCAACAACAGATGACCTCAGGAAGGATGGAGTCTATCTTTGGTATAAACCAGCATCTGCAGTTCCTTCCTATGCATAAATTTATGAAGAGTTTTGCAAATCGTGGTCCATTGACTTCTAATAAAAATAGCAGAAAGCATAATTGTTTATTTACTCGAAGGTATTTAATATAATTGTTTATTTACTCATTGATGAAATTGTACCAGTGGGATTAAAAGCAAATTATACAATTGTCTTTGGTTTTAGATATTTCTAGTTACTCTGGAAATCTAAAGAAATATTTGCAGTTAATCAACGACCTTAAATTCCTTAAATTTCTCTCCATTCAGCTTGACTCGAGAGAAACATTACTAGGATTTAATATGGGGAACTACCGAGCTTGTAAGAATTTATGGAAATCCTGTGTGGAACATCATACATTCTTCCGACTAGAAAGACCAGTACCTCCACAGAAGAACTTTTTTGCACATTATTTTACATTGGGGTCAAAGTTCCGATACTGGTAGGTCAATAAAGCACATTGCTTTTATTACAATTAATGGTTTTTTTATTTGGGTATAAAAGTATTGTTTGATGTGTAAAATGGTGCTATAACCTCAGTTATGATTTGCCTAGCATATTTTTTAGGCTAACATTCATTTGTTGTAGTCTGTGGTCTTAATATAAATTAGGGCAGTTTTTTGTTGCATTAAGATTTTAATCTTTCAGCTTTCTTTTCAAATAACCAAAAGCATATGCTTTTCACTAAAACAACCATACACTTGCATCAATCTTCAGAATGAGGTCTTCTTCAGGCTTCAAATATTTCACTTTCTCTGGGCTTGCCTTGAAAGTAGTGCCAATCATTTTCATTAAGTCTGATTCAGAATTCTCCGCCGTTTGGCTCTACTCTGGGGATGTAACTGCTTCATCGGCCAATGCATGTCATTATTAAACCAAATTCAGCACATTTTTGGTGTCCATCCCACCTCAACTTGTATATTCGTATGCAAAACAATTGACAATTGTTAAAAGTTGTAGTTGCCACTTCCTGCTTACCTAACTTTTAAAAATTATAATGGACCAAAATCAACAGTTTTTAAATTAAATTTATCTATTTGGATGACCAGATTTCAATATTAGCCCGTGTTGAATTCCAGGCTTGTAATAAATATTGCAATATGAACCAAGAGGATGAACAGGTACAATATGTAATGTGCAATAGAAAAAAAGAGTCAAATGTAGAATCTTTCATCTCTCCGCACCACCAGGTTTTATATGTTCCTCTTGTGTACTTTTGGTAATTAATTTATATTACATTATATTTGTAACTTTCACACAGGAAAGTTTGTGAACTGCGAGTATTGCACTAAAATATTATAGAAGAATGCAGTCGTTTTTTTCTGAATGGAAATTGATGACATTTATGTATGGGTTTTAATCCAAAAATTAACCTTGGATGGAAACTGGCATTTAAAATTTGCCATATAATTTTAGTTTACAACCCATTTTGACAAATGCTTGTATATTCTGACTGTCCCATGTCAAATGCAACAGTTCTGTGCCCCAGGCTTACTCCTTTTTATATGAATAAGTGACAGTAATTGAGATCTTTGTCACAGTATATTTATAAAGTAAATTGGTAATTAAATTTTAATTTGATTTTAATTTGTAGTGGGAGGACAGAAGTTCAGTCCGTGCAATATGGAAAAGAGAAAGCAAACAAAGACAGGGTATTTGCCAGGTATGGGACATCTATATGGTTCTTTGCCATGGGAGTTTTAAAATTGAGTAACTCTTCTGCAGTAAATCTGCAGTTAAAAAAATTAGTAATTGCAATAAATCTGTACTGATTCCTCCATATGAAATACTTGTATTTGCTAATTTCATAAAATGAACATTTGGTATGCAAGATGTTTCGTTGGGAAGAACTTTGATGCGAACTCTGAAATGCATATAGAGGAGGATGTCAAGAACAGATGCAGATGTTCCTAAGTTAAAGTTGAAGTGATGAAATGTTTTAAGTAAGCACTAAACAGCCTGGTACAGATGGATAAGAAGTTCCAAAAGCAATGGACTGGAGTCCTGCCACATTCCGTAGGAACGTGGGTGGACAAGTACAAAGTTATTGGAAAGTGGTGGCAGCTTCAAGAATATCCCTTAACTACAATGATGGCAGAACCCTGAAAAATATGGCTGAATTTCCTCCTTTTGACATGGAAAAGACATTACCATAATTGGAATTCTCACTTGAGCAATCTGGGGGGGGTCACTATTTATCAGGCATTGTAAATGGACTAACCAGATTAACACTGCGGCTACTTGGACAAATGGATGGCTCTCTGAGTGACTTGTATCATGGGTCCTAAATATTTTTCACCATCTCCAAAACCCATGATCACTACTGCAGTTCCAACAATACCATCCAGGATAACAAGTTCAGAAGGACGAAGAAGACCACTTGAGTAAAAAACAATGCTGGCATACCACGGAGGGTCAGGCGACATTTGTGGAGGGATGGATAGGTGACGCTTTGGGTCAGGATCCTCCTTCAGACTGGAGACCATTTGATTGGTAATTTATCTGCCATTCTTGCCCACTACCATAACTGTACTGCTTCCCCTTCATAATGTTGCTGGTTTCAATGGCACTGGAGAAGGGTCTTGACCCGAAACGTCACCTATTATTCCTTCTCTCCAGAGAGATGCTGCCTGTCCTGCTGAGTTACTCCAGCATTTTGTGTCTAGCCATGAGGTAGAATTCAGCTGAAGCCCATTTTGAGCACTGCATGTTATTTTTGGATTTTTTAGATTGTAAACAACTTGTTTTACTATTTGTGCCAAAACTTTTTTTTTTGTCACTCCATTGCATATTCGCTTCCTCACATGTACACAATTTTCCGTCCTCCACCACTTCCAAGAAGGCCAGGCTAGACGTTTAGTTTATGCTGTTAAATTTGTCTGTATGGCAATTTATTCGTTGAAATTGGTAAGAGATTTAGTTCACTTGCAGATAAGTCTTGCACATCTTTAGTGAATTCCGAAATTGCTCATCGAAAGGTTATAATGAAGTGCGCTGATTAAAATTTGTAGCATTGGGTAGAAATTCAAGCAAACAAAACTAAACCAAGGGGGATTGCCAGGTTGTTTGTGGCTATTGTGCCCTGGGCAGGATGTGTGTCAGCAGCATGGGCTACATATTGTGAGGATCTGAGTTTTTACTCTGAGATGTTTTAACAGACTGGGAGTTTCCCTATGTCCTTATTGCTGGATAAAAGTGAAATAGTATTAACTCATTGTTACATTCATACCAAAAAGTCCCTTTTGTACAAAAAAAGGCATCAGAGAGTGGTGACACTTTGCATGCTCCTCCTGTTGAAACAGCCTTCTATGATCGTTTCTCCTTATCTATTTGTTCCAGCACTGAGAGAGTCATTAGAGCACTGAAACTCTTCTGACAATCGTCACTAAATCAGAACGGCTCTCAACTACCGATCTTTATTAGAGCTGATGCTACCAGCATAGCTGTGAGTAAGCACAAACCATGGAAGCATGGCATTCAGGGAATGTGTGGACTCCAGGTATGACTGAAATAGCTGGGATTTTGGCCCCCCTGTCCTCACATACTTCTAGCAATGTTCAATCACTCGAACGAGCTTGAAGAGCTTGGAGCAAAGCTTTTATTTCAAAGGGAGAATCAGTGACTGTTGTGTTCTTTTGTTTCACTGAAACATGGTCCACCCATGACGCCCCTTCCCCTGCACTCCAATCTGAGGGGTTGTCAATTTATCATACGGATCTTACAGAATCCTGGGATAAGGGGAAATGCGACATCTGCTTTTTAATCAACACTTCGTGGCGTACTGATGTGACAGTTCTTAGCTCCCCTGAAATGGAACCTGATCATAAAATGCCGTCCCTTTTAGCTACCGAGGGAATTCATTTCTACCATCTTGACAGCAATCTACATACCAGCCCAAGGTACCACTGATGAATTATACTTTGTCGTCAACTCTTGTGATGGCAAACACTGATCCCACATTCATCGTCGCTGATGACTTAAATCAAGCAAACTTCAGGAACATACTCCCCAAATACCATCAGCACGTCTCCTTCCCCACGCATAATGTTAACACTTTGACCAGTGCTATGCTGTCATGGAGTATGCTGGTTGCTCCATCTCTCAGCTTCACTTTGAACTAGTCTGATCATCTGTCAGTGCTGTTCCTTCTGCTTCACAGACAGAGATTGAGCACAAAGCACCAACAAAGCTAGTAATGCAGTGTGATAAAGACCACTTTATCCAGCCCGAATGAGTATACTTCAGTCATCACCGGTTTCATTTAGATATGTTGACAAATGTTCTGACCAATACATTCAGAGTCTGTCCTAACCAGGGACGTTGTACGAACGGGTGATTCACTCTCTGCTAAAGTGATGAAGTATGATCTCTGCCTGGCTATCGGGGTTGTCGAGAGAATTCCAAAACTAGCTGGAGGATCAATTCATTCAAGTGGATGCCAAGTGACTGTGGCAGAGCCTGAATACTATCATGAGCAACAGGCTGAAATTGGGGGCAATCTCTGGCAAACAATGCATCTCTACAACATGAGCTCATGTCTTTTGCGCCTGTTTTGAGCAGCCAAACAAAGTTCCGCCAGGGCACGTTGCCTCCATGCAGGGCTCGTTCTGTCCTGGACATCTTGACTGGTTAGATCTGCTTTCATGATGGTTAATTCTCGGACGATGGCTAATCCAGGTGGTCTCTGGGCAGGTTCTGAAATTGTGCGCTATTCAACTGATCAGGTCTTTATCAACATCTTCAACCTCGTGCTTCAATAAGGACATGTGCGTCAGGCTGTTGTTCATAGAGTACAGCTCAGCGTTGCTTAACATCATTGTCCCTTCAAAATGTATCAAACTCAGAGCCTGAGTCTATGCTCATCCTTATGTAACTGGATCCTTGACTTCCTTATTATTAACCCACAATTATTAACCCAGGTGGCATCAATGGTGCCAAAGTGGAGATGGTCAAGAGCTTCATGTTAATAGGCATAAATATCACCACAACAATTTATCCTGGGCCAAAAATACTGAAACGATGACCAAGGAAGCACATCAATACTTCTATTTCCTCAGAAGACTGAGGAAGTTTAGCATGTCCCTCAACTTCTACAGCTGCACTGTAGAAAGCATTGTTTCAGAATGCATCACAACTTAGTTTAGTAACAGCTCTGCCCAGAGAGAGCAACAGAGTGTTATGGAAGTAGCCCAAACAATCTCACAGTCCTGCTCCCAGCCCTCCACCCCACATCGTTTCCATATGAACTTCATGCTGCTTCGGAAAAGCAGCCTAGATAAGGACCATTTACTCGCCAGCCATTCTCCCCTCCCCTATCCTGTTGTGCAGAAGATGTCAAACCTTGATGGCACATATCACACAAACCACCAGATTCAGGAACAGCTACTTCTCTGCAGTTATCAGGGCTACTGAAAGGTCCTCTCTGAAGCAAAGGGTGGAGTCACAATCTCCCAACCTACCACATTGCGACTGTTGTAATTTTTAAATCTGCACATTCTATGCATCTAACATTGTAACGCTGTAACTATATGCTTCACGCCAGTATTTTTTTTCTTTGCATTACCTGTTACACTTGTGCAAAGCTTGATTGTACTCATTTATAATTTGATTTGACTGGTTAGCAAACAGTTTTTCTACTAGCATAGACACAAAGTGTTGGAGTAACTCAACGGGACAGGTAGTATCTCTAGAGAGAAGGAATGGGTGACATTTGGGGCCGAGACCCTTCTTCTGAAACGTCATCCATTCCTTCTCTCCAGAGATGCTGCCTGTCCGGCTGAGTTACTCCAGCACTTTGTGTCTATCCTCGGTTTAAACCAGCATCTGCATTTCCTTCCTACACAGTTTTTCCACTATATGTTGGTACATGTATTTGAAGACCAAAAATTTCGCACAGAACTCATAGACTTCTGAAAAGTACTAATCTCTGCCTTCCTGCATGCTTTTGAGACTATTGAGGGCGTGCAGCGTGGGTTTACTAGGTTAATTCCCGGAATTCACCTGCACCTATTTTCTATTGCCTATTGTCTATTGACTTCAATTTTAAAAGTTGAATAAGTCTGGCCTTCATGACAAGAGGAGTTGGGTTGGAGCCAAGAGGTCCTTCTGCAGTTGTACAGGGCCCTAGTGAGACCGCACCTGGAGTACTGTGTGCAGTTTTGGTCTCCAAATTTGAGGAAGGACATTCTTGCTATTGAGGGAGTGCAGCTTAGGTTCACTAGGTTAATTCCCGGAATGGCGGGACTGTTGTATGTAACACTGGAGCGACTGGGCTTGTATACACTGGAATTTAGCAGGATGAGAGGGGATCTTATTGAAACATATAAGATTATTAAGGGATTGGACACGCTAGAGGCACGAAACATGTTCCCAATGTTGGGGGAGTCCAGAACCAGGAGCCACAGTTTAAGAATAAGGGGTAGGCCATTTAGAACGGAGATGAGGAAAAACTTTTTCACTCAGAGTTGTAAATCTGCCCAGTATACCACCTCATCTGTGAAACATGGTGGTGGGGTTGTTTTGGCCTGTGCATGTATGGCTGCTGAAGGTACTAGCTCACTTATCTTCATTGATGATACAACTGCCGATGGTAGTAGCATAATGAATTCTGAAGTGTATAGACACATCCTATCTGCTCAATTTCAATTGGCCGGCGGTTCATTCTACAGCAAGACAATGATCCCAAACATACTGCTGGGGCAACAAAAGAGTTTTTTGAAGCTAAAAAATTGTCATTTCTTAAGTGGCCTAGTCAATCACCCGATCTGAACCCAATTGAGCATGTCTTTTATATGTTTGAAGGGGACGAGCCCCCAAAACAATCATAAGCCAAAGATGGCTGCAATACAGGCCTGGCAGAGCATCACCAAAGAAGACACCCAGCAACTGGTGATGTCCATGAATCGCAGACTTCAAGCAGTTATTGCATGCAAAGGATATGCAACAAAATACTAAACATAACTACTTTCATTTACATGACATTGCTGTGTCCCAAACATTATGGTGCCCTGAAATAGGGGAACTATGCATAAACACTGCTGTAATTTCTACATGGTGAAACCAAAATGTGTCAAAATGGCCTTTATTAAAATCTGACAATGTGCACTTTAACCACATGTGATTTTTTTTTTCTATTACAAATCTCAAATTCTGGGGTACAGAGACAAATAAATAAATGATGGGTCTTTGTCCCAAACATTAAGGAGGGCACTGTATATTGGTGCATGAAAAAAACAAGAAATGAAACCTTCCACAAAGTGGAAGAAATTTTGTACGTTTCAGTTTTTCATCTTTTTTTGGGGCATACAATCTTTGACTGGCCACATGACTGCAGGCATAACTATGGTGGTCAGATAAACCACAGCTGAGAACAGCTCACTGATGCAATGTGGTTACATTTTCTGCGAAATGCCCTTATGCACAGGAAATTCATCAAAACCAGTTTGAGAGTGGGTGGGACCACCAAGTTAAAATTGTTGAGATATTTTTCCTTCAGTTGTAAGATAACACTGAAAACTGCACAGCCTTTTTAATAGATCTAGATTAAATAACTTCATGCCCATGTATTGCAGGTAACTTTTAATTACATTTGAATTCTGGTTGTATCAGAAGTGGTATTGATTGTGTTTAGTTTGAGGCTTGGCAATATAATGTATTGGTTGAGTTGTAGATGTGTTGGTAACTGCCATTCAGTATTTGTAGTGTGTGGAAATTGATTATTTTCCTGTTTTAAGTTGGGCTGTGGTGGTTTTTAACATTTGTACAGATGGTGGCTTGAAAGTTATAAAATAATTTTATAATGTTGTTTGATCTGCCCTGGATTATAATGTGACTTGGGATTTGGTGACTGATACTTATTGAGAATCTATTGGAATTTATCGGAAATTTTCAGGCCTTTGAAGAGGGAAATTCCTTGACGTTATTGTTAGAAATTAAACCCACATCTTTTAGAACTGAAGTTAGAAAAGCCCGCTGGACTTCAGTAGAATGGAATTTGAAAATTCTTTGTGCAAGTTGCAAGCTCAATTTATGAACAAATTGGCGTGATAGCAAACATCCAAGTAAATGCATTTGGCTCTTGTCATGTATCAGCTATGATCTAAAGTAATGGCTCAACTGGCTCGAGGGGCTAAATGTCATTTGTTTTCAATTGTCCATCCAATTACATTCATAACCCTTCTGCTTGAAATCTAATTGTGAAGCATTTTAAAATGTTCTATTTTCCTTTTCATCGGTTCAGGTCACCCAGTAAACCGTTAACAAGGAAGATGATGAGTGGGCTGGACTGGGAATCGGTCAGCAGAAATTCCCTGTCAGAAGACCGACTTGAAACGCAAAGTCTCCCTTCTCGTTCCCCACCTGGAACACCAAATCAGTGAGTAGCAAATGCAAGCTTTTACTTAAATGGCTGGGTAATAAAGTTTGATGGCATTATTTCTATTGCAAATATTTTCTACCTCTGGTTATATGCTGTTCTTTCTGTGTGTACATCACCATAAAATGCACTCTATCTTAACACAGTTATAGAGTCATGGAGTGATACAGTGTGGAAACAGGTCCTTCGGCCCAACATGTCCCAGCTACACTAGTCCCACCTGCCTGCGTTTGGTCCATATCCCTCCAAATCTGTCCTATCCATGTACCTGTCTAACAGTCTCAAACGTTGAGATAGTCCAAGCCTCAACTACCTCCTCTGGCAGCTTGTTCCATACATCCACCACCCTTTGTGTGAAAAGGTTTCCCCTCGCATTCCTATGAAACCTTTTCCTATTCACCTTAAACCTATGTCCTCTCGTCAACTTAGTTGAGTTAACTTTGAACACTTAATTTTCAGCACATTATAGCATGCAACAAAGAAGTGCATAAAAATGTTGAAGCTATTGGTTCATCTGCACAGATTTTGAATTGTTCTACATTGTTTTGAAAAGACTTCCCAATTTAATTTGTGTTTTTAATGAACTACTAATAAACACAATATCTTAAGCAAATGATTCATTTGGCATTGGGATGGATATGGCAAATAAAGGACCATGAACTCGGTTGATCAACTGTTTATTATGCCTCTGTTTAATTGATGATCTCATTCAGAATCATTAAAAAATCGAGTAAGATATCAGAACAGGAACTGTGCTGTTCTCTAAATTCTTCCTAAGGTTGTTCAACAATGATCATGGAGGTCAGGAGAAAGGGTCTTTAGTTACTCTTGTAAATAACCTGCAAGTTATAAATTAGAGGAAAAAATTGCTAGCTCCCCCGTGGTGAGGTAAGAGATTAATAGATTATTTTTCCTATACTCCCATTAAAATTAATGTTGTAGTTTCTACAAACTTCATTTTATAGACAGAATACATTTTAATTTTCAAGCGGAATGTAAATCCTTCAGCATAACAGATTATCCTAGTATATGCATGGCGCAGGGGTTATCCTGATTTTTTTAATCATTTGTAGTCATGGTACCTTCTGCAGCATAAAGTGTAAAGTATAGGCCCAATTGTATTGTAAGTAATGTAGCAGCCAATTTGTGTACAGTTGTTAACAGGAGTATCACCACCAAGAACTTGTTTTGTTTGCTTTTTCACTCGGCCATCAATGGTTCCGTTTTGGGATAGTGACAGGAAGTGTGAGCTTACGTGTGTAGTTTGCTGAACTTTTCAAATTTTCTGATTAGGCCTATTAAATATCATTCAAACGTGTGCACAGAAATCAGTTGCAACACTTATTTTACTGAAATAAAATATTAAAAGTAAGTTTAAAGTAGATAAGTGTGAGGCATTGCATTTTGAAAATTCAAACCATGCAGGACTTCACAGAATGAAAGGGCCCTGGGGGTGTTGCAGAGCAGAGAGATCTAGGAGTGCAGGGACATAATTATCTGAAAGTAGTGTCATGGGTAGACATTGGTTAAGAAGATTCTTGTAGATTGGGCTTCATCAGACATGGTATTGAGTATGGAAGTTGGGACGTTATGTTACAGTTGTGAGGATGTTGGTGATGTCACATTTGGAGTATTGTGTCAGTTTTGCTAATGAACTGTCTGAGAACTAGATTGTGGATAATTTCATCCCATTTACTTGTCTCAACTTCATGATTACTTAAATTCCTTCCATAAGCTAAGCCAGTGCTTCTTAGACCTTTTCAGTGTCATTCACCTTTTAGTCTTTGTCACAAAATTTCATTCACCCTCTACTAAATTTTCTTATGTATCTTGGTAATTTTCGTCTTATTCCTTTATTCGTCCCACACCGGGAAAATTTACAGTGTTATAGCAGCAAAGTGGATAGCAAGAGAGCAAGAGATCAGTTGTACAGGGCATTGGTGAGACCACACCTGGTGTATTGCGTACAGTTTTGGTCTCCTAATCTGAGGAAAGACATTCTTGCCATAGAGGGAGTACAGAGAAGGTTCACCAGATTGATTCCTGGGATGGCAGGACTTTCATATGAAGAAAGACTGGATAGACTCGGCTTGTACTCGCTGGAATTTAGAAGATTGAGGGGGGATCTTATAGAAACTTACAAAATTCTTAAGGGGTTGGACAGGCTAGATGCAGGAAGATTGGGGAAGTCCAGAACAAGGGGTCATAGTTTAAGGATAAGGGGGAAGTCTTTTAGGACCGAGATGAGAACGTTTTTTTTCACAGAGAGTGGTGAATCTGTGGAATTCTCTGCCACAGGAGGTAGTTGAGGCCAGTTCATTGGCTATATTTAAGAGGGAGTTAGATGCGGCCCTTGTGGCTAAAGGGATCAGGGGGTATGGAGAGAAGGCAGGTACGGGATACTGTTGGATGATCAGCCATGATCATATTGAATGGCGGTGCAGGCTCGAAGGGCCGAATGGCCTACTCCTGCACCTATTTTCTATGTTTCTATTATAAATAAAAGTAAAGACAAGGATAAATTGTCATCAGTTTTCTGTGTGTTCTTAGCTGTTATTGTTGACTTGTCTGCTGGGAGCAGTGCTGGTTGTGCCGTCTCACAGCAGCGGGAAGGAAGGACCTCCTATATCTCTCCTTCACGCACTTGGGGTGAAGGAGTCTGTCACTGAAGGAGCTACTCAGTGCAGTGACAGTGTCCTGCATGGGGTGGGAGTCGTTGTCCAGCAGCGATGTTGACTTTGCCATCATCCTCCTCTCTCCCACCACCTGCACTGAGTCGAGGGGGCAACCCAGGACAGAGCTGTCCTTCCCGACTAGCTTGTCGAGTCTCTTCCCTTCCGCCGCTGAGATGCTGCTGCTCCAGCAGATCACTCCATAGAAAATGGCTGATGCAATCACCGTGTTGTAGAAGGTCCTTAGGAGTAGAAGACACTCTCCTGTTGTGTATAATTTTATATATCATTTATTTATTTTGTCACATGAGTAAAAAACATAAATCAACTCATTTCTTATGTGTTTATTTTATTCAACTTTTTTAACATCCTAAAAATATGTAAAGAAAACAAGGAGTGAAAAAAAAGAAGTTTAATTACCATTGGAGTTGGAAAATCATTCTATTAGAATGATAAAAAACCATTCCAACGTCTAAACAGCCTCATCCTACCCTTTTGGGCTTTGATTACTTGGAAAAGTAATATTTTCTTGGAAAACTAGCACAAAAAACCATGGAGTATGTGATTTAATATATTAGTGTCCAACTAATATAACTTTCTATAACTCTCCCTGACGAAAGCTCACAATACCACCAAATATCAACGTGCCATATTTGGTACACTTCTCTCCAGAAGCTGGCTCTTCCAAATCCAGATATATTTTAAACGTTGTGCATGTGTACTGACATGTATATGTCTCATGCATGCTCAAAACATCATCACAACATTGTCTGTTGCTCAGTTCTGAATAGCTGGCAACCTCCCAACTAGGAGTGACAAAAAAATTAAGAACAGAAAAATTATTCAAATTTTTCTAGTTTACATAAATTAAAGTTAGTAAACAACTGTCTTAGAACTTAGAATTAGATTCTTAAAAACAGTGTTTTCTTATTGTGTATGCTTACCACAAATAAATGACAAGCAGTATACTTCTACACTTATCATCAATGACTAGGATGTTCCTGTACTCCTGTGACAAGCTTCTCAAACCGAGGTTCAATTTCCTTCTCCAAAGCAACCGGCATTACCGAATCAACATACAATTAACAAGTGAATTGCATTTTTTGGAATTCAATTCTACCAAGGTCGAAAATCCTTGTTCAGACAGGAAAGTTGTTGTCATCATTACTAGTGGTTGAAGGGGCAATTAGACAATAGACAATAGATGCAGGAGTAGGCCATTCGGCCCTTCGAACCAGCACCACCATTCAATGTGATCATGGCTGATCATTCTCAATCAGTACCCCGTTCCTGCCTTCTCCCCATACCCCCTGACTCCGCTTTCCTTAAGAGCTCTATCTAGCTCTCTCTTGAATACATTCAGAGAATTGGCCTCCACTGCCTTCTGAGGCAGTGAATTCCACAGATTTACAACTCTCTGACTGAAAAGGTTTTTCCTCATCTCCGTTCTAAATGGCCTACCCCTTATTTTTAAACTGTGGCCCCTGTTTCTGGACTCCCCCAACATTGGTAACATGTTTCCTGCCTCTAACGTGTCCAACCCCTTAATAATCTTATATGTTTTGATAAGATCCCCTCTCATTCTTCTAAATTCCAGTGTATACAAGCCTAGCCGCTCCAGACTTTGCACTACTTTATCCACTGCTTGCTTTCCACCATGTAGTAGATTGGCAGCGATTTTAAAACACTTTCTCAGCCTCTGTGAATGGCTTTTTTTTTCGTTCATGAGCACGTGCTACTTGAAGAGAGGCAATAAGAAGAGTTTTTTTAATCGCAGTGTCATTCTTTACCATCGACTGGAAGAAATTCTGCTGCTTCCACAAATACTCACAAGTGAATTATACTCAAGTCTGGCTCATCCCAGTCCATATATGTAAGCCTAGTATTATCTCACGACAACCCACTGGTGTCCAAAAATAATACAGCAGGATACAAAATAATATAATAATATGCTAAGATAGTTAATAAATACAAAATGGCTCCTACACACCAGCCCCTAATTGTTCTAAGTATATAATGAAACAATTACTAATAAACATTAAAAGGTGCCATGAAAACTTCATACTTAATCAAAAAAAGCATGCACTATATATTGGCATCTAATCTACTGTAGTGATTCTTCAATCTTCAAGACCACCAGTCTTTGTTGTACAGGTATCAGCTTCCAGGAGCAGACATATCTTCGTTATCGGTCTCTCCAGGATGTTGCCCTTAGTGTGAAGTTGAACTGCGCACACAAACCCTTGTACATCTGGTATGGTCGCCAATATTCTGACCATTAGACAGGATCTTCTTCAATCTTCTTCTCTTCCAGCTTAAGCAGCCTGGTGTCAGTCCTCTTGATGCTTCATCTGCAGGATTTTCCTTTGTGCCAACATAACTCCATTGTGATACGTCAATAACATCCCTTACAAAAGAGATTCTGTTTGCTACAAATGTTTGAAGGGTTTGATTTCGTTGTTGATGTACTTAAGCACTGTTGTGCTATTGGTCCAGAAAATGGATTTGTCCAGTTGAAGCTGTAATTCTTTTCGCAGCGTTGTGTCAACTCTGGATTTTCACATTATGAAGTCGTGATTGTATTGCTTGACCAGAAGCTCCTCTTGGTTTGCAATGGATATTCGATTGACAGCAGCGGCAGGGCAGCCATTCCCATCCCGGTCATGGTCTCTTCTCAGGAGACCATTGATGACCCATCCCAGAAGGGTTTTCACAGCGTACGGTCCATCTCCTTGACTATTGACCAGCTCCCAAGGTTCCAATACCTTTGAAGCATCTGCCCCGATTACTTGGTCAGTGCAAGAGTCAATTTTGGGAATCTTGACATCCTTCAAGTAAGGCCATTGCTTCAGGTCTTCTTGTCTGGGAATGTTTAACTGAGAAACATTGTTGGTCTTGTGTGTAAACACATCAGATAGTTGAATAAAATCATCTTTATCCAGACTAGATATTTCCAAACCTGAGATAAGACAACTGGTCACAGGCTTCACTTGATTCATGGTACGCAAGAGAATTTCAATCCTTGGTCCTGAAACTTTCAGCCTTCTCATCAAGCCTTCAGTGCAGAAGGTAGATGAACTTCCATGATCCAAAAATGCATATGTTTGCAACACTGTACTCCCCTTGTGGCTCTTGTACTGGTACAATGGGGAAGATGGAGGTTTCATCACCGGCCCCAATATGGTCACACGTCTGAGATGGAAGAGCAGCATCAACCGCAATTGGCTTTTCATTCTGTTCTGTTTTCTTTTCTTTGTCCTTTTGTTCTCTGTGAAGTATTTCAGGATGATCTTCTTGCACCTGTGATTCTATAGGTTCTGTAGTAGTTGCCAAACTGCTTTTGGCTGTTTGCATCTTTTCTCTTGCCTTCGCAAAGATAGGGCCTTTGGCAGTTCCTCTTTTCAAATAAGAGTTCATTTCATCAGCTACTGTCGAGCTGTATCTTGATTTCCTAGCCTCAAGTACATTGAGTTGTATCTTGGTTGCTGTCATTGCAGCAACTAGTTCCAATCGTTCCAATCGTCTTCTCAGCTGTTCCTTCTGGCTCTTCCAATCTTCCTCCATTTCCAATTGTCTTCTCTTCTGCTCTTCCATTTCCGATTCCTGTGCCTCAATCTCATGCCTGTCTTCCATGAAGGCTGCCTGTTCTGCAAGAACAGCCAGGTCTGCCTTAGCCTTCATATGAGCAGAGTGCGTCCAAGATGCACGAGATGTGGCTTGTTTATATCTTGAGTTTTTCTGTTTTTCCTCTTCAATCTCACGCTGTCCTTTCAGGGTAGCGAGATATAAGAGAACTTAGATGTTGAACCAAATGAAGAAAAACCATTTTCCCTTTGGGAATCCATTCTGATGTTGCCACCTGCTGGCTGAACATCAGATTTACGTACAAGCATACTTGTACGTCAATATCCCTTGATGTGTTGATGCAAAATGATATCTTCAAAGAAATTCCAAACAAAACTGATAGCAAGCTTGCACAAGGTCACTTCTTTGTTTCTAGCATTTCCAACAACTTTCAGTCGTAGCTTTCTTGCACAACTTCTGAAAAACAGCTTTCCAATAAAGCTTAATGCTACACTTTGGCTTTCGAAGTTTTCCTTTCTCCGTAGTCAGATTAACACAGAAAATGACATCGGTCTGTTATCCTTTGTTCCAATCCTTTGTTCCATGCAGTCGATACACAAGCTCCAGTCTCCTTCCTAGAGCCAATTATAACTTTAAATGACTCTTTAGAGACTAGTTACCTTATCTTCTCTCACCAAGGATAGCTCTTGATCTATTCACTCTGGCTGAAGAAGTTTTTACAATAGCACTCCGGCTAAGATAAGTTCTTACAATATAGCGGCAACCTCGTCCTTCCCAATAAAGTCCTTACGCTTACCATTGACGAAGGAGGGGAGCGATATTTCATGACGCAAATAACAACAACAGAGAGATCTTCAAGACGTTGCAGTTTAGTTAGTCGTTTATTGAAGTAACAATACAAACAGATTAGTATATCTCCCGTTGTTTACTTTGTTTGGTAAGAACTTAGTACCTCACCGTCACTCCTTCGTATCCTGTTACTGACTTACTGAAACCCCATGTTTAGTAGGCTTGACTTCTCTTGTGTGGCTTGCTAAAATCCTATGTCTTTGCAGCCCCTGGTGTATCTTGTATGGCCTGCTAAACCCCAAGGACTAACAGGCTCTTGGTGTCACTGAAGCATTATGTCAGTGCTGGGTGAATGATACTCATAATTCTGGCCCCTCCCATGGCTCCTCCCAGTCCATATACGTAAGCCTAGTATTATCTCACGACAACCCCCTGGAGTCCAAAAATAATACAATAATTTGCTAAGATAGCTAATAAACACAAAATGGTTCCTACACTGGGGATATACTACTGCCGGACCCTGACGTGAGAGGACGCTGGCGTTGTTTATTCGCCGCTTTTCCGTTAGGATAGTTTGTCTGTTTGTTTTTATGTTATGATTGTCTTTGTAAAGCGCTTTGAGCACACGATAAGGCGCTATATAAAATAAATGATTATTATTATTATTATTATTATATAAAAAGCACTATACACCGAAGAGCCAAAACATTATAACCACCTGCCTAATACACGGTCCTGCGTGTGCCGCCAAAACAGCGCCGATCTGCCGACGCATGGAGTCTACAAGACCCCTGAACATGTCCTGTGGTATCTGGCACCAAAACATTAGCAGCAGATCCTTCAAGTCCTGTAAGTTGCAGGGCGGATTCGCCGTGGATCGAACATGTTGATCCAGCACATCCCACAGATGCTCAATTGGATTGAGATCTGGAGAATCTGGAGGCCAGGGCAACACCGTGAACACTGCATGTTCCTCAAACCATTCCCGAACAATGTGTACAGTGTGGCAGGGTGCATTATCTTGCTGAAAGAGACCACTGCCATCAGGGAATACCATTGCCATGAAGGGGTGTACCTGGTCTGCAATGATGTTTAGGTAGGTGACACGTGTCAAATTGACATCTACGTGAATGGCCAGACTCGGGGTTGCCCAGAGCATCACACTCCCTTCACCGGCTTGTTTAGGTAGGTGCATCCTGGTGCCATCACTGCCCTCGTGCATTGATGAGCCTTGGGTGCCCAACACCCTGTCGTCGGTTTGTGGTTTGTCCCTCCTCGGACCACTGTCGGTTGGTACTCGCCACTGCTGACCGGGAGCACCCCACAAGCCTTGTCGTTTCAGAGATGCTCTGACCCAATCGTCTGGCCATAACAATTTGGCCATTGTCAAAGTCGCTCAGGTCTTTACTCCTGCCCATTTCTCCTGCATCCAACACATCAACTTCAAGAACTGACTGTTCGCTTGCTGCCTAATATATTCCCCCCTTGACCGGTGCCATTGTAATAAGATATTCAATGTTATTCACTTCACCTGTCAGTGGTCATAATGTTTTGGCTCATCGGTGTATATGTTCAGTATGCCAATCTTCAACCTACCTTATTGCAGACCTTAGATGTTTTCTCTTTATAACACATTGTACTGTAACATATTCTGCACTCCGGTAATTTTCTCTGCGCTACTTTTTTTTGGTTTGACTCGTGTGTAGTATGATTTGATTTTTCTGGATAGCATGCAAACAAAAGCTTTTCAATGCATCTCCATCTGTTCCCCATGATAGGAGAGACGGGAATAGATAGGATGATTGTAGTCGTCTTACCCAGAGTAGAGGGGGAATCAAAAACAGGAGGACACGGGTTTTAGGTGAGACAGACAAGATTTAATGCAAAGCTGAGGGGCAACTCTTCACCCAGAGGGTGGTGGTTATATGAAACGAGCTGCCAAGGGATGTCATTCAGGTAGATAAAGAACACTTGGACAGGTACAGGATACGAAAGGTTTATAGGGACATGGGCCAAACGCAGGCAAATTGTATTAGCTTATATTGTGCATCTTGGTCGGCATGGACGTGTGGAACAACGGGCCTATTTCCATGCTGTATGACTTTATGACATGGGTCAATAAACCAATATGTAATGTTGAGGTTTTGGAGGAGGTTAGGGTAGCAGAGAGGGGTTTTATCCAGTGTTTAAAATGGTTACATAATTGTCATTGAGAATTAGTGAAAATATGTTGTGATAGCTAATTTGGTGATTGTGTATCTAATTTACTGTTTTTCTCCTTTGTATCTGTAACTAAAACTGCCAATAAATCTTTGGACCAAAGTCGGAGCGCAACATTCACTCAGGAAGGAAGTCGTTTGAGACCTTCATCTGTAGGGCACTTGGTTGACCACGTAGTGCACGTTTCATCAAGTGAAGTCTTTGCTAACCACAAATCTCCTTCCTCCACACAAGCAAACAGTATTATTCTGGAATCATCTCCGTAAGTTCCTTATCTGTTATTTGAGATACCTATTCAGGAGATTTAGCTTTATCTTGACCATTCGAGTTATTAGTTGGAGTCTTTATTGTGGTCAGTAAGAGTTAAAACGGGAGGTTGATTTAAAAAAAATCTTCATTCATTTTGTCTCTTAAATTACCTTGTCTCATGCTAACAGTAATTTCATGTTAAATCTTTATAACATAGAGGTAGAATTCTCCATATAGCTACATTTGAATTGTCGCTAAATTGGAATGGGAGACGTTTTAAATTGAAGCTACTTTTCTTGCAGTTTGTTCAGGATTTAAATTGCAGTTTGTGTAAGATAATGAGATGTTTGAGATAAGTTTCGTTAAATTCAATTGAATTAGTTTCACTTAGTGGTGGCTGTACTTTTACTGAGGTGAAATGTCTGCTTTATATCTTGAACAAGTATCACTCTAATTTGATTTATCGTGTATAGAAACCAGTTTTGATTAGAATTGGCACATCCATACCCAATCAATTGGACTGATTTTTATACTTGGGGCCCTGGATGCAATTTGTTAATACGATAAATTGTTGACTTAGTTGACGTGATTTCTTACAATAATGATAGAGTAAATTCTCAGCATCTTATTTGGAGGTGAAACCCATCCATAGCCAAATCATTTGTGGAAGAGACTCAATCTTCAGAATGCTGCTTTGCTTTTCCACCACTGATGAAAGGAAACTGCTGGAGACATGCTGTGGAAGAGTCTGCATCTTTGGCCAGAAGAGTGTTATTAGTCCTTGTTATCCCTCCTTCTGTGCTGAATGACCCGAGGAGTCTTTATGACATTGTAATTTTGTTTCAGAATTTTTGTTATTGTAGTTTGTCTTTAATATTCATGCTCTAAATGGAGAATGCAACCAATAAATCTCTCCTTGTCAAGTATCTATCCCAATAGAGCAATGAAATAAATTTTGCTCAACTCAACTTAACTATGCTAACAAAGAGGCATCTATTTTAAATTGCAGCGTACTAAAACTAACTTTCTCCTAGTTGTCAGGAAACGGCTGGAGAAGGGCAGCCACCTGCATTGCCACCTAAACAAAAGAAAAATACAGCAGTCCTGTCGCATCAGGCTAACACTTGCCAGCAGGAACTGGGCACCCACTACCACGACTTCTTGGATGTTCCACTCGCTTCAGAAAAATCTACAGTAAGTAATGTTTGAATACAGCATTTTACAAACTCTCAACATACAACATGAATGCAGACCATTTGGCCCATCCAAAGAAATCTAGTTTGTACCATTCTCTTGCCCCTCTCCTATTGTCACACGTTGAATTTCCTTAGATTCCTATCTCGCTCTCTTGAATTCTGCAATTGTTTCTGTCTTCACTATTACCCCTAGCAGTACATTCAGAACTACTTGCTATACTTTATTAAATGTTTTTCTCATTTTTGATTTTTTGCTAATCACTTCAATTCTGTATCCTTGGATTCGACCCTTCTTCAAATAGTTTCCCTCTACTGTCTGTAATGCTCTCTATCAAGACCACTCAAAATCTCTGTGCTGAACTTGATACCAAGGCCATAACTTATCTACCCAAATCCCTCCGTTCCCTGCATATCCATATGCCTATCCAAAAGTCTTAAATGCCATTAACGTATCTGCTTCAGCCACCACCCCGACATCCTCTTTTAAACTTTGCCCCTCACCGTTAAAGCTATGCCCTCTAGTATTTTTCCGTCCTGGGAAAAAAATCTGTGTACCCTATTTATGCTTCTCGTAATTTTATATACTTCTGTCAGGTCTCCCCGCAACCTCCACCATTCCCTTTTATTATTCAAGAATTTAAATTGAAAAGAAAAGTCAGAACAAACCTGACAGCATGCAGTAACTTGTGCATGAAAGAATGAAAGGTGTCGATGTTCAGAGTATCCATTTGTCCGTGTACATGAATCGTATTAACATGAATGTAAAGCAAGGAGTTGGGAAGTCAATAGCTTATTTGCGCTTGCAAGAACAAAAGTTTTTGTGCCTTTAGTAGACAGGACCTGGAATATTTTCTACTGATTGAGGAAGGATATTCTTGCTATTGAGGGCGTGCAGCGTAGGTTCACTAGGTTAATTCCCGGAATGGCGGGACTGTCGTATGTTGAAAGGCTGGAGCAATTAGGCTTGTATACACTGGAATTTAGAAGGATGAGGGGGGATCTTATTGAAACATATAAGATAATTAGGGGATTGGACACAGTAGAGGCAGGAAACATGTTCCCAATGTTGGGGGAGTCCAGAACAAGAGGCCACAGTTTAAGAATAAGGGGTAGGCCATTTAGAACGGAGATGAGGAAGAACTTTTTCAGTCAGAGAGTGGTGAAGGTGTGGAATTCTCTGCCTCAGAAGGCAGTGGAGGCCAGTTCGTTGGATGCTTTCAAGAGAGAGCTGGATAGAGCTCTTAAGGATAGCGGAGTGAGGGGGTATGGGGAGAAGGCAGGAACGGGGTACTGATTGAGAGTGATCAGCCATGATCGCATTGAATGGCGGTGCTGGCTCGAAGGGCTGAATGGCCTACTCCTGCACCTATTGTCTATTGTCTATTGTCTATTCCCTTAAGTAGCAGGAATGCAATACAGTTCAACAGATTGATTACTAGGGAAGGGCCACAAGCCTATGCTCTCGAGGGTGTTATTAATATGAAAGGTGATCTTATGAAACAAAATTCTGACATGTCGTGGACAGTTTAGGTACGGGGATGATTTCCACTTGCTGGGTTATCTGAAACCACGTGTCTCACTCAAAATAATGGATCGGCCATTCAGGACAGAGTTATGAAGAACACTCATGAACTAAAAATGCAGTGTATCTGTGGGAATTTTCTAAAGAGGCCCATTGGTCGCAGAATATATATTTAAGAGATTAAGAGATTTGTAACTATTAAGGGAATCAAGGAAATGGGGTTAGCACGCACAGAGAGAAGTACTGAAGTAAAGTATCCGTCCAGATCTCACTGAATAGTGGAGCAAGCACAAATCGCTAAATAGCCTATTCCTGGTTTGATTTCATATCGTCTCGTTCTTTTTAACTTGTAGATTTATGAACGCGGGCACTGTTGAGCAGTTTTAAAAGGGGTTTATTAAGAATGAGTGTTTACACTTGAGAAACTTGTTTCTGTAGCATTTTATTCTGCAGACAATCTAGAGGTAATATCAACTGACTTATTTGAGGCTAGAGAATATTCAAATTAAAATTACTTCTGATCAGAATATATCAAATTTTATCTCTCAAACCCATGGACATGGACTTTCGGCTTCAATGTGGCTGCATCCTGTGGATAAAATGCTATGTTCAGCTATTTAAAGAGAAGGCAAATGGAAGAAAAATGCCAAACATGCAAAGATCCGAGCCTCTTGTTACCAAGGAAAGATTGATTCAGTTTCCAAATTAACTATGGATTGCATCAATGAGGAAGCACCCATAGAGACTTGAAAATAAATGGTGTAGATCACAGATTCCCTGAAAGAAGCCAAAACATATCTTTTGAATGATTCTCAAATCCAGTGAATCGTTTTTTTATATCAAGTCATTTGACATCCTTGTCGAGAAGTTATTTATATTTTAAATCATATTGTTCAGTAGGTATACATCTATATCTGAAGAGAGTGCTGGAGTAGCCCACTGGATCAGGCAGCATCTTAGGAGAACATCTATGCAAATAAGAATTGCATTATTTCTGTTCCCAGTGCATCTGACAATTTAAACACTTGTGGATAGACACAAAATGCTGGAGTAACTCAGCAGGTCAGGCAGCATATCTGGTGAGAAGGATTAGGTGACATTTCTTCCTTCGCACATGGGACCCTTCTTTCTCGGCGCATGTCTGTTGCATTTTGTTATCTGATCTTTTGTTTAAAATGGAATAAATAGCTGTAGATGACGTTACCACAGAAGTCAGGAGGTGACTCAAAGTAAATAGGAAAATCATACCTAGTTACTTCAATTTGTCCTTTTTGTAAAAGCCTGTATATTTGAAAAAGGAAACAGGGAAGAGGTTTATGTGTAGGAAAAAACTGCAATGCTGGTTTAAATTGAAGATAGGCATAAAATGCTGGAGTAACTCAGCGAGACAGGCAGCATCTCTGGAGGGAAGGAATGGGCGTCTCGACCCAAAACGTCACCCATTCCTTCTCTCCAGAGATGCTGCCTGTCCCACAGAGTTACTCCAGCATTTTGTGGAAAGAGGAAAGAGTTCTATCTAGGAAAGAGTTTTGGGGTTTTTTCACAGAAAAGGAGATGGGGAATCTTGATTCTCAAATGGCACTTTTTACTTTAGACCTGATTTTGTCCATTGGATCTTCAGTAATGAACATTCGGCCATTACTTCTTAACCTTGTAATGTTTCAGAAAAATGTCTTATGTTTAGAAATAACATGTAAATGTAATAACATGTAACATGTAATGACATTAAAAATGTATTATTCATTAATCCTTTGTCTAATCCTTTGCTTAACGCCTCTTTTTTTCCAGCCGAATGGTATTGTTCCTCACGACAATCTAGTTCTAATAAGAATGAAAGCAGATGAGAATGGGAGATTTGGTTTCAATGTTAAGGTAGGACACTTTGTATTTGCAAACAATGTGATCCGCCTATTATGAAATCATTTTTCGTTTGGAATTATTTGTAGGAATTGGTGTAGAAGGAAATATTTTTCAGCGACAAAAAGGCTTTTCACTGTACCTTGGTACATATGACAACTATAAACTAAACTGAAACTACATTACTCAAAGCTAATTGAAGGATGGTTAAATAAAGGTTTACTGAGCCTCGTGATGATGAGCATTAACTAGAATTGGGTAATTCTGAAAAAGTAGATTATAGGCTTTTTTGAGTTGACTAGTATAAAAGGAGAGTTGTGGAAGTTATTGATTTTAAGCAATGAGCAGCATTGTCCCATCTACAGTAGATCCATATTTGTAAAGTTTTCTCATCAGCTTGACTTGGACAACAGAAATTGAGATATAATATTTTGTTTTGGGTTAGGGTTATCTCAATAACAATCTATTACTGATCAGTGGAATCTTGTCAGTAGGCTCTGTTTAATTGCAGTGTTTTAATTGGCTATTAGCAATATGTCCTATTAAATTGTGCTAAATTGATCATGTTAAAAATGTATTATTCATTAATCCTTTGTCTCATTTCTCATAGGGAGGCATTGATCAGAAAATGCCGGTAATAGTATCGCGAGTGGCACCTGGAACACCCGTAAGTAATGCTGCATAAAGATTTATATGAGGTAATATTCGGTATGGGTGACACAGTAACATTCAGAGACCTTGACCGCTGATCAGAATATAACATTTTGATTCCACCACAGCAGTGGAGCAATTAAACTTAATTACTAAAAAATCTGGAATAAAAAATTATCAACATGGTCGGCAATGAAACTACTGCATTGTCATAAAACCCACTAACTTTCTTATTCAAGTAAGGAAATCTTCGCTCGGTCTAGGCCTGTTTAAGTATCCTGACCTTTTACAATGAGTCTTAATTGAGTATAGGTCAGCAATAATTGAGAGTAGACAAGTTGCTCTGGAAGATGTTTCTGTGGAAATTGTGGCATTTTCAGTACAGCTCATCTAAAAGAATAAATCTCACTTACAGCTTGTAACATTTTACTATTTTTCACCCAACCACCTTCAATAAATTTTGGGAGAAAAAGGGCAATATTTGATGTATCACAAGATGCAAAAAGCCGGGGAACAATGTAAAGGGCTAATAAAAAATGAAAACTTTAGCTCTTAAATCTCTGCTAATGAGAGTCCCGACTTAAATCACCTTGATATTGCATATAAACATAGTATATGAAACACTTGAGAAATATAATTTGTGGTTCTCCAGTGTATCGCAGAAGCAGCAATGTGTTACAGGTTTGAATCCCATTATACAACCCAAGTGCACAATCTATAGACTCACTACAGTAATGCAAGTGCGATTCATTGATAGTCCTACTACATTTTGCATGCAATATGAAAATATCTTGCTGATTTCATTTCACTTCAGATTAATTTTATACTGAAAAAAAACTCTGATCTATTAACCATGATTTATCCTCATTTTTTGTGATTTATAATTTGCTGGTTACTGGTCACACTCTTATGACCCTTGATAAGAGAAAATCAACTACCATGTCTCAAATCCTATTTAGATAAAGATAACTTTGGGACATTTTAGTAATTTGAAAGTACTATGTAAACACTTTTTTAAACCACCAGTGAACTTGAGGAAATGCTCAATGAAAAGCAAAAATAAATGCAGATGCTGGAAACAGCAGGTCAGGCAGTATTGGTGGATTGCTTTCCAGAGATGCTTCCTGATCTGTTAAGTGTTTCCAGTATTTTCTGTTTTCACTTCCACGTATTATTTTGTTAACCCAGTGAGTGTCCAAAGACTACTCCCCTGCACATTCTCTTCCACACAACTCTTTTATTCCTCATCCGCCACCTCCCCCCCCTCAAATCTATACGTGCAAGCTGAAGAATCCAGCATCAGATTCTGGTTCACTAAATTTGTACGCATGGATATTGCTGAAATTAAGCTCTGCTGTAAATCTAGCACTAAATTAGTGTGGTAGTCTGTTCACTGTAGAATGTGGCAATATTAACAGACGTAAATGGCTATCAATGTTTTTGTCATCTTTTCTTCTCAAGGCTGATACCTGTGTTCCACGGCTCAATGAGGGTGATCAGGTTGTACTGATCAATGGTAGCGATATATCCGATTACACACATGACCAGGTTGTTGCATTCATCAAAGCCAGCTGTGAGATTCGCTCTGAAGAACTATTATTACTAGTTCGGCCAAATGGTAAGTGTGGATCTTCAGAAATGTGATTGCAACTTTGTAAGTAGCAGATTAACCACCGTTCAAGCTCTTAAGGATTTTTAATATTTGGAATGTGTGATTGAGCTTTCTGACCCCTATTTCCCCCAAGTAGTATATAAACATTGTTGTTGAAGTTCATTAAGTAATTGTGTGAAACGTATCTTCTCAGCTGTTTATGATGTTGTGGAAGAGAAGGCAGAAAGTGAACCTGATTTTCAGTATATTCCAGAGAAGTCTCCTTTGGATGTAACCCACCAGGATGATGATGCCTTAAGCGAGTCGATGATACATTTACGGGATGGTCTTGAGACTGGAACAATTCTTGCGCAGTTTGATGTAAGAAGCGATTTCAGCATGAAAATGCATAAAGTTTATTTTAACAGACCTTTTCACACTTTGTGAAATGAGTTGCAGGAGGTAATAGTTGAGGCAGGTAATACCACAACATTTAAGAAACACTTGGACAGGTACCTGGATAGGATTGGTTTAGAGGGATATGGGCCAAACGCAAGCAAGTGGGACTAGTGTAGATGGGACATGTTGGTCGGTGTGGGCAGGTTGGGCCGAAGGGCCTGCTTCCCACACTATGACTTGAATCGGTACAAGTAATATATCATGCGTGCATGTAACTCGGCAATCTCTGAAAATTTGGCTGTTGTGTTATGAGGTCAGTTGATAAATAATTGTGGTAGAGAAGGAGGCCATTTGATCTTTTTTGCCTGCGCTATTTAACCAATTAATCCAACTCCTCTGCTCTTTTCCTTTACCTCTTTAACTTTCTTTCAAGTATTCAGCTAGTTTGAATCTATTGAGTCTGCTCCATCTTCCTCTTTATGAATTCCAGATTTTAAAAAATCTGTGTTTGTGTAGCCTCTGTTACTTCGCTATTTACCTTTAGATATATGACTTCAAGTTAGCGATAAATAGTTAAATAAGAATAAATAGTTATTTTCCACCAACGTGACTCCACCATTATTCATGATTTTGAAATAATGTTGCAGTTATAATGAGAGAATTGTGAGGATAATGAATAACAATTTACAAGTGGAATGATGTGTAGGAAAGAAAACAGAATATGCTGGTTTAAATCGAAGGTAGACACAAAAAGCTGGAGTAATTCAGCGGGTCAGGCAGCATCTCTCGAGAGAAGGAATGAGTGACTTTTCGGGTTGAGACCCTTCTCGACCCGAAACATCACCCATTCCTTCTCTCCAGAGATACTGCCTGACCCACTGAGTTACTCCAGCTTTTTGTGTCTACCTTCAAGTGGAATGACATCATTAATATCCACCTGAACAGACAGCAAACTAAGTAGCATCTAATTCATTCACCTAAGAAAATGCAGCACTTGGTCAGAGAAGGTAGCCAAACTAAATCTGAAGAAGGGTGTCGACCCGAAACATCACCCATTCCTTCTCTCCTGAGATGCTGCCTGACCCGCTGAGTTACTCCAGCATTTTGTGTCTTCCTTCAAACTAAATCTTCCAGTTGAATTGCCTGAAGTGTTAACCAAAACTATTGATATTTAAAGTAAGCTTGTGCAAATTGCTCCTTTTATGCATTGTCAAGTACCTTATCATTGGATCTGAATTGTAAATGTACATTAGGTTTATCTTGGGGGGGTTTTTGTCTAGCAAGTTATGTTCCTGTGTCGTCATTGAAAATAAAACTTCTTTTTTTAGCAACTGTACAGAAAAAAGCCTGGTATGACAATGTTGTGTGCCAAGTTACCTCACAATATTTCCAAAAACAGATACCGAGACATCTCACCTTGTAAGTAAAGCTTTTATCTTTATGGCAATGGTTCAACCAAGGAATTTATAATCAACAAAATCTTGTAACGGTGTAGGCTTTTATGGTTTTGTATCACAATCCGTTTTTTATTTTTGTAATCTCTAAGGAAGACAAAGTGCTTCTGTTCTGCAACACATCAGCAAATCTCGTAATCTTGCAGAATTTTGTCACAGACTGCTTACACACAGGAAAATCATTTTTAGAACTAATTTCTTTGGAAATATGGATTTTTTGTTGTTCTATTTCACCTTGCAAATAAGGTACTATGATTTTATTACATTTGAGCAAATATTTCTAGCGCTTCTTCTGAAAATGCATTGTAGGTCATTTCTTAGCTTGGATGAAATGGAACTACCACTTGTTCTGATTTTATCATCTATAAAAATTTCCAACACTCAAACTGTCCTTTCAATCTATCTGATGTGTGACAGTGTTTGTTCCAAACATCATCTTGCCACTTGTAACTGTCCTTCGAATGTATCACTCCTATTTACTTCAATTGATGGTCGGTTCCACATTTCCAACCAAATTAAGCAAAGGCTCAACTGCATTCCTTAGAATTTTTACCCCATCAGTTCACCTATCGAAATTCCTTTGTATCCTCCTGATCCCTTCCCATTTTTCTATCCATTTTTGCATTATCATCAGATTTATTAAGTATGGTCCCTTTATCCAAGTCATCATATAAATTGAGGATACAGCACAGATCATTTATTAACTCTTGCCAGTGAGGGAAAAAAGGCCAATTCATTTTTTTCTGTTGGCCAGCCAATCTTCCATCCAGTCCAATATTTTGCATCTTTTACTTTAGATTTTAGAGATGCAGCCCCTTCGGTCCACCGAGTCCATTCCAACCATCAATCACCCCATACCCGAACATTATCCTACACACTAGGGATAATTTACAGCAGTCAATTAACCTGCAAACCTGTACATCTTTAGAGTGTGGGAGGAAACTGAAGCACCCAGAGAAAACCCACGCGGTCACAGAGAAGGTACAAACTCCATACAGAAAACACCCGTAGTCAGGATCGTACCCAGGTCTCTAGCGGTGCAAGGCAGCAACTCTCCTGCTGCTCCATTATGCAGCCCCTAGCACCATTGTGCCACCTCTACACCATCTTACACCGTGAGCAATTATTGTTGAGATACACAGAACAGTGCCTGTTCTGTGTAGAATATTCTTCAATGTGATCTAACCAATTCTATTAAGGTTTATCTGTTCATTGATTCTTAGTAACTCAATGCACTGCTTTGCTTCGAGTTTTTATTTACCTTGCTTGTTAACCGGGTTTCTTTTCAGTACTCTGTGCCCCAAGATATTTCTATATACTGATTTGTACACACCACTAACAACTGGTGAAAGTATACTTGGCTTTATCTAATATCTTAATTGCCAAGTCAGTGCACAAACATTCAGTTTGCTGTGCATTCTGTCAATAAAGAGGTGATCAGCCTTGATCTGACTTGTGGCTTCCAGGCTCCTTCATTGCAAGTGTTTGGTGTAAAATGTCTTTGCAGTCCTAGCATCTTGAACTGCTCCAGGGTGTAGACAACAGTTGCATCTTGTTTCTATAACCTATTTCCCTCCTACTTCTTCCTGTTCTTCTCGTGTGAGGTGAAACAATGTTCCAGAGCATAACGTGGGTCATCCATCTTTCATCTGTCCACCATCGTTGTTGGACTATTAATTACCACAGTATCACTTCCATTTTCCACCTCAACTGTGCAGCATCACAGTTATCTGTACTGAACTAAACTGGTATTGAGCAGCATGGAACTGATTGGTCTTGAGCTCATTCACGGACCTTGCATATGTTTAATCAATAGACCCCATCACTTAGTTAGGGCCTTATTCTTGACCTCTTAAATTAACCACCTTTGTACATATTTATGTCCAGGTACTAGTTAAAACGAAACATACTATTCTATTCTGAGATGGCTGTTTTAGCCCACAGATTACCACAGCCTTATCTGGCTAGGAGGCACCAAAAGCAACTTTGTGTATCAAAACTAATTTCTATCTAAACCATCTCTATCCAAGGGAGCCCAAGCCAGGCGACTCTTTGTGTGCTAGTCATAGCTGGATCTGCAATCGCGCCTTAAAATCGATCCACTCTTTTTAAAATCTCTACTCCAATAGCAGCATTTCTTTTTCTTTAACTATGCTATTCCCTTTACACTTTGTACACTGTGGATAGCTCGATTATAATCACGTCTTATCTTTCCGCTGGCACACAACACATGCTTTCCACTGTACCTCAGTACACATAACAGTAAACTAAACTAATCCATTACTCACATGACCATTTTGGACCATCTTGTCCACCTTTATCAATATTAACTGTACCGCCCAAGGCCCCACTAATCACTTATCAAGTCAAGTCAACTTTATTTGTCACATACATATACAAGATGTGCAGTGTAATGAAAGTGGCAACGCCTGCGGATTGTGCTAAAACTACAAAACAGAATAGAAATTATTATTTTTTTAACACAAAAAATAAATTAATACAGTAAGTTAAATTAGTCCCTGTTGATATGAGAGTTAACAGTCCTGATGGCCTGTGGGAAGAAACTCCGTCTCATCCTCTCTGTTTTCACAGCGTGACAGCGGAGGCGTTTGCCTGACCGTAGCAGCTGGAACAGTCCGTTGCTGGGGTGGTAGGGGTCCCCCATGATATTGCTGGCTCTGGATCTGCACCTCCTGATGTGTAGGTTTTTCTGCCGCTGACCCCCCTCCCTCCAACCCTCATTTAATTCCAAGCTGTTGGCAATTAAAGCCACGTGTTGGGACAGAATGGGGTGGGGTTGATTCAGGGCTGTGGAGCCAATACTGAAGATCAACAAAATACATGATAACGATAATAATTTTCCGAAATGTCCAGGCAAATAGTCAGCATTGTGCATCTATTTTATTGATTATTTATTGGCTGACTGTCAAGGGTTACAACTCCAAATATTTTGAGCATTTTTTTCTGTATTTTATACAACTTTATTTCATTCTGTTTTTAGAATGTATCGATGCTATTATACCACAATTGTGGTATTAAGTGATTTAATTGAATTGAGTCTAAATATCCCATTGCCTGAATTACCAACCTCTTTGTTCCCCTTGCAGATGATGCAACACGGGTTCTTCTAAAGGGTACTTTAGATGATGACTACATCAATGCAAATTATATAAATGTAAGTAGAAATGTCCTCTTGAAATTGTATTCTACATAGCAATGAGCCATTGTGAAGAAGCTACATACTATATATATAAAGCTAATGGAGCAGTATATTTGCCAATGATACAGCGTTTTAAAATCTTGCCCGTAAATTACAAGAACATTTCTTGCAGTTCCCCACCAAGAAGTATTATCCTCTTAGTGCTCAATGAATCCTAAAAGCTCTTGTTAGAACTGTTATAAAGTCATAGTGATACTGTACAGACCAGGATGTCCATCTATGATGATCTTATTTTCCCGTGTTTGACCCACATCCCTCTAAACAGTTCCTATTTATGTCCCTGTCCAAATGTATTTTAAATGTTATAGGACATAGAAACATAGAAAATAGGTGCAGGAGTAGGCCATTCGGCCCTTCGAGTCTGCACCGCCATTCAATATGATCATGGCTGATCATCCAACTCAGTATCCCGTACCTGCCTTCTCTCCATACCCCCTGATCCCTTTAGCCACAAGGGCCACATCTAACTCCCTGCTGCAAACACTTCCTTTGGCAGTTCATTCCCTATTTGTTCCACCCTCTATGTGAACAAACTGCCCATCGGGTTCCCATTAAATCTTTCTCCTTTCACTGTATAGATATTTATTTCGGAATGCAATGATGGAATTATTTTATGGCTTCTTAAATCTCATTTAGATTGGATGTTTTGAGTTTTGTGCATTGTGCAGTATGAGTTTTTAATAGATTGCTTTTGCCTTTTGAGTATCTGTTCTGACATGGCACTGAAATAATACTTCACATTCTAATGATGAACTTGGACCAGAGTGCGTAAAATTATCAGCATTAATTTAGTCATGTTACATTTTTCCAGATGGAAATCCCTTCTTCCAGTATAATAAATCAGTACATCGCTTGTCAGGGGCCCTTGCCCAATACTTGTCCAGATTTTTGGCAGATGACTTGGGAACAAGAATCCTCTCTGGTTGTGATGCTAACCACTCAAGTAGAAAGAGGCAGAGTAAGTACATTGCATGGATTGTTTCTGAATTGAATAAAAAGCATAATTTGTGCTGTCATTTTGTACTTATGTCGGTGGGGTGAGAAACCCAGTCGGTCGGGAATGGATCTGTCGGCTCTGGCAGGGTCGGAGTTCCAGAGCTCCATCCACAGCGGGCAAATTGGCCATTTGGCGCAAAAGTGCCGATGAGGTTGAGATCGGCTGTCTCACCCGGCCAAGGCGCCACATTTCTGGGGGGTCTTCCAGGGGGGGGGGGGTTTCAAATGCACACTGGTAATTTTGAGTGGATTAAGAGGTCATAAATGATAGGAGTAGAATTAGGCCATTTGGCCCATCAAGTCTACTCCGACATTCAATCATGGCTGATCTGTCTCTCCCTCCTAACCCCACTCTCCTGCCTTCTCCCCGTAACCTCTGACACCCGTACTAATCAAGAGTCTATCTACCTCTGACTTGGGCTTCTGTGGCTAAGAATTCCACAGATTCACCACCATCTGACTAAAGAAGAGGTGCCGGATCACCAGTTGCCAGAAAGTCGTTAGTGTTCCTGGATGTGAAAAAGCAGGTGGTGTTTCTCCTGTATTTGGATGGAGTTGGCTGCCACTCCAGAACCTACTCCTTTTCCAAAAAAACTACATCTGTAGGATTTTGCACTTTGAATTTTTTTTAAAAATCACTTTAAATGTAGAGTTCAATCCTTGCCATTCCTGTCGAGGTCAGGCGGTATCATTTCCAATAGAAAGTCAAATTTGAAAGCAGTTTTCTTCCTATTCAGGGAATTAAATGACATTTACATGATGTATCTTCCCAATGTAGGTCAAGTGTCACCAGTATTGGCCTGAACTTTCTAAAAATGCATCTTATGGGAATTTTGAAGTTGGTTGTCATTTGGAAGAAGGAAACCCTGCATATGTCTTCAGAGAATTGACTTTAACTAATTTAGAGGTAAGGCAACTGGGAATGTTCCTTTCTGTGTGACCCATACAAGTATGTTGCGTATGTGTCTTTATCACCTACTAATCCTCCAGCCATAGAGGCTTGTGTTACTATGTTTGCCAGTTCTGAGTAGTAACCACAATGTTTACACATAGGAATGGTTTGGAAACCTGTGAACAGCATTGTGACAATCCGAGTAACGGACATTCGCCCTTCGGTAATTCACAAACACAGCCAAAATATATTGGATATGGGATAAAAGTTCACTCTTACGGAATTCAACTGAGAAAAATAAACACAATATATGAAACAAACAAATTGTCAGTATTTGTTTGTTATCTAATATTGGGATATGAATGGTTTTCTTGGGACACTACCCCCACCCTGTAGTGTGTATTTGTCATAATCATAGTGATACAGTGTGGAAACAGGCCCTTCGGCCCAACTTGCCCACACCGGCCAACAATGACCCAGGTACACTGGTCCCACTTGCCTGCACTTGGTCCGTATCCCTCCAAACCTGTCCTATCCATGTAACTGTCCAACTGCTTCCTAAATGATGGGATAGTCCCAGCCTCAACTACCTCCTCTGGCAGCTTGTTCCATACACCCACCACCCTTTGTGTGAAAAAGTTACTCCTCGGATTCCTATTAAATCTTTTCCCCTTCACCTTGAACCTATGTCCTCTGGTCCTCGATTCCCCTACTCTGGACAAAAGGCTCTGTGCATCTACCCGATCTATTCCTCTCTTGATTTTGTATACCTCTAAGATCTCCCTTCATCCTCCTGCGCTCTATGGAATAGAGACCCAGCGTACTCAACCTCTCCCTATAGCTCACACCCTCTAGTCCTGGCAACATCCTTGTAAATGTTTTCTGAACCATTTCAAGCTTGACAATATCTTTCCTCTAACATGGTGCCCAGAACTGAACACAATATTCTAAATGCGGTCTCACCAACGTCTTATACAACTGCAACATGACCTCCCAACTTCTGTACTCAATACTCTGACTGATGCAGGCCAAAGTGCCAAAAGCCTTTTTGACCACCTTATCTGCCTGCGACTCGACCTTCAAGGAACCATGCACTTGTACTCCTAGATCCCTCTGCTCTACAACACTACCCAGAGGCCTACCATTTACTGTGTAGGTCCTGCCTTTGTTCGACGTCCCAAAAATGTAACACCTCACACTTTTCTGTATTGAATTTCATCAACCATTCTTCCGCCCACCTGGCCAATCAATCTAGAGCCTGCTGTAATCTTTCACAACCATCTTCACTATCTGCAAAACCACTAACTTTTGCAGATGCAAAAAAATGGTGCCCTGCAGGAGTTGCAAATTATTAAACTTCTCTAAGATGTCTTTTGTGCCTCAGAATCTCCGGTACGAATAAAGATTCTTGTTTGTAAACATTTGTGTCTTATGATGACAACTGATGTTTTTAATTAGACAGAAATTGTGAAATGCATCATGTAACAAAATACTGCTTTTGTGTTTTTGTTAAATGATGCATCTCACAATTTTTTAACCGCTAAAATACCGTTTTTATGTGCTTATATATTCAAGAAAATAATTTAACTTTACTGCTGGCAGTAGAATACACCATAGCCCTTTCAAAAATTCCTAATTATCTTTCTCAAATTTTATTAGTATTTTGGTATTTTCAACTGCCCTAGATTTTAACCTCGGGTCAGGCTGAGTTTTCAAACTTAAGTTGTAGCTTCAATTCAATGCCAAGGGAGCACAGCAATATTGGGGCTGCGATCTTTCAGAAAAGATTTAAACCGTGTCTGTCTCTTGAGATGAATATTTTAAAAATCATAAATTTGAAGAATAGATATCCTGAGTACCATATTCAATAATTATCCCACAGTTACCTGTGAAACTCTATTACTCTATTCCAACAAGAAGGAAGGACTCTTTGGGAGGAGGGAGAAAAATAGAAAAGCTGTTTTAACCTGACTGTTTTTGTAAATCATAGCAATTTTTTAACAAAACATTCTCTCAGAAAAATAACGTCCATGGATCCCCCAATGTTTAAATTTTGTTTAGTTTGGAGAAACAGCATGAAACAAGCCCTTCTGCCCACCGGGTCTGCACTGACAATATGCTAATTCTATCCTACACACTAGGGACAATTTACCGAAGCTAATTAACCTACAAACCTGCATGTCTTAGGATTGTGGGAGGGAACCAGAACACCCGGAAAAAAACTCACTCATTCTGTACGGAGTTTGTACGTTCTCCCCGTGACCGCGTGGGTTTTCTCCGAGATCATCGATTTCCTCCCACACTCCAAAGACATACAGGTGTGCAGGTCAATTGGCTTGGTATAAGTGTAAATTGTCCCTAATGTGCGTAGGATAGTGCTCGTATGCGGGGATCGCTGGTCGGTACGGACTCAGTGGGCCAAAGGGCCTGTTTCCGCGCTGTGTCTCTAAAAATTAAAAAACTACAGCCCCTACTATTTTGTGGTGATGGGTTTTTTTGTACAGCTTTGTCTCATTACATTTACATTTGTTGAAATTGGCTTGCCAATTATTGTTATGCAGTTTCATTTGTTTTTCTTTCTGCAGCTATTATTTTTAAATCTCCTGTGAATAGCTTCTCAAATTTAATAGTAAAGCCAGTGTTTTGGATCCAAATGAATGAAGGAAACTACAATGCAAGGCAGACAGAGCCAACATTTTTTTTCTCCAATTTCCTTTTGGCTTTTGTACAATGGAGACAGGCACACTTTTGTTTTCTCCCCATTGAGCTTTTGTGACAGTCACCTTTATTGTATTTGCCAGACTTTTACCCCATTCCACAAGGTTGTATAAAGTCAGTGTCAACACTTGGCTTGCATTGAATAGTTTAGTTATATTCCTCAGACTTCTCTGGGTTAAAAAAAAAACGATGTCCCATGGATAAAAGGCGAGGCTTACCTCATCAACTCAGACTCTCCAAATCTGGGAGCATCCTCAATTTGTTTTGCGCCCTTTCCAGCTTAATGATATCCTACCTGCAAAGGGTGCTCGTGAACTGTACGCAGTACTCCAATTATGGACCCATCAACATTCTTCATCCTGAAAGGTTAACTCTGTCTCTTACCACAGATGCATCCTGGTTTACTCAATACAGACCCCAACTGTATTTTATCCAACCCGGATCCCAACTGTACTTTATCCAACACGGACCCCAACTATACTTTATCCAACTCCTACAGCTCCGGGCCTCACTCACCCATACCTGCAACGAACCCCAACTGTACTTTATCCAACCCTGACTTCAGTCTGAAGAAGGGTCTCGACCTGAAACGTCACCCATTCCTTCTCTCCTGAGATGCTGCCTGACCCGCTGAGTTACTCCAGCATTTTGTGTCTACCTTCAATTTGAACCGGCATCTGCAGTTATTTTCCTGCTGAATGTTTCCAGTATTTTCTGTTTTTATTTCAGACTTCCAGGGTCAGCAACCTTTAATTTTCAAAGCCTCAATATAGTTTGGTGGACAATAACGTTAAGTCGTCATCGCCTTTCAGTATCCCTGTTAGAGGGGAAGTAAACTCTGACATCAGAAAATTCTTGAGAATTATTATTGGGTATCAGTGGGAGCTAGTTCACACATCCTTTCCCAGTGACCATGAAGCAGACTTGCTGACTAATTTTGAAGTGGCACTCTACATTTTAAGACTCAGCCTCCTGACTGCTGAAACCACTGCTGAAAATACCTAGATGCATATTAAAAATAAATACAAATTAACTTGAAGCAAATTTGACATTGTAGCCTATTGCCACCAGTGAAGTCAAATTCTGTTCTGACATTTGCAAAGGTTTGAAAGAGGCATGTATTAAATCGGGACTCTTCTCCAGAAGAAGGGTTCTGACCCGAAACGTCACCCATCATTTGTCTCCTGAGATGCTGCTTGATCTGTTGAGTTACTCCAGCACTTTGTTTCTATCTTTGGTATAAACCCACATCTGCAGTTCCTTATTTCTACATATTTTTAAATGATACATTTTACAATTTCTGCCCAATTTGCCAGACGAATACTTGATAGAGTTTGGTTGCTTAGTAACCTAGCAGCCGTATACAAATCTTCAGCATCAACAACTCCTGGAGTCATAGTCATGGTGAAACATTGCACGGAAGCAGGTCCTCTGACCCCTGATTTCACCCTGACCATTAACCGCCCATTTACACTAGTTCGGTATAAATCCTATTCTCCCCCTGTTCTCTCGACTCCACTGAGATTCCGCCTCTGGGCGCTGTGGGCAATTTGCAGTGAGCCAATTAACCCACAAACTTGCATGTCTTTGGGGTGTAGGGGGAAACTGCAGCATCCAGAGGAAACCCACGCGATCACAGAGAATCTGCAAACTCCACCCAACCTGATATCAGGATTGAAACTGGTATCTGGGACTGAGAGGCGGCAGCTCGAGTAGTTGAGCCACTGTGCTGTCTGTAAGTTCAATTTTGAGTCAAGAAACTTGGAGGAATTAAAGGGCATACCCTGAATGAACTGTAATGTGTTGCAACTTCACAGATAAATGAAAGCCGTCCACTCACACAGATCCAATATGTTGCCTGGCCTGACCATGGTGTTCCTGATGATTCAAGTGATTTCCTGAAGTTTGTGTTGCTTGTTCGAGAAACACGAGTTGGCAAAGATGAACCAGTTGTGGTACACTGCAGGTAAATCTTGTTAAAGCTGATTACAAACTAATCAAAGGAACAGTGTATTCAGAACTTGGGGGGGGGGGGGGGGGAGAGCAATAAACACCGAGACAATTGCACAGATGGTTTACTAATACAGACTGAGAAATCAAGTTACCTAAAGTTGTTGAATTCAGTATTGAGTCCGTAAAGCTGCAAAGTGCCCAGATGGAAGATGAGGTGCTACTCATCAAGCGTGCATTGCACCTTGTTGTAAAAGTGCAGATCAGAGACCAATTAGAAATAGGATGGAAAATTAAAGTAGCACATTTGTGTTTCTATACACATAAATGTAACTTGGCTGTTAAAGGCACTGCATTTTAATTCACTCTTTTGAACAAAGAGTTGGCATTTTCCTAAACGTGTTGATGATTTCTCCACTAGGAGGTACTCTGGAGCATTAGAGATTGATTGTCCCTTGCATTGTGTTCCCTGTGTTCTTCCTCTACACTGTAGCAACCAAATGCAGATTGGGTGGCTGCTTTGCAGAGTACCTGCATTAAGTCTGCCAGGCGACCCTGGGTTTTCTGCAGGCTACCCCTTTAATTCTCCATCCCATTCCCACTCTGACACTTTGGTCAGCAACCACCTGCACTGTTACAGTGGGATTTCTGCCTATGTCTGAGAATTGGCTCAGCTTGGTTTTTTTTTTCTCCTAGTGGAGGACATGCCCAACCTGATCTGCATTTCACAACTCTTACATTCCTTTTTTTCTATGTTCTCCCCCTCTAATATGCTTCCATTCACTTGTGTTTACAGCTTTTCCGCAGGGGCACCTCATTTTCACCTCCTTTAGAAACATGCCCATCTCCCTGCAGCTCGTTTCTTTCCTCTCAGTTCTGACAACGTGGTTAACTTGTTTGTCTTCCCACAGATGTGGCATGACTTGAGTATTTTCACAATTTATTTGTTTTTGTCGCGCCATAGAGCTGTACAGCACAGAATCAGGTCCTTCGGCACAACTGATCCATGCTGATCAAGTTGCTTAACCGAGCTAGTCATTCTGCACCTGCACCTCCACCTAACCCAAATCCCTCAATATTTCCTTTTCATGTACCTGTCCTAGAGCCTTTTAAATGTTACAATTGTGCCTGTCTCAACCACTACTGGTTCCATACATACACCACCTTATGTGTGGAAAAAGTTGTCCATCTTGTCCCTTTTAAATCTTTGCCATCTCACCTTAAACCTGTGCACTTTAGTCCTAACCTCAGAGAAAAGACTGACTTATCTATGCCATTCACGGTTTTATAATCTTCTATGAAGTCACCCCTCAGCCTCTTCCATCGAAATCTCTTCTGCAACCTTTCCAGTTAAATTACATTCTTCCTGTAGCAGGCGACCAGAACTGCACATAATGCCCCAGATGTGACCTTACCAACGTCTTGTGCAGCTGGAACATTTCCTCTACTCAATACTCCAAATAATGTTGCCACGTTCATGGAACTACGTACCTGCACCCCTGGGTATCTATTTTACAACACACCCTGTGTTTACCACATTTAGAGTGCTTGTCCATCTGCCATTCCTCAGTATCCAAGTGTTCTGCAGGAATAATAATGATAGATGAGCAGCTGCAGATGACCTCTGCATTACCCTCTGAGGGTAACTGTACTTCACCCTTACAGAATTCACAAAACTCTACCCACATTTTTGATATACAGTATGAAATTTATGCTCGTGGGATTTACGCGAGATAGAAAGGAAATCAACTCCCATTTTTTTCTATTTTCGTTTCTTGATATGTGCGCAGAAGACGCAGGTTTGTTTCCTCGCATTGCATCCCGCTCCCCAGTAATGTTGAGGGTTGCTTGTATTAAAAGTGTTTACAGTAAAGAAGCAGCGCATGGTCAATTATCCCCGGTCCAGGTCATGGCTGCCGGAGTTCATTCGGTTATCTGCTTCAGTAAGTTTCCTTCTCTCAGGAGATCAGAAGTCGGGATATTTGTTCAATTCCATTCACAACTCTTCAGTAAGTGAATGCCGCAAGACTTGGACAGGTTTGGGGTATGGGCCAAAAGTGCTAGGCCAATGAATTCAATTATACTATATTGTCACGTGTACCTAGATGCTTTGTTTTGCATACAGCCTGGTAAATTCATACAGCAGACCTCACCTCGGCAGTACACATGAGTTGCCACGTTTCTGGCATCGACAAGGTTACCAAAGTCTACCGAACAGGGTGGTAATCATCTTCAGATAGAGGGTCTTGCCATATACCCTTCTTCTTCTTCTTGCGTTTGAGGCAGCAAAAGTTATGAAGCTGCTTCTGCTTCTGCTGCCTCTGTTTGTTGTCGTTCGCCTGACTGAGGGCAGTTGACAGGGCTCACCACGGGGAGGTCGACAACGTGAGCCCCCCACATACCCTTAACATTCAATGACATTTCCATGGGTGAATACCCTGCCAACAACACCCTGAGGGCCACCATTCAGCAAGAATTTACCTGGAACAATTGAAAAGATCTTCTGCCAACAAGGGATGGTCAGGTGCCGGGCATGCTGAGCAAATGACTTGCATCCCAATACCTTGATGCCTTTTCATCAATAATAAAGGACAATCAAAAGTAGAGTGGAATACTCGACTGGAGGAGTAGTTTGTGCAATCCACACTATGCACTGTACCTGCCAAACCCATGACCACTAACCAAGAAGGAGCAGGGCAACAGGCACATACCACATACCACCATTCCCTCTCCAGATACTGCCTGGCCCACTGCGTACCTCCAGCACTGAATTTTGCTCAATATTCCAGCATCTACAGTTTCTTGAGTCACCACCACCACATGCACTATTTGTCATTTTCCCTCCAATTCAATCACCAGCCTGTCCAGGAAATATTTTATTGTTCCTTTGTAGGTTCACGAGGTTAATTCCTGGGATGGAGAGACTGTCATATGAGGAAAGATTGGAAAGACTAGGCTTGTATTCACTGGAGTTTAGAAGGATGAGAGGGGATCTTATAGAGATGTATAAAGTTATAAAAGGACTAGACAAGCTAGATGCAGGAAAAAGGTTCCCAAAGTTGGGGGAGTCCAGAACCAGGGGACACAGTCTCAGAATAAAGGGAAGGTCATTTAAAACTGAGGTGAGAAGAAACTTTTTCACCCAGAGAGTTGTGAATTTGTGGAATTCTCTGCCACAGAGGCCAGTGGAGGCCAATTCACTGGATGAATTTAAAAGAAAGTTAGACAGAGCTCTAGGGGCTAGTGGAATCAAGGGATATGGGGAGAAGGCAGGCACAGGTTACTGATTGTAGATGATTAGCCATGATCACAATGAACGGTGGTGCTGGCACAAAGGGCCAAATGGCCTCATCCTGCACCTATTTTTTATGTTTCATTGAAGTGAGATCACAGATGAGGCAGGAGCTGCTTGATGGGATGGGCAAGTAATTTGTGAGGTGGCACATTCTTTCCACTATTCACACCAGGCTTTTACGTCCTCTGAAAACCCACATGCAGTTCTCAATCTCACTTTGAATTTTAGGTCATAAGGAATAGGAGCAGAATTAGGCCATTCTGCCCATCAAGTCTACTCTGCCATTCAATCATGGCTGATCTATCTCTACCTCTTAACTCCATTCTCCTGCCTTCTCCCCATAACCTCTGACACCCATACTAATCAATTTTCCTTCTCTATTTTGAGCATTTGTGATCCTTGGACGATGTTTTTTGTTGCAAGGAGGTTTTGAGAACATCCTTGAATCATTTTCTCAGTCTATCTAGTAATCTCTTCCCATGTGCGATCTAGGAATAGAGTATCTAGTTTTGGGAGTCTGGTATCAGGCATGCATGTGGCTGCAAGTTTAACAGTGAAAGAAATTTGTTGTGTTGTGGAGCTTGAAATACTTTATGAGCAATTATTAGTATTTAGAGATACAGCGCCGAAACAGTATTAACAGTACCCTACACACACTAGGGATCATTTTACATTTATACCAAGCCAATTAACCTACAAATCTTTGCGAGTTTGGAGTGTGGGAGGAAACCGCAGATCTCGGAGAAAACCCATTGCATGATCACGAGGAGAACGTGCAAGCTCTGTACAGACAGTACCTTTAGTCAGGGTCCAACCCGGGTCTCTGGCACTGTAGGACAATAACTCTACCGCTACGCCACTGTGCCGCCCAGTGTATTCAAGGTGAAGATAAATGAGTGTGTGGGCAACGACAATTTTTTTTTCAGTGAAGGCTTATCCATTTTTGGGTAACTGCTGACGTTAGATTTCAGAGATTATTGAAAAAATAATCCTCAGTAATTGTGGGGGGAACAAACTGCTCATGTACCAAGCAAAGATCCTGTTAAAATGTGGAGAAAATAACCAAGTTTTTTTTGTCATCTAATGCACTGCATCGTTCCTGCTGGAGCGTTTTCATGTGTGAAATCCAAGTGATAACAGGGTTGGACCAAAGTTGTATTCTTCATGCCATTGTGACTTGCCAACTCCGATTATTGAGGTTCATGTGATAATTGGCTGTTTGGAGGAATATCAGTGTGTTGTTCAAGTCTGAAACTGTCTGCATACATAAATCACTGCTTTTGGGTGTGAAAACCTGTTGGGTTTATGGGAGTGGGGGGAGGGGGGAGGTTGTTAACTAAAGAATGGAGGGTCTGTAGTATGTGCCAAAATATATTACTTCATTAAGTGAAAATTCATCTGAATTATGAATGAATATCCTGCAATTTGAATGGAACAATGAACAATTTATTATGTTTGCTCATGCTATTTAATAATTAAAGTTGCTTTAATCAGGTTATTGATTCCATTGCAACTTGTAGTTTACTGTTTGTGTTGCAGTGCTGGTATAGGTCGAACTGGTGTTCTTATGACTATGGAGACAGCAATGTGTCTAATTGAGTGCAATCAGCCAGTGTATCCACTGGACATTGTTAGAACAATGCGAGACCAGAGAGCCATGATGATTCAAACACCAGTGAGTACTGATTACTTATTTTTCACTTGCCATCACACTTGTCTGCACTGAGGCATTAAATTCAGTAAATGGGATCAGATGGCTCTTTAATCAATTTTGGTTGGTTTGGGATACTGCCAAAATGAATACTTTGCATGGTTTGTGTTTAGATTATCATCACTTCTGGGAGCATGGCTTTACACAACAGGGTTTTAAATTGCATCTCATCTTTGCAGCTATCATTTGCTGTTTGGTTCCCCTTGGATATATAATTTATGATTTACGGTTTGCAACTTTTAAAGCGAATTATGCATTTTGCTGCACTAAATGCAGTTTTCCTGTTGAAAATTTAAGCAGTCAGACTTCTGCTAAAGCCTATTTATAACTTCCCATGGCATCTCAGTGAACGTTCTTTCATTTTCTTTCCCTGTGAGTAATTATCCTGAGTAACTTAATGAATTGTGAAATGCCTGGATATAGTGGATGTGGAGAGTATGTTTCCACTTGTCTAAGACCAGAGGTCATTGCCTCAAAATTAAAGGACTTTCCTTTAGGAAGGAAATGAGGAGGAAGTTCCTTCATCAAAGGGTTGTGAATCTGTGGAATTCTGCCACAGAAGGCTGTGGAGGACGTCAATGGATATTTTTATGTCAGAGATAGATAGATTCTTGATTAGCACGGGTGTCAGGGGTATAGGGAGAAGGCAGGAGAATGGGATTAGGAGGGAGAGATCGATCAGCCATGATTGAATGGTGGTGTAGACTTGATGAGCCGAATGCCCTAATTCTGCTCCTATCACTTATGAACTTATGAATAATTGAAATAACTATCTCAGCCGCAAATCTAATATAATTGATGTTGAGATTTTTATTTTACTTAGTTTTCCTTTAAATTGAAGGCCATTCCCTGCATTTGCATGAATATAACATTTTTGTTAAATATTTTGAATTTTTCTTTGCTCTCATCGACCATTTGTCAGCATTTTCCTAAACTTGGCCACTGCGAGATACTCTAGAATATTTTGTATCCCTAGCATGAAGTGTTTTTAAAGAACACGAGGCTCATTAGACTGGGATAAAATATTGCCTCTCAATAGAGAGGACATAGATTTTTTGTTTGTACAGTTCCACCCTTTCCTTTTAAACGTCCAGAAAAAGGGGTCAAGACCATTGTGTCTGTTGGAAATGAGGACAAACTCTAATGGTCACGAAGATAGAATGGAAAAGTTTAGTCATTTATCCCTGGGTCATTGAGTCAAACATCACAGCCCCTTTGGCCCACTTTTGCCCATCTATGCTAAACCCATTTCCCTGCATTAGGAATCATATCCTTCCTTGTCTTAGATGTAATACCTTCTCAAAGTCCAGCTTTGATAGCCATTACTGCTCGGGGATGGAATGAAGGTATAGCTTATGTACACACCGCACTCTGAGATAACAAAAACGAATCTTCCAAATGCTGTTTCTTGATTAATTGGTCTTTATTAAAGTAGCACAAATCAAAAGAGGAATTCATAACTTTTCGTTCTTGTCAACTGTTTCTTCTTCAAACAATACAGTAACGATCGTGTAGTCGTTGCCGTGTGGTCGTGGTCGGCGTGGTTGTGGTAAAAAACTATTCTCTTCATCCTCCGAGACTAAACTGACCCACAATCTCTGTGGCTACGCTAGCCTCCTCAGATGTAGACACTCCCCATTACGTATCAAATCACACCCACAAGCATGCAAAAAAGACAGAAACTAGAAATATTGAATATAGCCATAAAACAATGACAGTAGCTAATTTAAGCGTAAATGGCTCCTACATTGACCTGTTTATGTATCCATCTAAATACATTAAAAGTAATTGTTTTGTTAACTTGTATATACATGTAAATTAAATAATTAAAGCTAAATTTACAATTGTTTCATGCAACTCAAGCATTTAGGAACCTTTAGAATGGTTTGCTGATGTAACTAACTGGGCTAAAATTAGACCCTTTAGAAAAGTGCTACCACTATTTCACTCAGCTGAGCAGTTTAACGTTGAACTTTAAATAACACTTTCAATTTTGCCGCACAAATCAAATTTTATAGATTAAAACATAACACATTTTTTAATGTAGCTAGCTGCTGCATTCTTGCCCCATTTGTCCTTTATTGATCTGCCCCCTTTACTGCATTTCCTGCATCCCAAGAACATTTTTGCTAAACAGTATAGTACAAAGTATTATTGTCTTCGAGCACAGTCTGATGCACACGTTAAATATTAATTTGCTGAGACTGCCATCTGGTGCCTGTTATGTGCACATGAATTCGGTTGCAGATTTTATCTTGATTGATGATAGTTTTCTGAGTATTCTTATATTTTTTTGATTTCTTTGCACCACAACATACGTTGGTTCCTGAAAGGAAGTTGAATGGGGTCCAAAAGTAGAGAACATTCTTGAGTAATAAAAAAACAGTGCCGATGTTCTTAACATTAATAAACTGGCATATTGCCTGCACTCCAATAAATGGTAGTGTCCTCTGAAAGACATATTGTATAAAGAATATTAAAATGTAGCAACCAGCATGTACTTACGTATCATTAATGAACTAAATATCTGAAGTCACTTCACAAATGATAGACTAAGGAAGGACTAATAAATAAATAAGGTGTTTTTTGGGGATTTTCAATTGGGAGGAGTTGGAGAGACAGTATTCTGGAGAAACAGACCTGATGGGCCGAATGGCCTAATTCTTCTGTGTCTTATGATCTATTATTTCTAGAGGAAATGTCAGAGAATTGAATCAAGTCACAGTGGTGGTCAGGTTGAGGGAAACAATGTTTGCTTTGGCAGGACCCTATTTGGGAGGAAAGTTTTAAGGTTTAAGGAGATTATTACAAACTTGCCTTGTGTCCAGGTGCAATGCTGATGTTTCAAACATCCTAATTCAAATCGAGACTCGGAAGGGAATGATAATTCCCTCAAAGGGAATGATAATGATAACAAAAGAAAAGTTTGTTGTAGAGTGCAGAGATAAGAAAACAACATTCTTCAATGTTCAGCTGCAAATAATGGCGACTCCTCCAAGTCTGGATGGTTGTCAGGCATTCTTTTCATGCAGTCGGCGGAAAAGTAGTGAAACGATGTATGTTGGCAGACTTCCAGAGACTGACCCCATAAGCATTTACTTGCATCGAGATCAGGAGGCAAGGAATTAAATCATTCTCAAAGTACTAGATGGGAAGATTGTGCAATATAATTAAGATTCCGGACATCCAACAATGAAATCCAAATTTTTTAGCCAGAACCAATTGAAATATATGTTGAGTATGCATTTATTTAATGTTTTTTTTTTTCTCTCTCTCTCCCCTTCTCGCAGAGCCAATACAAGTTTGTTTGTGAAGCTATTATGAGGGTTTACGAAGAAGGCATTGTGAAACCATTGCAGTCAACACTGTATAATTAATCCAAGGATAAGACCTTGTTGTTGAAACTGGTTTGCTGGGAGCGTTTACTGTGTCATAATGTGCTTGCACAACATGCTGCCCTGATGTGAGTTTGAAGTTTGGAAGACCGGCAAACGAGCATGGACATTGAGAACCTAAGCACTGTTGCACTTTATGTTCAAAAAAGAAATAATAGTCTCTGCGTGTGTGATCATACTGACGACAAATACCATGATCGCAGCTGCCCTCTGTTCTGAAATGCTGTGTCCACTGCTCTGGTTTTGTTCAGAGAGATTGTCAGCTTTTGGATTCCTCTATAGTGCCAAGAGGGAGAACTACCTACACGACTCTTCCCTCACCTGCCTATGAATATGTCCTCTTGCTTGCTGGTTTAACTGACAGAGCCTATTCAAATGGCCACTTTTTAAAACAGACATTTTCTGTTCATGAAATTGACTTAACTATCTTTATTAGACCCTTTGCAGTGGCATTCACGAACATGAAAGTATGCACTGGTGTAGAATTACCTTTTTTAAATTAGCAACTGTTTTCATGCTGCCTTGACTAACTTAACAATAAAACTCTCATCCCTAGGTTGTGTTCTGTAATATAGAATATAATCAAAAATAAGGTTTAGTGAGCACTTATTAGTCAAATTGGCCCAAATTGTCTCACCTTCAGATTTTGATGTGCAGTTGTTTAACCTATGATGAACCTCGAGCAGTCACTCTGTATGTATTCTCCTCTGTTTCCCTGATCAAAATATCTTGCTCTTCCTGCACTTGAGTGCCAATGTTTCTAAATTCGTATGGGTGTCAAGAATTTTGACTACTTTCTCAGACCAGCAGTGATCCATGACCTACACTAAGCATTGGAACCTAAAATGTAAATAATTATTAGGAAATTCAGCCTTAACCACCCTCTTCCTATCAGGATATTAGAATCCAAGTGCTGGTTGCTAGTTAGCTACATTACTTACTGGCTAGGACAATCTACTCCAAAGACTTGAATTCGCATCCAGCCCAGGTAGCGAAGATTTACCTGATTTTAAGGTACACCAAATATATTCAGTGCTCATTCTCCACAGGTCTGATCCTGCAGTGAACCTTCCCCCAGGGAAAGGTGTGTGCCTGGAGTTTTTTAAAGCATTTGTTTCCTTGGCACTTCGTGATGGGTGCGCACCTATCCTACCAGTCCTACGTATAAGCTTGCCTTATTGTGTGCCATTTTAATGTTACTTCTGTAATCAGCACTAGTCTTGCACCCAAAGAAATGCACAGGGGAGCTGCTATAAGGTAATTTTTATAGTAAGACACTAAATCAAAGTACTGAACAGTACAAAGCACAATAGAGTTGTAAATTTAATACTAAATTAATTAATTTATGAAATGTTGATGGATGCTGTAGTTTTGATGGTTGTTATTCCAATGGTCACTTGCTCACCTGACTGTGTATAAGTTGACATGGTCTCTCTCTCTCTCTCTCTCTCCCTCTCCCTCTCCCTCTCCCTCTCCCACTCCCACTCCCTCTCCCTGTGTTGCACCCTAATTATGTATCTTTTAGAGAGAGTTGGGGAGCTTTCAGGTAGTGGAAATATCTTGTTGACAAATATGCTGTCTGAATGATTAAAATGAAATGTTCAATATATATGCAAGAATATGAAAGATCCATATAGAATGCTAATTACATGAAATTAGAGCCCTGTGTTAATAACTGAGTTTTGATGACTATATATGTGTACCTGCACATAATTAGGATAGCATTTAATTAAAATTAATAGTTAAACATAATTCAGCACATCACTACTTTTCTCTATAGTAAAACTTGCACACACAAATTTAAAAAAAAAACTTTATGGCATATAGATAGATAAAGTAAGACACTTGAAAAGGAAAATGGATATACTGTATATTTTTGACTCTGCAGGATCCAGAGGAGATTGAGGCCTCCAAAAGCATAGTGTTAATGAGCAGAATGAAACCCATTGAAATCAGACTTTTTTTTTTGCCAGATAATTAAAATGGATGAGTGACTGTTTAATTTATCCCTGTCTAAATATCTGCACATCTGCACTTGTGTGTATTAACTTGTTTTACTCTGTGCAGCTGTAAATAATGCTGTCGACTTGAGTGCCATTCATACTATTAGCACAATGCAATTCCATTCACCTCATTGGGGTTGCGGTAGCAAGTAAGCAATTGGGATGGCAAGAAAAAAAAGGTTTAAGCCACGCACAACCAACAAATAAATGTTAGTAGCGAAACCTCGCGAACTTCCTTTTTCATTTTCTCCGCTCTCCTGGTTGTGCATAACTGCAGTGTTATTTTTTTGTTGGATTTACCTAAAAGGAGGCATGTGATTTGGTCTTCGTTATTGTGTCATGCTGTAAAATGAATGTGAATGTATCCATCAACCATGCAGAATTGCAAGCGGTAGAGAATGACTTGGATTTTAAGGATAAATATTTTTCATACCGTTTGTATAAAAAACTAAAAATTAAAAAGTTTGTAACTTTCCATTGAAGAAAATTTTGCAGGTTTAAAAATGTAAATAAGAGCAATACTATTGAAACTCAGTTCAGTGCCAATTCATGCTGTACAGGTTGATTTTTCTATTGCTTACTGACTGTAATTATGCAGGTTCAATGTTTTGATCATTTTACGGTTTAAGCATTTGGAAGTAAATTACAAATTTCCTTAAGTAATATTAAGGGCACTTTATATTACAATATACTACTGACTGAATTATCAAATTATTTGATTTCACACGGATGCTAAACCCTAATAATCTTTTGCTTTGTGAATGGAACTTAAAAGAGTGCACACTGGTTGATTTATCTTTGGATTAGGCAATTAGATCTAAAAGGGTTGTTTTAAAGAAATATGCACCTGGCCATGGTACTACATAGATTTAATATTTGCTGAAAGTGGTGTAGTCGTGTAATTTAAGCATTGCACCAACAGTCCAAAATCTAGTGTTCTCAAGGCTCAGAGAAAAGTGAGTGGTTTGATAGCATTGCTATTTCAGCATAATTTGCTGGCAGTAACTTGCATCAGTCACTCCTTACCAATCTGACTGTTCAAAAAGGTCACCTTGTTCCTCTCCTTTATTCTCAATACCTGTTAAATGCAATTGTAGGTCAAACCACTTGACTGGGCACAAGGTTAACATGTATTTTAAAGTTTTTTTGGACAATACAACTTCTTGCAGAATTGTAGTTTGTGGTCTTAGCAGCCGATCTTTTAAGAACATTACATATTAGCAAGGCAGCATCTGTAAAGGTAGGATTGTTTATTTAGCTCAAGTCAGAGCTCCTTCAAAATATAGTGAGAAAATAATGTGGTGTGAGGGATCTCGAGGGCAGAGCTGAACTGAATGAATATTTTAACCACTGTGGACAATTTATTTAGTAGAATGAATACTATTAATTTAAGAATGATTTATTTGAAACTCCCATTAATGCTTCTGATTATGAAGTTTAAAAATGATAGTAATGACTAATATGCTGCCAGCCTTGAATGCATATTTTAATGTTTTAAGTAAATGTGACAGATTGCATAAAGTCTGAGTCATTCCTACTGCTGTGATTTATTCCCCCACAATTTACACAAAACACTCCAAAGTACCTAAAAGGGAAATATACTTTTGGTCGATTCTACATTTCCCATACATAATTTGATTCTAATTAATCTTTACAACTTCCAAAATGTGAGTTTTATGCCTAGGATGACCAATTGTGATAAAGAAGCAGATTAGAAGTATCAGAATAAATATGCATAATAATATCAATTACATGTTTTTTTTCTCAATGAAAGTAAAACTGTGCCTGATCTTGCAATTTGAACTGAACACAATTTTAATTTTAGTGGAATCTAATTACAAATTTTCTGACAAATTTGATTTTGTGCTGCTTTCAAACTGCCTGAAAATACTGTTGGTACTGTACAGATTTAATTAGGAATGTTTTTCCTATTTTTCATTGGCTTTTTTAAGCCTCCACTTGAATTTTATTGACACTGGACAAAATGTGAAAAAGAAGTAAGCTTTTATAGCTTGTATGCTTTAAGAAGGCCTTATTCATTTCATTTCTAAATTTGAAGTAGTTCATGCCTTTTGCTGATATCCAACAATTTACCTGCTTGTAGGATATCAAGTGTAAAAAGGATTCATTGATGCAGTACCAACGTGACCAGTCACTTGGTTGGGGGTGGGGGTAGTGTCAGAGGAAAGGGAATTTTAAATTCTATGTCTTACTTTCTCTTCTAAATTTTTCGTGCATATGCATTTAATTTCACTTGACCAGAATTGTCTCAATTAGGTACAAACTTAATAGTTTACTTGTGACTCTTAATTGCTCTGTTACAATAAAAATATGCTTACATAATTTAAAGTGTAGCACTTGTGAGTTTGTTTGGAGTAGCAGCTGTACTTACATTTAACTAAAATTTTGTAAATTTGTGTTTAAAACTTTAGTTTTAGCTGGTACTTGAGGTCGTTAGATTCAAGAGATATTTTTCTGTACATTTGAATCAGGTTTGATTTAATTCTGTACATAATTCATTTACAGCATGTACAGTTAATCTTTTTCTTTATAACAGTAAAAATCTGGTTTTAACAGCAATCTGTAGTTGTTGCAATTTTGTTTTAACTGGCTAGTCGTGTGCTCTCACTCCTATTCTGATCCTTTCGAATATTCTTATTCTGAGTCTAAAAGGAAGTAATGTAATGTATTCTCTTTTACTTAAGAAATACAAGTGAATTTCAAACAGCTGCATTGCATGACCAGAAATATACTTTAAGATCGGATATATCGTGGTTTGAAATGTATGAAGAGCATTTAAGGAAATATCCAGGTATAAATGGACCTTTGTAAGGTTGTAAATGCTTTCCTTTGAATATAGGAATAGGACTACCAAACACAAAGTTAAGCTCAACTCTGCACATGGTCCATATCCTTCCATTCTCTGCATATCCATGTCTTATCTAAAAGCCCCTTAAATGCTACTATCTGCCCCCACCATACCCTAGTAGGGTGTCTCGGGTACACACCACTCACTATTTAAAATAAAACTTACCACACACATCAGCTATAAACTATGCCCCACTCTCCTTAAAGATATGCCCTCCACTCTTCAATATTTCCACCCTGGGGGAAAAAGGTTCTGATTGGTATCCTATGTGTGCTTCTCATAATTTTATGTACTCCCATCAGGTCTCTGTCAACTTATAATTCCACTTCATGAGGAGAAAGTTTATCAGGTTATGTGGAGCTTGCTTGTAAGACTCGAGGGGGAATTTAATCTGTTCCAGTTCAATAAATGAAGGGTTTTATTGTACCAAAAAAAGCTTTAGATTTTCAATAGACTACAGGGTAAAAAAATTTAAATGATCCCTTAGATAAGGTGACTATTGGTAGGAATACTTCATTTGTATCAATGGAACTTGGAAAGTTTGGCATGTCCCCAACAACTCTCACCAACTTCTACAGATGCACCGCAGAAAGCATTTTATTGGGATGCATCACAGCGTTATTTGGGAACAGCTCCATCCAAGACCGCAAGAAATTGCCGAGAATTGTGGACACAGCCCAGACCATCACACAAACCAACCTCCCTTCTATTGACTCAATTTACAACAAGTGTTGCCTCGACAAGGCCAGCAGCTTAATCAAGGACGAGTTGCATCCCGACCACTCTCTCTTCTCCCCTCTCCCATTAGGCAAGAGGTATAGAAGTGTGAAAACGCATACCTCCAGATTCAGGGGCAGTTTCTTGCCAGCTGTTATCAGGCAATTGAACCATCTTATCACCAACTAGAGATCGTTACTGAGCCACTATCTACCTCGTTGGAGACCCTCGGACTATCTTTAATCAGACTTTACTGGACATTATCTTGCATTCAACATTATTCCCTTTGTCATGTATCTGTACACTGCGGATGGCTCGATTGTAAAAATGTATTGTCTTTCCGCTGACTGGTTAGCACGCATGAAAAGCTTTTCACTCTACCTTGGTACACGTGACAATAAACCAAACTATTTATAAGCAGCCTTTCCATCCCTAAACATCCAGTGAATAGGAATAAATAATATCTATTGGGGTATACTTGATATTCTTGATCGTTCATGCAGCCCCATGTGTTGAAATAACAGAATCTTGCAGCACATGAGACCATTCAGTCTGGTCCAGTTACTGAGCTTTCCACCCATAAATCCCAAAAGTAAATCTTCCAAGTACAAGTTTAGGTGCCACTGCAGGATCATGTTCCTGATCCTGTCAGTGGGTGTATGGAGTACTTGGAGGGGGGGTGGGAGAGAGAGAAAAGAGAACATTTGTTTCTCCCCTCTTGTGAATTTTTTAATTATGGTGAAACATAAATCTAATTTTAGGTAACATCGAACAACCCCTCCTCTCTTCTCTCACCCCCCCCCCCCCCCTCCCCATCTTCCCTCTTCACCCCCCCCCCCTCCCCCTGCCCGGATTTACACCTATTCCTCCCAACTTATAAACCCCCCCCCTTCATTCCTTCCTCGGTCTTCACTGTTTGGAACTCTTCAACCATTCTGTCTCACATCTTCTGTCTTAATCTCTGGCCTTTGTTTCAACCATCTGCAAATCAAAATCCCCCCTTTGCATGTGTTCACCTTTGTCCTACCTCTCTTCTCTCCCAGTTTCCCTCTTCCCTTCCCCCTCACCACCCCCCCTCCCCCCACACTTTACAATCAGTTTGAAGAAGGGTCCTGACCCAAAATGTTACCAATACATGTTTTCAAGAGATGCTCTCTGACCTGCTGAGTTATCCAGCACCTTCTGTCCTTTTAAAACAAAAATATGGTCTTTAGATTACCCACCTTCTTGCCAAAACTGTGTTTTCCTTTTAGCTGCAACCATTTTTTTTTGTTCTCCTGTATCAAAGTTGAGGGGGGAAAGATTTAATAGCCTGAGGGGTAACCTTTTCACACAAAGGGTAGGGGGTGTATGGAACAAGCTGCTGGAGAATGTAGTTGAGGCAGGTACTATCGCAACATTTAAGAAACAGGTACATGGATAGGACAGATAGGTTTGGAAGGAATATGGGCCAAATGCAGACAGGTGGGACTAGTGTAGATGTTGCTCCATGTGGACAAGTTGGGTCGAAGGGCCTGTCTCCACCCTGTATGACTCTGACTCTTAGGTTATTCTCTCTATTCTATTGAAAATTACGGTGAGTACTTCCGTTAAAAATCCCTGTACTTATTCTATCCTGAAAATAGTCCCAATTTCTCCCATCTCTTTCATGGCTGAAGCCCCATCCTTTGTATCACCCAGAGACTTGAGACTCTTCCCAGATGTGTTGAATTGCATGACTGGCCAAATGATTGACGATATCTACTTGTAGCACTCCTGTTTTTAAGAATTGCTCGCAGTAGTTAATTCTCAACATTTTGAGGTTTACTTTCCATATTGTAAAGTAATTTCCAATCTTTAACCCTAACTTTTAACCATAACAAATGGCCATTTGGCATGCTGGGGGGCGTGACACTAAGTTGAGGCTAAATTCCAAAGATATAGTGAAAAGCATTTGTTGCCTGCTAACCAGTCAGTGGAAAGACAATACATGATTACAATTGAGCCATTTACAGTGTATAGATACAAGATAAGGGAATAATGTTTAGTGCAAGGTAAAGCCAGCAGAGTCCAATCAAAGATAGTCCAAGGGTCACCAATGAGGTAGACAGTAATTCAGCACTGCTCTCTGGTTGAGGTAGGATAATTCAGTTGCCTGATAATAGCTGGGAAGAAACTGTCCCTGAATCTGGAGGTGCGCTTTTTCACAATTCTATACCTTTTGCCTGATAGGAGAGGGGAGAAGAGGGAGTAGCCAGGGTGCGACTCATCCTTGATTATGTTGCTGGCCTTGCCGAGGCAGCGTGAGGTGTACATGGAGTCAATGGACGGGAGTCTGGTTTGCGTAATGGTCTGGGCTGCGTCCACAGTTTGCAGCAATGTCTTCCGGTCTTGGACGGAGCTGTTTCCAAACCAAGCTGTGATGCGTCCCGTTAAAATGCTTCGCACTCGGCTTTCTGTTGCTTCACACTTAGGAATGCAATTTGGCATCTATCCAGAGTTATGGTCGCTCCAGGGAAAACAGCAGATGGTGCGTTTTAGTCAAGCTGTAAATGTAGATTAGGGTGTAGCAAGTGACTTCACAGTTGGAGTAATATGTGTAGTAAATGAGTTAATCTGTTGACTGTGGAGACCCCTACAGTAAGTAGTTTGTAGGGAATATAAAGTTTGTGCACTCCCTCAGGAGTAATCAATATTGCATAACGAGGTGAGAATATCTACAGCATGTTTAAAACTTGTACCAAATAAAAATACATGCAGATAGACACAAAAAGCTGTAGTAACTCAGTGGGACAGGCAGCATCTGGAGAGAAGGAATGGGTCAAGACCCTTCTTCAGACCTTGAGTCTCAACCCGAAACGGCACATAGAAACATAGAAAATAGGTGCAGGAGTAGGCCATTCGGCCCTTCGAGCCTGCACCGCCATTCAATATGATCATGGCTGATCATCCAGCTCAGTAACCTGTACCTGCCTTCTCTCCATACCCCCTGATCCCTTTAGCCACAAGGGCCACATCTAACTGCCTCTTAAATATAGCCAATGAACTACCCTCAACTACCTTCTGTGGCAGAGAATTCCACAGACTCACCACTCTCTGTGTGAAGAAATGTTTTCTCATCTCGGTCCTAAAAGACTTCCCCCCCCCCCCCCCCATTCCTTCTCTCCAGAGATGCTGCCTGTCTCGCTGAGCTACTCCAGCTTTTTGTGTCTATCTTTGGTTTAAACCAGCATCTGCAGTTCCTGCACAAATTTACATGTAGGTTCCACCAAGATGCAGCACAGAATGCCACAGGAGATCCCCTTTCCCTGTGTCTATCAAACTACACAACTCTTTCCCCTTCTGTCATGGGGTAGACCAACTCCCCAACCCTTCCCAAATCGTTGCATCTCCCCAATCCTGATTATTCCATTCGTTACTTTAATTTCATGTATCTTGTTGTGTTTTATGACTGTTACCTACCTGGGATAAATAAAGTTATTTCGTGTCATAAGTCCATGTTCTGTTCTTTATTACCGTAGGAGAATATTTATTTATTTATTTGTTTGTTTGTTTTCTGGTCAATACAATACAACAGATTGACCATACAGTTGTGAAAGTTAATTAGCGCAAAATTATTGTATAAAAAATAAAACAATATAATCACACATGATATTTTATGACCGAAAAAAAAGGTGTAGGCAGAAGCCAAAACTTATTGTGCCTACCCTTAATAATGAACAAAATATATATTTTTTTTTAAACACAACATAAGTCAGAAGCAGATAAACAAAACATAGAAAGAAACACAAATATAGTCAAGGACCATCATTTCTATCACAAAATGCTGGAGTAACTCAGCAGGTCAGGCAGCATCTCAGGAGAGAAGGAATGGGCGACGTTTCGGGTTGAGACCCTTTTTCAGACTGAAGAAGAGTCTCGACCCGAAACGTCGCCCATTCCTTCTCTCCTGAGATGCTGCCTGACCTGCTGAGTTACTCCAGCATTTTGTGAATAAATACCTTCGATTTGTACCAGCATCTGCAGTTATTTTCTTACATCATTTCAATATCAATCAATAGTCGTTTATTTGTCACATACACACAAATGTGTAGTGAAATGAAACATTACCCGCAGTTGAAACACTAAGACCAATAAGAATAATCAATAAAAATGCAATAACACATACAATCATACACTAACACCAAACAAAAGAAACATCCATCACAGTGAGTCTCCTGCAGTCCCTTCTCACTGTGATGGAAGGCCAAAATGTCTTTTCTCTTCCCTGCCGTCTTCTATCATGTTGGTCATTTCTCAGTGCTGATCACATATTTTGTACCTTTCAAATATAATATTTTTGAACATTTTCTTGAATTTACACATATTACGACACACTTTTAATTCATTGTTGCAACTGTTCCATAAATTGACCCCTTTAACAGTCACACATCTATTTTTCACATTTGTTCTTAACCTAATTTTTTCAAATATATAATTACCCCTGAGTGACCTGCTCTCCCTCACTGAAAACAAACCTTGGATACAGTCAGGAAGTGTTCTTTCTTTTGCTCTAAACATTATTTGTAGAGTTTTAAAGTCTACTAGGTCCATAAATTTTGGGGCATATGATGATTTCATAAATAATGGGTTGGTTGGATCATTATAACCAGCCTTATTGACAATTCTTATAGCTCTTTTTTGCAATATAAAGATTGAATCTTTAGCTTTAGCTAAATATTTAGCTTTTACCAGCATTTTGGTCATGATCAAAATGCCTCATTGAGTGTTCAAATCCGACATGTACACAACATCCAAGCTGACACTGAAATGCATGCATGGTGAGAGCTACTGGATGATGAAATGTTGAATCAAGGCCCTGCCTCCTCGATTAAGATTTTGGCCAATATTTATCCCTTGATCAGTTGTAGGACACCCTCTGCCTTCTACACTCCAGTGACAACTATACCTCTTTCTTCAAAGATAGACACAAAATGCTGGAGTAGCTCAACGGGTCAGGCTGCATCTCTAGAGAAAAAAAATGAGTGATGTTTTGGGTTGGAACCCTTCAGACTGAAAGATAGAGGAGGGGGCGGGGAAATTGGAGGTGAGAAAAGGCGAGAACAAATCAGGGCCAGCAACCGATGACCTCAGGAAGAGTGGAGACACTTGCTTGGGCAGGTTACAACCCAGCGGTACGAAAGTTAATTTCTCTCATTTCAGGAAACTCCTGTATTCCCCAAAGAAAAATAATTGAGTAGAATTAGATTCCTGCATTAACATTTTTTAATGGTAGGTTTAAGACCATTGGAGAAGCTTTTTGGTCAAAAGTGCAGCAAGTATTCGAAATGCAATCTGGAAAATTTTAAAGTACATACAAAAGTATATATTTTTAAACCTGCCCTTACTAATTAGCATGGTCAAGGATGATAAATAATGTCAGAGGAAGTATCGAGAGGGTAAACGATCAGAGCTTTTCCCAGGTGGAACTGCAAAGGCTAGAGGGCAGAGCTTTAAGGCGAAAGGGGCAAAGTTTAAAGGACATATGTGGGGGAAGTTATTTACAGAGAGTGTCGTGGGTACATGGAACTTGCTTCCAGGGTTCATTCCTCATCCTTCACTGCTTCTCCACTCCATCTAACATCGCCCCATCCCAAACAACCTTGCACCATCATATTAGGTTTAGGTTTATTATTGTCACTTGTACCGAGGTACAGTGAAAAGCTTTGTTTTGTATGCCATCCAATCATAAATTGGAGGAACAGCACCTCATATTTCGCTTGAGTAGCTTACAGCCCAGCGGTATGAACATTGACTTCTCTAACTTTAGATAGCTCCTCTGTCCCTCCCTTCCCCTCCCCTTCCCAGTTCTGCCACTGTCTTCCTGTCTCCACCTATATCCTTTCTTTGTCCAGCCCCCCCTGACATCAGTCTGAAAAAGGGCCTCGACCCGAAACATCACCCATTCCTTCTCACCAGAGATGCTGCCTGTCCCGCTGAGTTACTCCAGCGCTTTGTGTTCATCTTTGGTGTAAACCAGCATTTGCAGTTCCTTCCTGCACTGTATATGGAATGAGGAGATAGGAGGAGGTAGCTGAGGCAGGGACAATAAAGACATTTAAAAGACATTTGTACAGGCACATGGATACAAAAGGTTTACGCAGACGTGGGATGGGTGTGGTCAAATGGGAACAAGTTAGACAGGGCAACTGGGTCAGTATGGACGAGTTGGGCCGAACGGCTGTACGACGAAGAAGGGTCTCGACCCGAAACGTCACCCATTCCTCCTCACCCGAGATGCTGCCTGACCCGCTGAGTTACTCCAGCATTTTGTGTCTACCTTCGATTTAAACCAGCATCTGCAGTTTTTTCCCCCTACTACACTATACAACATGCTCTTTACTGAAATAAAACTACGCGGCACGGTAGCGCAGCGGTAGAGTTGCTGCTTTACAGCGAATGCAGCGCCGGAGACACAGGTTCGATCCTGACTACGGGTGCTGCACTGTAAGGAGTTTGCACGTTCTCCCCCGTGACCTGCGTGGGTTTTCTCCGAGATCTTCGGTTTCCTCCCACACTCCAAAGACGTACAGGTATGTAGGTTAATTGGCTGGGTAAATGTAAAAATTGTCCCTAGTGGGTGTAGGATAGTGTTAATGTACGGGGATCACTGGGCGGCAGATATATGATATGATATGTTATGAATAAACAAAAGACAAAAACATCTAATTGTGGTTTGTTGAAGCACTTCACGTGCAAGTTTGAACATTTCAAGTATGGGATGTGATTACCACTAAAGTGTGGGACGGGAAAGTTAATTGGCAACGATTTTTCTTTTAGGGAATAATAAAAAAAAGTCCAACTATATCCCGGGGAGAGTGAAATATATGTCAAGGGAGTCGAAGGAGCGATTTTCACCGCCCTGACCGGTCTGTTGACAATGATTCAAGAGAACTCAACCGTGTCAAATTTCAAGAGGTCTTTCAAGCGCGAAATCGATTAAATAACGAAGCAGGGACGATTTTGCTGAAAGCACTCGCGTTGAAACCCTGGACAGGGCAAATGAACAAATTCGGGGTGCACGGTTGTCTTATTTAGGGTGGGGTGGGATGGAGGGGGATGGGATGGGGTGGAGGGGGATGGGATGGGGTGGAGGGGGATGGGATGGAGGGGGATGGGATGGGGTGGAGGGGGATGGGATGGGGTGGAGGGGGATGGGATGGGGTGGGGTGGAGGGGGATGGGATGGGATGGGGTGGAGGGGGATGGGGTGGAGGGGGATGGGGTGGAGGGGGATGGGATGGGATGGGGTGGATGGGATGGGGTGGAGGGGGATGGGATGGGATGGGGTGGATGGGATGGGGTGGATGGGATGGGATGGGGTGGAGGGGGATGGGATGGATGGGATGGGGTGGATGGGATGGGGTGGAGGGGGATGGGGTGGGGTGGGGTGGATGGGATGGGGTGGATGGGATGGGGTGGATGGGATGGGGTGGATGGGATGGGGTGGATGGGATGGGATGGATGGGATGGGGTGGATGGGATGGGGTGGAGGGGGATGGGATGGGGTGGAGGGGGATGGGGTGGGGTGGATGGGATGGGGTGGGGTGGATGGGATGGGATGGGGTGGGGTGGGGTGGGGGGGAGAGCGAGTTAACATTGTGGCAATTGTAGCATTGTAACACTGCTTCGCATCCCCAAGATCGAAGATAGACACAAAAAGCTGGAGTAACTCAGCCCTGGAGAGAAGGGATGGGGGGGGGGGGGGACATTTCGGTTCTTCAGACTGGAGAAACGTCACCCATCCCTTCTCCCCAGAGATGTCTGGTCCCGCTGAGTTACTCCAGCATTTTTTGTTGCGTCTATTATATCCTGGGGTTTGAAACCAGCATCTGCAGTTCCATCCCTCACATCCTTAAACCGTGCAGGTTGGAAGCGCCTGACGCCATTTCCTGGGCTGGACTCACGCATGCCCAAGGCTGGAGCAGGGATTTAGATCATTTGATGCTGGGGGTGGGGAGAGACGAGGAGAGGAGAGGAGAGACGAGACCAGACCAGACCAGACCAGACCCGACCCGACCCGGCTCTGTGTTGCCGAGAGGACGCGGCTGCAATTTCGTGTCAGTTTCAGCAATTGATACGCGCCGCTCCTCGATACATTGTATCGGGCGCCTGTTACCTTCATTTCTCCCCCCACCCCCACCCTCCCCCTCCCTCTTTCTCTCCCCCCCCACCCTCCCTCTTTCTCCCCCCCCCACCCTCCCTCTTTCTCCCCCCCCACCCTCCCTCTTTCTCCCCCCCCTCTCTCTCCCCCTTCTCTCTCTTTCTCTCTCTCCCCCCTCTCTCTCTCCCCCCTCTCTCTCTCTCCCCCCTCTCTCACCACCCCTCTCTCCCCCCCTCTCACCCCTCCCCCCTCTCTCCCTCTCCCCCCCCCCCCTCTTTTTCTCTCTTTCTCTCTCCCTCCCTCTTTCTCTCTCTCCCTCCCTCTTTCTCTCTCTCCCCCCCCCCCCTCCCTCTTTCTCTCTCTCCCCCCCCCCCCTCCCTCTTTCTCTCTCTCTCCCCCCCCCCTCCCTCTTTCTCTCTCTCTCCCCCCCTCCCTCTCTCTCTCTCCCTCCCTCTTTCTCCAAGTGATCAGAGAGGGAGCAGGAGGAGATGCTGGGCTTATTGCGACGGACCCTGGGTCGTCGGACTGTGCGGCGACACACCGAGAAGGAAAAACAGAGAGGTGCTCAACGCTCAGGGACTCACATCCCGGCGGCCGGAGACAGCAGGTCAATAATCACCTGCAGGGTCTCGCTGCTGGACGGGAGCGATGTCAGCGTCGATCTACCGGTAAGGAGAAAGGAGTTGTTGTTTTCTGACCAGTGTGACTTCAGCTTTTTATTCACAAAATGCTGGAGTAACTCAGCAGGTCGGGCAGCATCTCAGGAGAGAAGGAAATGGGTCTCGACCCGAAAACGTCACCTGAGATGCTGCCTGACCTGCTGAGTTACTCCAGCATTTTGTGATACCCTGCGGCCAGTTGTTGTGTAAGAAAAATAACTGCAGATGCTGGTACAAATCGAAGGTGTCTATTCACAAAATGCTGGAGTAACTCAGCAGGTCAGGCAGCATCTCAGGAGATTTCACAAAATGCTGGAGTAACTCAGCAGGTCAGGCAGCATGTCAGGAGAGAAGGAATGAATGAATGAATGAATGGGTGATGTTTCAGGTCGAGACCCTCGAAGAAGTGGGGGGTCGAGACCCTTGAAGAAGGGTCTCGACCCGAAACGTCACCTATTCATCCCTTCTCTCCTGAGATGCTGCCTGACCTGCTGAGTTACTCCAGCATTTTGTGAATAAATACCTTCGGTTTGTACCAGCATCTGCAGTTATTTTCTTACAGTGACTTCAGCTTAATTCGTGCCTCATTCAGTCTGACTTGCTCTCAATTGAGGGGGGGGGGGGGGGTCTTTATACAAGGCTTATTTCTGCATTAAAAAAATCAGGATACTATTGAATCGTCCGGCCCTTCGGCCCAACTCGCCCATGCCCACCGAGTGGGCGAGAAAGAAGAAGGGTCTCGACCTCGAAACGTCACCCATTCCTTCTCCCCATAGATGCTGCCTGTCCCGATGTGTCCCCCCCCCCCCCCCCCAGCTTTTTGTGTCTACCTTTGGCGTGAAAGAAACGTGTTTAAACCCGGCAGACAGAACAAAGTGGGTGAAATTATTTCACCGCCTCGTGTGAAAAAAAAAATGACGCCAATGATGTTTAGGTATCAATATGTTGAGTGGGTTTCTCAGTCAACTTGGGCGGTCGCTGTTCATTCGCGCCAATGACATGTTATTTGTCCCCGCATCCTGTTCATTATGGGTTTTTAAAAAAATAATTCTTTCTCAAACCCAAAGGCTTTGTGAGCCAGATGATAGTTAAAATCTCCTCCCATCCCGGTGCTGGAGTCGAGTGGGGATGGCCATCCAATCTCCCGTATGTATGTCTGTCAGCCTTGCATTTAAAAACAAAAACCAGCCCTGCGTTTTGTCAAATGATTACCAGTCCTTTAAACCCGGCGATAGACTGCAAAGTAAGAAAGCGAACACTGCCCAGTCCATCCATCACGGTTTCTGACCTCCCCACCATCGAAGGCATCCACAGGAGTCCCTGCCTCAAATAAAAAGGCAGCCAGTATCATCATCAGCGACCCACACCACCTCTCCTATACATATACACATATACATATACACATACATATATACACACATACATAATATATACATGCTCTCATTTCACCCCTGCCATCGGGAAGAAGGTACAGGAGCCTGGAAACTAGCTAGGTTCAGGAACAGCTTCTTACCTACAGCCATCAGGGTATTAAACACAAAGATAGGCACAACATTCTGGAGTAACTAAGCGGGACAGGCAGCATCTCTGGAGAGAAGGAATGGGTGACGTTTTGGGTCGAGACCTTTCTTCAGACACTACAACCTCCAAATATGCTCCAAACGATATGACTTGGGGTATTGGTTTTGTCGTTTTGTCTTTTTGCACTATTGTTTATTTGTATTATATGTATCTGGGTGTGTATATATATGTGTGTATATGTGTATGTATGTATATATGTGTATATATGTATGTGTGTATGTATATATGTATATGTGTATGTATGTATGCATATGTGTGTATATATGTATGTGTGTATGTATGTGTATGTATGTGTATGTATGTATATATGTGTATATGTGTATGTATGCATATACGTATATGCGTATGTATGCATATATGTGTATACATGTACATGCATGCATATATGTGTATGTATATATGTGTATATATGTATGTGTGTGTATATATGGGTATATATGTATGTGTATGTATATATGGGTGTATATGTATGTGTATGTATATATGGGTATATATGTATGTGTGTGTATATATGGGTATATATGTATGTGTATGTATATATATGTGTATATATGTATGTGTGTATATATGTATGTATGTGTGTGTATGTATATATGTATATATGTGTGTATATGTATTTGTGTGTGGATATTATACACACATGTATATTGAACTATTTTTTGTTTATTATATTGTTTACAGTGTACTATGTTTATATATTCTGTTGTGCTGCTGCAAATAAGAATTTCATTGTTCTATCTGGGATATATGACAATAATACACTCTTGACCGAAGTGAGTGCATGCTACAAGGTTTGTGTTCATGGAATATAGAACGGTACAGCAGTGGAAGAGGCCCTTTGGCCCATAATGTCCATGCCGAACATGATGCCAAGTTAAAATAATCTGCTCTGCCTGTGCATGACCCATATCCCTACATTCCCTGCTTTTCCATGTGCCGATCTAAAAGTCTTTTAAATGTCACGGTTGTATTTGTTTCCATCGCCGAACATAGGGTGAATGCAAAGAGTCTTTCCCAGGGTAGGGGTAATCAAGAACCAGAGAACATAGGTTTAAGGAGAGAGGGAAAACTTTCAACAGGAGCATGAGGGGCAACTTGTTCATTCATAGAGTGGTGGGTATATGGAATGAGCTGCCAGAGGGGAGAGTTGAGGCATGGACTAACAACATTTAAAGGTACATGGATTGGAAAGAGTGAGAGGGATATGGGCCAATTATAGGCAAATGGAACTAGCTTAGATGGACACCTTGGTTGGCATGGATGAGTTGGACTGAAGAGTCTGTTTCAGAACTGCATGTCTCTATGACCACGGTTGGCAGTGTATTCCAGACATCCACACTCTTTGTGTAAAAAGGAAACTTGCCCTACATTTTAAACTTTGCCCCCACCCCCCCGACCTTAAAGCCATGCCCTCTGATTTTTGACATTTCCACCCTGGGGGTTAAAAGTTCTGACTGTTCATCGGCACCCTGTGAATGACGAGAATGTGTGAAATAGCACTTGAAAATGTTGCAGTTACCCAGCAGTGTTTACTGGGAAAGTTTCAACATGTTGTTGTTGGAAATGGGTCCCAGTGCCTTTACATTTCTGTAGTTCCTTTCATTATCTCAAGACTTGATGAGACCTGGATAGAGTGGATGTGGAGAGGATGTTTCCACTAGTGGGAGAGTCTAGGACCAGAGGCCATGACTTCAGAATAAAAGAGCGTACCTTTAGAAAGGAGACGGGGAGGAATTTATTTAGTCCGAGGGCGGTGAATCTGTGGAATTCATTGCCTCAGAACGCTGTGGAAGCCAAATCAATGTATATTTTTTACGGCAAAGATTGACAGATGTTTGTAAGTTCTGATGCTCGTATGAAAGAGATAAGAATGCTTCCAGCATTAGGGTAGGGAAACCAGGAGAATTCTCAACCAAGAAAGCTCAGTTAATAAATGCAAGGCAGAGATCGATAGACTTTGCGTAATAAGGACAATTGAGTTTATTTTCAAATGGGAGACCTTTCAGTCCTTGGTGTCGATAATGGTCTTGGAGCAATCTTATCAATCCATTCTCAAATTGTCTTCCAGTCCACATGAACTCTTTTTTTACTGTGGAGATGCAGTGCGGAAACAGTCCCTTCAGCCCACAGTGTCTGCATCAACCAGTGATCCCCATACACTAACACGTTCCTACACACTAGGGGCAATTTTACAGAAGCCAATGAACCCAGAAACCTGTTCGTCTTTGGAGTGTGGGAGGAAACCGGAGCTCCCGGAGAAAACTCGTGTGGTCTCAGGGAGAACGTATAAGCTCTGCACACGCCACCTGTAGTCAGGATCAAACCCAGGTCTCTGGTACTGTAAGGCAGCAACTCTACCGCTGCACCACTTCTTTCTTTCGTGTCCATCGTTCAAATGTTGCTTCACTATCATCGTCCGTCCTGACAAGGGAGCAAGCTTCCGGCGACAATCAGTGGGAGCCATCGCTTGTACAGTCGACGATGGTGGTAGCAGAATTAGCTCAGGATGCTTCCAGTTTCCAGCCTCGCGACGTGGATGCTTCTGCTATGTGGCCACTGCACCACTGTACTGCCTACTCACTGAACCACTCAACGCCACTCGAATTCTCCTACCACACACGTACACCAGGGTAGTCTAAATAAACAATTAATGAATGGTTCAACGGTTCTTTGTAATAACACCTACAGTGAAATTCCTTTTTGCATCGAGTTCAGTAAAGTATTGCCATAAACTGACCAACACCACTTTTTGGGACAGGGGAGGAAGCTGTAAAACCTGGGGGGGGGACACACACACGCTTACTCAGAGGGAGAACGTACAGACAACTTACAGTCAGCACCCAAGGTCGGGATCAAACCTAGGTCACTGGAGTTGTGCAGGCATGGGCTAATTCACTGGCAGAACAGATACAAGTGTACACAACCTGGGCCACACACTCATTTCACTCTTGCCATCGGGAAGAAGGTGCAGGAGCCTGAAAGCTGCAACATCCAGGTTCAGGGACAGCTTCTCCCCTTCAGCCATCAGGCTATTAAACACTACAACCTCCAAATAAGCTCTGAACTGCAAAGACTTGGGGGCATTGGTTTTGCCTTTTAGCACTATTATTTGTCTTTTATGTTTTTATAGCTATATGGAAAAGAAAAAATGTTTTTCTTTCTGTGTGTATATGCATAAATACACACACATGCATTTTTTCTTTTCCATTAGCAAGACCAAGTGTAAATTGTCCTTGGTGTGTGTAGGATAGTGTTAATGTGCAGGGATTGCTGCTCGGAGCGGACTTGGTGGGCCGAAGGGCCTGTTCCCGCATTGTATCTCTAAACTAAACTAAGCAAAAAAAATGATATGGTTTGCAGTGTACTCTGTTTGGATCTTCTGTTGTGCTGCTGTAAGTAAGAATTTCATTGTTCTGTCTGGATGATAACATTCTCTTGACTCTGAACAATGGACTTCTCATTTGGTGTCTCATGATACTTGAACTTAGAGTGCATGCAGAAAATCTACAGACAGCCGAGACCAACTGCAAATGCAGTGCGATCCGGTGGTGTGGACCAAAAGGACGAACGTTGTGTGTGGACACAGTGGTGATCTCCATTGCCCTTCTTACAGTTCCATGGGGTTGTTTATACTGGACCATGGTGTAATTCTTCATGTGCAGGACAAAGTAAACATTTTGTGTTTGATGCGCTATTTTGTTTTGTCAGCAAAATCCTTGTGTTCGTGGTAAATCATTGATGCGGTGTTTACATGGGTGAAGTGGCGTGATGTGTGACAAGGGAAATTGTCCAGCGTTGATTGTGGTGCAATGTTTATTTTCTCATAGGATCTGAACGTGAAGCATCCTCCAAGTTGGTGTAAGTTAGCGACTTTAACTAGGATGAGCACAGGATGTTTTTTTATTAACATCAATTGAGTCAGAAGGTTGGATGTTTGTTTTTGAGTGGAGGGGGGAGGCACTGCTTTGTTGGGTAGAAGACAGCAGTCACAGAGCCTTCTGCATGCAGTGATGGAGCGTATGTAACAAAAGATGCAATGGTGCCACTTCAGGAGGAAATTTGCTGGTGGCCTCCACCAAATACTGCTCATGAAGAACCAGTGGGCGACACGGTGGCGCAGCGGTAGAGTTGCTGCCGTACACTGCCTCTCTGGTGCACGCACTGCCCTAGCAGCTGCGGCTTGCCTGCAGTCCGTTTGTCTTTTGTGTTTTTTGTCTTAATTGTAGGGTTTAGATATGATGTAGGTTGTGTGTTATGTGGGGGGGACGACTGTAAAATTGTCTCTTCCGAACGGAGACGCGACCTTTGTTTTCTGGGTGGTGTCTCCGTTTCCGCTGCGGCCTACCATCGGCCAAACACCTGGAGCTGGCGGCCTCCAGCTGGGACCACCTGGGGCTCTGGTTCGCAGAGCCCGCGGACCGGACTTACCACCTGCGGAGCTGGCTGCCTTCGGAGGTTGTGGTGCTGAGGGAGCGGCTGCGACTCGTCTCCGGAGGCTTCTTCGGGCGTAGGCCGCGTGGACGTTGGAAGCTCGCAGGCCCCTGGGTGGGGGCCGACATCGGGAGCTCCGGCAGCGGCAGCGTCTTCACCCGCCCCGAATTGCAGAGGTTGGGTCGGCCCGCCGCGAACCTTTCACCGTCCGGCACGGCCTGGAATAGGCCGCGGGATTTTCTCTGCCCGGCGGGGGCTTCAATGTCGGGAGCCACGACCGCCCCGATGTGGCAACTTCAACAGCCTGACCACGGGAGAAGACGGCAGGGGAAGAAAAAAGACATTCTGGCCTTCCATCACAGTGAGGGGGGGACTGGAGGAGACTCACTGTGATGGATGTTTCTTTTTGTTGGTGTTGGTTTATGATTGTGTGTGTTATTGCTTATTTTTATTGCTTATTTTTATTGGTCTTATTGTTGGACTGTGGGTAATTTTTCATTTCACTGCACATTTATGTGTATGTGACAAATAAATTGACTATTGACTATTGCCTTGCGCCAGTGATCCGAGTTCGATCCTGACGACGGGTGTTGTTTGTATGTTCTCCCCATGACCGCGTGGGTGTTCTCTGGTTTCCACCCACGCTCTAAAGACGTACAAGTATGTGGGCTAGTTAGTTGGCTTGGTATAATTGTATATCATCCCAAGTATGTGTAAGACAGTGTTAGTGTGCGGGAATCGCTGGTCGGTGTGGGCTCGATGGGCCTGTTTCTCTAAACTAAACTAGGTGCTGTTTCCCTGACTAAAGATAGCTTCTCCGGATTTATGAATTCATCATCATCATCATCATCATATACATACAGCCGGAAACAGGCCTTTTTGGCCCACCAAGTCCGTGCCGCCCAGCGATCCCCGTACATTAACACTATCCTACACCCACTAGGGACAATTTTTACATTTACCCAGCCAATTAACCTACATACCTGTACGTCTTTGGAGTGTGGGAGGAAACCGAAGATCTCGGAGGAAACCCACGCAGGTCACGGGGAGAACGTACAAACTCCTTACAGTGCAGCACCCGTAGTCAGGATCGAACCTGAGTCTCCGGCGCTGCATTCGCTGTAAAGCAGCAACTCTACCGCTGCGCTACCGTGATGTAGATTATTAGATGCAGATAATTATGTCAATATTTGTTCACTCACTGCAATCATTGCAATAAATTGGAAGTTAATTGATTGCTTCCTTTTGCTGGTGCAACAATAGTTTTGTGTGGGTGTATAAAATTTTTAAAGTGCGCTCAATGGATTGCTGGCTGCTAATCAGATTACTGATTTAGTTGATGCATTTGCTGTTAACCAATTAACTGCACTCATAATAAATGTTGCACGCATTAAACTGCATCCTTTGCTGTTACTCATTTGTACTCTTGCTATGGCTGTGCCTTAATATTGTACCACCTAACTGTGGTTGGTGTTGGATGCTCAGCTATCAGAAGGATGTAATTGTTGGAAAGAGTGCAGAGGAGATTCATGAGGATATTACCTGGATTTGTGGGCTTGGGTTATAGGAAGAGGCTGGGCCATTTTTCTTTGGTATAGAAGGCTGAGTGGTGAACCTATTGAAGGGGACAAAATCATGAGGGGTATGAAGGAACTGCAGATGCTGGTTTACACTGAAGATTGACCCAAAAAGCTGGAGTAACTCGGCGGGTCAGGCAGCATCACTGGGGAAAAAAGGGTAAAGGTGACATTTCCGGTCAAGACCCTTCTTCAGACTGAGAGGGGAGAGGAAACCGAGAGATATGAAAGGGTACATGGAACAAATGAATGGAAAAAGACAGATCAAAGCCAGTAACGATGATCAAGGAATGGTGGAGCCACAATGGTCCATTATTGGCCGCGGGGAAGGTGATAACGAGTGATACAAACAGTGAAACTCAGCATGACGACTGTGGAACTAGTACGATGGCTCGGGTGGGGGAGGGACGGACAGAGAGAGAGAGAGGGGGATGCAAGGGTTACTTGAAGTTAGAGAAATCAATATTCATACTGCTGGGTTGCAAGCTGGAAAGCGAAAGATGAGGTGCTGTTCCTCCAATTTGTGTTTGGCTGCACTCTGACAGTGGAGGAGGCCCAGAACAGAAAGGTCAGTATGGGAATGGGAAAGTGGAGTTAATGTGTTTGGGAGCAAAATCATGAGAGGAATGGATAAAACTTCCAGGATAAAACAAAAGGACTTGGGCTTATGGTGGTTGGGGGAGATATTTACAAGGGACCTTGGGCAACTTTTTCACTGAGAGGCTAGTCTGTATCTGGAACGAGCTGTGGGAAAAAGCTACAGAAGTGGATTCAATTATCTCTTTCAAAAGACATTTGGACAGATGGATGGATTGAAAGGGTTAAGAGAGCAAAGGGACAAATGTAGGAGAGTGGGATGAGCCTTAATGCCAACTTGGTCGACATGGATGAGATGGGACAAAGAGCTTGTTTCCATGCTATAAAACTCTGATTCTATAGAACCATAGAAACATAAAATAGGTGCAGGAGGAGGCCATTTGGCCCTTCGAGCCAGCACCGCCATTCATTGTGATCATGGCTGATCATCTACAATCAGTAACCCGTGCCTGCCTTCTCCCCATATCCCTTGATTCCGCTAGCCCCGAGAGTATCTAATTCTCTCTTAAATTCATCCAGTGAATTGGCCTCCACTGCCTTCTGTGGCAGAGAATTTCACAAATTCACAACTGTCTGGGTGAAAAAGTTTCTTCTCGCCTCAGTTTTAAATGGCTAAATTCTATCTATGTAAGAAGGAACTGCAGATGCTGGTTTAAACCGAAGATGGACACAAAAAGCTGGAGTAACTCAGCGGGACAGGCAGCATCTCTGGAGAAAAGGAATGGGTGAACCTATTACTTCTCTCCAGAGATGCTGCCTGTCCCGCTGAGTTACTCCATCTTTTTGTGTCTATCTTCTGATTCCATCTAGTCTGTCTGCATTCAAGATTGTACTCGGGGTCCAGTCTGTTAAAAGGCTGAGGGTTCAAGCCTCAGTTTATCCCTCCAACATCTCAAGCCACAAGACACTCTAGCAACTGTGTGCTCCAAGGCAGGCTTGGAGCACACAGTTGCTACAGTGTCTTGTGGCTTGAGATGTTGGAGGGATAAACTGAGGCTTTATCAACTTTAGTTGGATGCAAGCCAAACTTTTCCATGGTATTCTTGCTAGTGAGGGCGTGCAGCGTGGGTTTACTAGGTTAATTCCCGGAATGGCGGGACTGTCATATGTTGAAAGACTGGAGCGACTAGGCTTGTATACACTGGAATTTAGAAGGATGAGAGGAGATCTTATCGAAACGTATAAGATTATTAAGGGGTTGGACACGTTAGAGGCAGGAAACATGTTCCCAATGTTGGGGGAGTCCAGAACAAGGGACCACAGTTTAAGAATAAGGGGTAGGCCATTTAGAACGGAGATGAGGAAAAACTTTTTCAGTCAGAGAGTTGTGAATCTGTGGAATTCTCTGTCTCAGAAGGCAGTGGAGGCCAATTCTCTGAATGCATTGAAGAGAGAGCTAGATAGAGCTCTTAAGAATAGCAGAGTCAGGGGGTATGGGGAGAAGGCAGGAACGGGGTACTGATTGAGAATGATCAGCCATGATCACATTGAATGGCGGTGCTGGCTCGAAGGGCCGAATGGCCTCCTCCTGCACCTTTGGCTATTGGTACTGTTTGAAGGAAAATTCTACTGCTTAAGAGTCAACCCTCAATAAACACCGCTAAAATTGACGAGCTCAATGCTGCTGTCTTGTCACATGTGAAGTTCTTTCAAACAGTCCAGTAGAGCAGGGGCCTCCAAACTTTTCAGCATGAGGGCCACATTATATATTTGGCACGTTTTTGCGGGCCTCAGGAAAAAATAAAGAAGTGTGAGTTTTATAAAATTAATGAACTCAAAAAAGTTTAGACTAGGTTACGTTAGATTAGATTAGGAAAGGTTAAACTAGGTTAGGTTAGATTAGGTTAGTTTACACTAGGTTCATATGACAACAAATAAATAATAATCAATTTTTTAAAAGAGCTTGAAATATTGGAATATATATATATATATATATAGATATACCTTGGGTATACAATTATTTATAAAACAGAAGAAATACCATGACCACCACAGGGTGAGAGAAAGGGGTGGGGGAGAGAGTGAGAGTGGGGGGGGGGGGAGAGAGAGAGTGGGGGGGGGGGGGAGAGAGAGTGGGGGGGGAGAGAGAGTGGGGGGGAGAGAGAGTGGGGGGGGGGAGAGAGTGGGAGGGGGGGAGAGAGAGTGGGGGAGAGAAAGTGGGGGGGGAGAGAGAGTGGGGGGGAGAGAGAGTTGGAGGGGGGGAGAGAGAGGGGGGGAGAGAGAGTGGGGGGGAGAGAGTGGGGGGGAGAGAGAGAGTGGGGGGGAGAGAGAGAGTGGGGGGGAGAGAGAGTGGGGGGAAGAGAGAGTGGGTGGGGGGAGAGAGAGTGGGGAGGGGGAGAGAGAGTGGGGAGGGAGAGAGTCGTGGTAGAGGGAGCAGCAGGTGAGAGCGGGAGTGCGGGGAGGGGGAGGGTGTCAGAGGGTCCGGTGAAGGATCGCCGCCACTTGCGGGGTCTGCTTCCTCCCTCTCTCCCTCCCTCCCTCCCTCCCTCCCTCTCTCCCAGAGCCAGCGAAATCTGCGCCGCTCCTCCACTCTCTTCCCCGGCCCCGTCTCCCTCTAACGCAGCAAAATAAGAACAAACACAAGTGCAGTTGTTGAGCAGAAGCCCCGCATCCCCGGGATGAGCATCGGCGGCGAGGAGGGAAGTTTCCTTGGGTTTGTTGTTTGCGAGGGGGCGCCGCGATCTCTCGCCTTGTCCCGGCTCTGGGTCGGTGGCGATCTGCTCTCCGGTGAACCTTCGCCGGCAGCTTCTGCCTCCAGTCCCCTCCGCCTAAGAGCTTGCTGCACGCTGGATAAAACCACGTGGCGGGCCGGATGTGGCCCGCGGGCCATAGTTTGGAGATCCCTGCAGTAATCACCATAACCCCCCCCCAGCCCCCTCCCCCAAATTAGCAGTTCTACAGAAAGAGTGTACGTAAGGGGGGGGAGGGTGGGGGAGAGAGAGTGGGGGGGGGGGAGAGAGAGAGTGGGGAGAGTAAGATCTACCATCATTCGTGGTGTCGTTGATTAGTACAGGTGTCAGGTTATGGGGAGAAGGCAGGAGAATGGAGTTAGGAGGGAGAGATAGATCATCCATGATTGAATGGCGGAGTAGACTTGATGGGCCGAATGGCCGAATTCTACTCCTATCACTTATGACCTTACGAGGCATCATGTTTGGTGCCATTTTCCAAGTCCAGTCCACGCTCCAGTTGCTATTGAGGGCGTGCAGCGTAGGTTTACTAGGTTAATTCCCGGAATGGCGGGACTGTCATATGTTGAAAGACTGGAGCGACTAGGTTTGTATACACTGGAATTTAGAAGGATGAGAGGGGATCATCGAAACGTATAAGATTATTAAGGGGTTGGACACGTTAGAGGCAGGAAACATGTTCCCAATGTTGGGGGAGTCCAGAACAAGGGGCCACAGTTTAAGAATAAGGGGTAGGCCATTTAGAACGGAGATGAGGAAAAACTTTTTCAGTCAGAGAGTTGTGAATCTGTGGAATTCTCTGCCTCAGAGGGCAGTGGAGGCCAATTCTCTGAATACATTCAAGAGAGAGCTAGATAGAGCTCTTAAGGATAGCGGAGTCAGGGGGTATGGGGAGAAAGCAGGAACGGGGTACTGATTGAGAATGATCAGCCATGATCACATTGAATGGCGGTGCTGTCTCGAAGGACCGATTGGCCTACTCCTGCACCTATTGTCTATTGTTAAGAGCAGTGCCCAAATCAGGCAAGCCCCAGGCTGCCGCGGGGCTTTCCAGCCATCACGTCCCTCGGTCGCCCAGCAACCAACGTCCTCTCCTCACCCCTCCACCTTTGTGCCCCGGGGGGGGGGGGGGGGGGGGGGGAGCCTCCCACAGCCGACTGGATATTTATCTCAGTTATTTCCCATTGTTGACTCTTGGCTGGGTTCAGATCTGCTGTCGGCACTTGCGGTGATGACCTGTTTATACTGAAGCAAACTGAACTCTTACATGCTACATTCCTAAGTGTGCTCTCACTAATACTTTATAAAACGCAGCTGGAATCCTTCGTTATCTCAACTCATTGTTGGTGCTATCTGGGTGTCGTAGAGCATTCTGCTGATTACTTCCGCATATAGTCAATCAGTGCTCCCAGATCCTCTCATTTTCCGTCCGCACAATTTTCTCGCACATGTGTCTATCTTCGGGGTAAACCAGCACCTGCAGTTCCTTCCCACACAAATGCAATGCATAGTGTGAGTTTAATTTTTTAATGTCGCATGTACCATTGTACAGTGAAAAACGTAGGTTTGCCGCGCTATCGGGTCAAAGTAAAGACTATACATGAATGCGATTTATTCACAAAATGCTGGAGTAACTCAGCAGGTCAGGCAGCATCTCGGGAGAGAAGGAATGGGTGACGTTTCGGGTCGAGACCCTTCTTGTACCAGCATCTGCAGTTATTTTCTTATAATACATGAATGCGATCAAGCCGCCCACAGATAAAGGACACAACATTTTGGGAGTCCCAAGGTTATGGGGGGAAGGCAGGAGAACGGGGTTAGTAGGGAGAGATCGATCAGCCATGATTGAATGGTGGAGTAGACTTGATGGGCTGAATGGCCTAATTCTGCTTCTACCACTGACCTTATGACATGTAATCCCATCCTGGACCGTTTGTCTGATGTGTTTGATGCTCCTTGCCCCCGGAAGATATTTTTGCAATGAGGCCCCAAGCAGAATCACAGTGGAGGTCTTTTGGTAACGTACTGCTGAGTGAGTGAGGATCCTCGCATCGCCAGTCTGTGCCCAAAATGCATTGCACCCACTGTGAAATATTTTCACAATTTCCTGCCTGCTTTATTTTTCAGTGCCTGCCCTTTCTGGGCAAGTATGAAAAAGATTTTGCGAAGAGCTGTTGCACTCTACATTGGCTCTAACCACCTCCTTTGTGACACCTGCAGAGAAAATAATTAAAGTTGTTACAATGCTTGGGCAGTTTAGACCATAGATTTTAGAGATACAGCGTAGAAGTGGGCACTTTAAGCCCACCGAGTCCGCTTCGACCAGCGACCGCTAGCACTATCCTAACGTACTAGGGACAATTTACAATTGGAGTGTGGGAGGAAACCCACATGGTCGCAGGGAGAGCGTACAAACTCTGACCAGACAGTACCCGTGGTTAGGATCGAACCTGGGTCTCCAGCGCTGTAGGACAACAACCCTACCACTGTGCCACCCCTAACTTGACACAGGGATACAGCTAAATGGGATAAGTATGGATTGGCATTTCAAGATCAGCATGGACGATGTGGGCCGAAGGGCCTGTTTCTGTGGTGTACATCTCTGCTATTTGGCAAAGCTGTTAGAGTCATGGAGTGATTCAGTGTGGAAACAGGCCCTTCGGCCCAACTTGCCCACACCGGCCAACAATGTCCTCACTACGCTATTCCCACTTGCCTGCGCTTGGTCCAAATCCCTCCAAACCTGTCCTATCCATGCGCCTGTCTAACTGTTTCTTAAACAATGGGATAGTCCCAGCCTCAACTACCACCTCTGGCAGCTTGTTCCATACACCCACCACCCTTTGTGTGAAAAAGGTTACCCCTCGGATTCCTATTAAATCTTTTCCCCTTCACCTTGAACCTATGTCCTCTGGTCCTCGATTCCCCTACTCTGGGCAAGAGACTGCACCTACCCGATCTATTCCTCTCATGATTTTGTACCTTTTATGAAATCTGCTCCCTAATTATTTCCTTTATAAAAGGGATCTTTAACTGCACCAATAGTGGACATCAAACTCACTAGACCACAGCCTCTTGGTTGATCTATTTTTGGAATAGCGAAAGTGATTTCAAACAGATACACTAGTGGCATTTTTGTCGTTGCGTACCATCCAGTCAGCAGAAAGGCCACGCGTGATTACAATCAGACCATCCACAGCGTACAGACAGATAGACACAAAATGCTGGAGTAACTCAGCGGGACAGGCAGCATCTATGGAGAGCAAGAATGGGTGACGTTTCGGGTCGAGACCCTTCCGAGTCTGAAGTTAGGTCTCAACACGAAACGTCACTCGTTCCTTCCCTCCAGAGATGCTGGCTGTCCCGGTGAGTTACTCCAGCATTTTGTGTCAATCTTCGGTGTAAACCAGCGTCTGCAGTTCTTTCCTCCAATAACGTTCAGTGCAAGGTAAAGTCTGATTAAAGATTGTCTGAGGGCCTAGAAACATAGAAAATAGGTGCAGGAGTAGGTCATTCAGCCCTTCGAGCCAGCACCGCCATTCAATATGATCATGTCTGATCATCCCAAATCAGTACCCTGTTCCTGCTTTCTCCCCATATCCCTTGATTCCGTTAGCCCAAAGAACTAAATCTAACTCTCTCTTGAAAACATCCAGTGAATGTTGATGATAGGATGGTTCAGTACAGTTATAGATATGGAGAAATCTGGGTTATGTGTGGGTGGTGGAAATGTGCAGGAAGGAACTGCAGATGCTGGTTTAAATCGTAGATAGACACATAATGTTGGAGTAACTCAGTGGGCCAGGCAGCATCTCTGGAGAGAAGGAATGGATGATATTCCCCATTTGAAACGTCACCCATTCCTTCTCTCCAGAGATGCTGCCTGTCCTGCTGAGTTACTCCAGCATTTTGTGTCCATCTTAGATAAGTGGTGGTCTTGGCATCATGCTCAACACAGACATAGTGGGCGAAGGGCCTGTCTTTGTGCTGTACTGTTCTATGTTTTTTCTCTGATGTGGGCCAACCTTCATTGTTGAGTGGTTTGATCATTTAACTCCTTTGGCTGGAGTTTGTAAACGCCGTGCGGATTTTCTCACACATTTCTTGAAGGAGACATCACCCCTGGCTCTGTGAGTGACTGACAACACAGGGAACCTTTGTATGGAGGAACTGCAGATGCTGGTTTACACCAAAGATAGACACAAAATGCTGGAGTAAATCAACGGGTCAGGCAGCATCTCTGTGGCAGAGAATTCACAGAGTGGTGAGTCTGTGGAATTCTCTGCCACAGAAGGTAGTTGAGGCCAGTTCATTGGCTATATTTAAGAGGGAGTTAGATGTGGCCCTTTTTGCTAAAGGGATCAGGGGGTATGGACAATAGACAATAGACAATAGACAATAGACAATAGGTGCAGGAGTAGGCCATTCAGCCCTTCGAGCCAGCACCGCCATTCAATGCGATCATGGCTGATCACTCTCAATCAGTACCCCGTTCCTGCCTTCTCCCCATACCCCCTCACTCCGCTATCCTTAAGAGCTCTATCCAGCTCTCTCTTGAAAGCATCCAACGAACTGGCCTCCACTGCCTTCTGAGGCAGAGAATTCCACACCTTCACCACCCTCTGACTGAAAAAGTTCTTCCTCATCTCCGTTCTAAATGGCCTACCCCTTATTCTTAAACTGTGGCCCCTTGTTCTGGACTCCCCCAACATTGGGAACATGTTATCTGCCTCTAATGTGTCCAATCCCCTAATTATCTTATATGTTTCAATAAGATCCCCCCTCATCCTTCTAAATTCCAGTGTATACAAGCCCAATGGCTCCAGCCTTTCAACATACGACAGCCCCGCCATTCCGGGATTTAACCTAGTGAACCTACGCTGCACGCCCTCCATAGCAAGAATATCCTTCCTCAAATTTGGAGACCAAAACTGCACACAGTACTCCAGGTGCGGTCTCACCAGGGCCCGGTACAACTGTAGAAGGACCTTTTGCTCCTATACTCAACTCCTCTTGTTACGAAGGCCAACATTCCATTGGCTTTCTTCACTGCCTGCTGTACCTGCATGCTTCCTTTCATTGACTGGTGCACTAGGACACCCAGATCTCGTTGAACTCCCCCTCCTCCTAACTTGACACCATTCAGATAATAATCTGCCTTTCTATTCTTACTTCCAAAGTGAATAACCTCACACTTATCTACATTAAACTGCATCTGCCATGTATCCGCCCACTCACACAACCTGTCCAAGTCACCCTGCAGCCTTATTGCATCTTCCTCACAATTCACACTACCCCCCAACTTAGTATCATCTGCAAATTTGCTAATGGTACTTTTAATCCCTTCGTCTAAGTCATTAATGTATATCGTAAATAGCTGGGGTCCCAGCACTGAACCTTGCGGTACCCCACTGGTCACTGCCTGCCATTCCGAAAGGGACCCATTTATCCCCACTCTTTGCTTTCTGTCTGTCAACCAATTTTCTATCCATGTCAGTACCCTACCCCCAATACCATGTGCCCTAATTTTGCCCACTAATCTCCTATGTGGGGCCTTGTCGAAGGCTTTCTGAAAGTCGAGGTACACCACATCCACTGACTCTCCACTGAGAGAAGGCAGGTACAGGTTACTGAGCTGGATGATCAGCCATGATCATATTGAATGGCGGTGCAGGCTCGAAGGGCCGAATGGCCTACTCCTGCATCTATTTTCTATGTTTCTATGTTTCTATGAGAAGGAATGGGTGACGTTTAGGGTCGAGACCCTTCTTCAGACATCACCCCTGAACATCAGTCTGAAGAAGGGTCTCGACCTGAAACGTCACCCATTCCTTTTCTCCAGAAATGCTATCTGACTTGCTGAGTTACTTCCGTTTAAACCAGCATCTGCAGTTCCTTCCCACACAGGGAACCTGCCTAGTGAATGTTCAGGGAAACCAATCTAATCCTCGGCCCTTAAAAACAGGGCTCCATTTAAAATCACAGGGATGCATTTTTAATCTTCAATCTCTTTGTTCTTATTCCCGCAAGGTTTAATGCCGCTCCTCAATCAAAACGTGGGCAAGTCCGACTGGGGAAAATGCCATACGAATGCCAGAATGCCTGTGTGAATAAATCCCTTAGCAGCACCATGGAGAATTGATTATCACAGTCGGATCATTGTATCCGGTGCGGCTGGATATGTCTGTCTCTGCTGAAACTTTAAGGGATAAGAGGTTTTTAATAATGCATCCTATTACATATTTCAAAGGGTGTTTCTTCACCCTGAGAGGTTGAGAGCTGGTGGTCACTGAGGCGTTACAAGAACGTGTGGAGATATTCTTGCAGTCAGTAACCAGTGGTATCGTATTTTAGAAAGACTTGAGCCATTAAATTTAGGATGTTCTGGCTGTGAATCTTTAGTTTCACATTCATTTTTGATGATTCGAAACACCCCTGCTTCAGAGGAGACGTGCAGGTGTGCATTGCTGCACGCGTGCAGTCCAACAATGCACGTCATCTTTTTAGCCAGGATGACTCGCGCCTGACCTAAAATGTCGCCTGTCCTCCTCCCGCCGAGTTCCACCAGCATTTTGGTATTTGCCTTGTTTCTGTTTCCCACATTCTGAGCTGGCTGCCACAGTGAATGTTAGGGCTCTGGGGAGTGTTATAGAGTGCAGGTAGATAGTTCCTTTTCAGGTGGAGTCGCTGGTCATAAAAGGCTTTTGGCACATTGGCCGTCATTAGTCAGAGTATTGAGTACAGAAGTTGCGCTCTGTAACTTCTGTACTCAATACTCTAAATGTGGCCTCAGAGTATTGTGTTCAACTCGGGGCACCACGTTTTCCGGAAAGATGTTGTCAAGCTAGAAAGGGCACGGAGAAGACTTACGAGGATGTTGCCAGGTCTCGAGAGTCTGAGGGGGTAACTTTTTGCACACAAAGGTTGGTGGGTGTATGGAACGAGCTGACAGACGAGGCAGTTGAGGCAGGGACTATCCCAACATTTAAGAAACGGTTAGACAGGTACATGGATAAGTCAGGTTTGGAGGGATATGGGCAAACGCAAGCAGGTGGGACTATTGTAGATGGGACATGTTGGCCAAGTTGGGCCGAAGGGCCTGTTTCCACACTGTAGCACTCTATGACTCTAATTGGCCAAGGAGGGGACTACAGACTTTACTGCAGATGAAGGCAATGACGGCCCCCACAGCCGTCTGTGGTGATTAATTCCACAGAAGCAATTCCTCCCTCTCTCTTTTATAAAGGTACATTCTGGTTCTCCAGCCCGGGCAACATCGCCGTGAATTTCTCTTGCAGTCCCACTCGAGTTATCGCAAAGATCAATCAGGCAAACATTATGCGACTCACCTGTGCACTGTTGCTCTTATGATGCACGTTTTAAACAATGTGTGCTTGTTTAACAGTCTGAACAAGTCTTGGCATGCTTCTAACATCATGCGTTGAACTGCCATTTGGGTTGTACTCAATAGCATGGACTTCTGTTCTGCACAGTGGTTCAGAAGGATCCTTCTGAGTAGATGATAGAATTTAATGAATGCATCAAGTGTTCCCAAAGCTCATGGCTTGGCAGTAATGTTCTCCTGGGAATGAGAATGAAGAGCTGTGAGGTACAACGTCAAGAAATTTCTAGGTTTTGGAAATCCCAAATACTCAGCAAAACACTGAACCATCTTGTGAGGGTGGCACGGTGGCACAGCGGTAGAGTTGTTGCCTTACAGTGACAGTTTGACCCTGACTCTAGGGTGTTGTCTGTATGGAGTAGTAGGTTCACTCTGTGACCACGTGGGTTTTCTTTGGGTGCCCCTGGTTTCCTCCCACATTCCAAAGACGTGCAGGTTTTGTAGGTTAATTGTCTTCTCTACATTGTCTTCTGGCTAGTGTAGGATAGAACTAGTGTACAGGTGATTGTCATCATTGATGCTGATTGGGACCTGGACTCCACAACGTTTTCTGAAATCTGACAATGAGTGAGAGAGTGTTGTCTTGACACCATGCTACTGTGTTTGCGATCTCCTTCCGGAACTCTCTCTCGTCAATTGTCGGAGATCCAGTCCACCACAGTGGTGTCATCTGCAAACCTGCAGATGGATATGCAGCAGGATTTCGTCACACACTCATGAGTGTACAGTTGGTAAGGTGCTGAGAGCGTATCCTTGTTGTGGCAATGGCTTTGCAAATTATTGTGGAGGATGCTTAGTTTAGTTTCGAGATACTGCACGGAAACAGGCCCTTCGACCCACCGAGTTCGTGCCAACCAGCGATCCCCGCACATTAACACTATCCTACACGCACTAGGGACAATTTACGCATTCACCAAGTCAATTCACCTACAAACATAGAAAATAGGTGCAGGAGGAGGCCATTCGGCCCTGCGAGCCAGCATCGCCATTCATTGTGATCATGGCTGATCATCCACAATCAATAACCCATGTCTGCCTTCTTCCCATATCCCTTGATTCCACTAGCCCCTAGAGCTCTATCTAACTCTCTCTTAAATCCATCCAGTGATTTGGCCTCCACTGCCCTCTGTGGCAGAGAATTCCACAAATTCACAACTCTCTGGGTGAACTTCTCACCTCAATTTTAAATGGCCTCCCCTTTATTCTAAGTCCCTGGTTCTGGACTCGCCCAACATCTTTGGAGTTTTGTCACCTATCCTGACTGATTGGGGTCCATAGGTCAGAAATTTGAGAATCGAGAATCATATTTTTATTCTAGATCTATTTAATTAATTAAATTAGAACTTTTTTCTCTGCATCATTTGTTCAAGTCTTCGAATTACTTGTGGAGGAAGGAACTGCAGCTGCTGGTTTAAACCGAAGACACACACAAAAAGCTGGAGTAGCTCAGCGGGACAGGCAGCATCTCTGAAGAAAAGGAATAGGTGACGTTTCGGGTTGAGACCTTTCTTCACACTACTTCTACAGTCTGAAGAAGGGTCTCAACCCGAAACATCTTGGAATAACTTGTCAGGTGATTTAACCACTGCGACACACATTTTCTCCATGCTGAAACCAGTTTTGCAAGAGAGATTTGTGTACATGCCATGTGGAATTCTAAAGGCCCTGTCCCACTTAAGGTGATTTTTTAAGTGATTGCCAGCGACTGTCATAGTCGTAGCAGGTCGCCGAAAAAACGGCGACTGGACCCCCCCCTCCACGACAATGTCTACGCCAAGCTACAACAACCTACCACCTAGTCGATGTCAAGCAACGCCAAGTTACCGACAACCGGCGACCCAATCGTCGTGACTTAGGACGTCCACCTACGACCGCACCTACGACCACACAGACGACAACCAAAGTCAACCTACGTCCGTCCGCGACAAGCTACGACCCTGTTGGCGACAACTGAAGACAATTCGCCTAATTTTCACCTCCGGTTTTGACGCCGGCACCTGTCGTAGGTTGACGTAGGTAGTCTCCAATGGAATTCAACAAAGTCAGCACCGGCAACAACCTACGTCACCTGGCGCCAACCTACAATGGCACCTATATCAGGCCACGTCAAGCTACACCCATTGGCGTCAAACTCCCTGTCGCCAAACATCTTTCATTTTGAAAATCCAGCGGCGACCAGAAAGACGCTACGACTATTTGGAGAAGACTCACGACCGTACGGGCGACCCCCCGGCGACCGTGTGGCGACAGCCTAGTCGCCTAAAAAAATCGCCTGTGGGATAGGCCCTTAACGTGCATTTGAAGCTTTGGGCTTGAGAGAAGTGACGGGAGATGCTTTCTGGTCCTGTGAGGCTTTGCAGATTGGTTTGTTGGCCAGATCCTATGTTAGCTCCCTGGTCTGTGTTAGCTGATGTTGTATGCAGTGGGTGTTTGGACATTTGACCTGTCGGACGTTAGAGGGGACAAATCACACTATATCTAGCCGCCAATTGCTTTCCCTGTCACTCGTGTTGGAATGTGCACTTGGGGTAGATTAAGGTGAATTGTCATGTTGAAGAAAAGCCAGGCACTATGTTCAGTGAAAACCTGGAGTTCCATTGCCAGCCCATGAAGCAAGGATGTCAGCAATGCCTATGCATCTGCCGCCAATAAGACCTTGAGTCATGAAAGCTCAAACCTGGGGGAGAAAAATGACATGTAGGAAGGAACTGCAGAAGCTGGATCTGTGTCATAGAGTCATACAGTATGGAAAAGGGCCTTTCAGCCTAACTTGCCCACACCGGCCAACATATCCCAGCTACACTAGACCCATCTGCCTGTGTTTGCCCCATATCCCTCCAAACCTGTCTGATCCATGTACGTGTCTAACTGTTTCTTAAATGTTGGGATTGTCCCAGCCTCAACTCTCCTTTTGGCTGCTCATTCCATACACCCACTACCCTTTGTATGGAAAAAGATACACCTCAGATTCCTATTAAACCATTCCCCCTTCACCTTATGTCCTCTGGTCCTCGATTCCCCGACTCTGGACAAGAGACTCTGGGCAACAGTACATCTACCCGATCTATTCCTCTCATAGTTTTGTACACCTCTATAAGATCACCACTCATCCTCCTGCACTCCAAGGAATAGAGTCCCAGCCTACTCATCCTCTCTCTATAGCTCAGGCCCTCGAGTCCTGGCAGCATCCTCGTAAATCTTCTCTGTGGGGGGAGAAACAGTTCATATTTCAAAGCGATGACATTTGAGATCGGATGAAGGAAGATCAAAGAGCCTGAATGTTAACTGTTTCCCATCCAGCTTGGCCTGTTGTGTATTTTTGAGGTAATTGAGGTTCATTTCTTCATGCAAAGTAATTCAGGATTTCTGGAGGTTGATGGCAGAAATAATAGGTAAACAATTTAGCTTACTACCTTGGTTATGGTTTAATTATGCTGGTGTAAGCATTTGATTGTTGTGCTGGCTGTCAGTTGCCAAATGGATGAGCTGCAAGCTCTTGGATTAAAATACTGCTGCTGTACAGAGCAATGTGCATCTTGGGTTCTAGCTTCATTCCTTTGGTGGATTTACAATTACAATCGGGTGGCACGGTGGCGCAGCGGTAGAGTTGCTGCCTTGCAGCGCCAGAGACCCTGGTTCGATTCTGACTACGAGTGCTGTTTGTACGGATTTTGTACGTTCTCCCCGTGACCGCGTGGATTTTCTCCGAGATCTCCAAAGATGTTCAGGTTCGTAGGCTTGGTATAAATGTAAATTGTCCCTAGTATGTGTCGGGTAATGTTAAGGGTTTAAAGGGCATTTTATTGTCACGTGTACCAATTAAGGTACAGTGAAACTTGATTTACCATCCAGTCTTACTAAAAAAAAGCAACAAAACACACAACTACATAAATGTTAACATAAACATCCACCACAGCATATTCCACATTCCTCACTGTGATGGAAGACAATAGAGTCTAATTTTCTTCACTCTTTATTCTTTATTCTCCCGCGGATACGGCAGTCGAACCACCCGCAGTCAGGGCGATCTAAGCTTCCGCAGCCAGTGATTGAAACCCCCGTGTCGGGTCGGTCGAAGCTCCTGCAGCCTGGAGCTCTCGAAGTCGGTCCCAAACTGAGGGACCGCCAGCTCCACGATGTTAAAGTCCGCAAGCTCCTGCGGTTGGAGCTCCCAAAGTCGATCCCCGACAGGAACCGCCAGCTCCACGATGTTAAGTCCGCAGGCTCCTGCAGTTGGAGCTCCCACGGTCGATCCCCAGCAAGAGGCCGCCAACTCCACAATGTTAGGCCGCCGTGCGGATGGAGATATGATACGGAAAAAAATCGCATCTCCGTCGAGGCAAGAGATTTAAAAAAGTTTCCCCTAATCCCTAAACTAAAGAAACACTAAAACATACATTTAACGCATACTAAAAAACAACAAAAAAGATGGCCTGTTTCACCGCTGTATCTAAATATCAAGTTGCATCGTGTCACTAGTTTTCATTAATTGTCGTGGGGCTGAGTGAAATTAGCCCCACTTGCACCAATTACACCACCTATTCACAAAACTACCCACTCTCGGTCCATCCCCCACCCTAGTAGGCCTACGAGCGTTACTGTTTGCACCCCCTCGTTATCACCTCCTGCACAGCCAACAATGGACCATTGTGGGCTCTTTGGTCATCGGTGCCTGCTCTGATCTGCGTTGCGTCTTTTTATGTCTCTAGGTTCCCTCCCCACTGACCCACCTATTCCTTTTCTCTGGAGATGGTGCCAGACCCACTGAGTTTGGTTTCAATTCATTGGAGTACAAATTTACCTTTTAAAATATGAGCATTAATACACCACTGATTTGCAACACCCCATTCATTTATTTTCATGTTTTCTTGCTTGGAGGGCAAGGTTCACGGCTATCCAGAACTGATATCAATAGAAACATAGAAACATTGAAAATAGGTGCAGGAGGAGGCCATTTGGCCCTTCGAGCCAGCACCGCCATTCATTGTGATCATGGCTGATCATCCCCAATCAGTAACCCGTGCCTGCCTTCTCCCCAAAATCCCTTGATTCCACTAGCCCCTATAGTTACAAATGGCTTTGGAATGGTATCCCAATACCAAGGTTAGGTGGTCAAATGTTTTGCAGCATATCTATGCGATGATTCTCCACAGCTGAATGGCAGCACAGTGGCGCAGAGGCAGAATTGCTGCCTGGCAGCGCCAGAGACCCTGGTTCGATCCTGACCACGGGTGCCGTCTGTGCGGAGTTTGTACAATCTCCCTGTGACCTTGCGGATTTTTTTTCCCCGGAGCTCCGGTTTCCTCCCACATTCCAAAGACGTAGAGGTTGATTGGCTTCTATATATTGCTCCCTTGTCTGTTCGATGGAGCTAGTGTACATGTGATCCCTGGTCAGCATGGACTTGGTGGGCTGAAGGGCCTGTTGCCATGCTGTATTTCTAAACTAAAGGTACCAGCAAACTCGAATGATTAAAGTCATTGCTGTTGCGTTCAGTAGAGCATAAAATAAGTTTTGTAAATGAAAAGAGATGCTCCTGTTAATGTTTGCTTGACCTCATTAATCAAAAAACCTGTTCAGAACATTCAGTCCTCCCATCACCAGCACTGGCCTTGCCAAAAAAAATTGGAACACTTTTCTGAGAGATGGTTAGTAACAGTGACTTACTGTGGAAATAATCTTTGTTTCTGTCTAAAGTATTTAATTCATAATTGTTCTGGGCAGCATAATTTGAAAAAAAAACCAAAAATTGTGAAGGCAAAATTGGCCTTGGCGGACACACTGTCTTCTGTCATTTGGCAAGCTGCCATCTTGGCATTGTCTGGTATAAATATGACTGGATCTACTAATTCAATTGACTGCGTTAACTGCCTTCTGAAATTTCACTGCAAGCCACTTTAAGGCTGGGGCAATTAGGGAGGAAAAATAAACGTTGGCCTTTTATCTTCTGCAAATTATGACCTGCATGAATTTTAACAGAGCAAGTATTTGCATGGCACATCATAGATGGGCAGCATGGTTGTAGAGTTGCAGCCTTACAGCGCCAGAGACCCAGGTCGAACCTGACCACGGATGCTGTTTAAACGAAGTTTGTACGTTCTCTCTGTGACTGCATGGGTTTTCTCTGGGAACTCCGGTTTTCTCTCACACTCCAAAGGATTTGTAGGGGTTTGTAGGCTAACTGGCTTGCTAAAATTGTGATGTCTGTGTGTGTCTCTGTGTGTGTCTGTGTCGCTGGCCGGCACGAACTCGGTGAGCCGAAGGGACGTCTTTCCGCACAGTATCTTTAAACTCAAATAAAAACTTAAAAGATATGCGGTCAATTAACCTATCAACCCGCATGCCTTTGGTATGTACGTAGGATGAAACCAGAGCAGTGGAGGAAACCCAACTAGGTGACTGGGAGAATTTAGAAACTACACATGCAGCAGTAGGGGTTAGGATTGAACCTGCGTCGCAGGAGTTCAGGGGGTAGCTCTACTAACTATACCAATATGTTGCCTTTAGTTTATCGTTACGTGTACCGAGGTACAGTGAAGAGCTTTTGGTGCATGCTAACCAGTCTGTGGAAAGACTATGCATGATTACAATCGAGCCATCCACAGTGTACAGATACATGATAGGGGGAAGGACATTAAGTGCAAGATAAAGGCCAGTAACGTCCAATCAAATATAGTCCGAGGGTCTCCAGTGTGGAGATAGTAGTTCAGGACTGCTCTCTTGTTATTGTTAGGACAGTCAGTTGCCTGATAACAGCTGGGAGAAAACTGTCCCTGAATCTGGAGGTGTGTGTTTTCACACCTCTGTACCACCTGCTTGATGCGAGAGGGGAGAAGAGGACTGGGGCACGACTGGTCCTTAATTGTGCCGCTGGCCTTGCCGAGGCAGCAGGGAGTGTAGATGGAGTCAATGGAAGGGAGCTTGGTTTGCGTGATGGTCTGGGCTGCGTCCACAATTCTCCGCAATTTCTTGTGTTCGTTGATGGAGCTGTTTGCAAACCAAGCTGTGATGCATCCTGATAAAATGAAAGTACTTAACCAAGATTGCCTTTCACACTCCATTTACACCTCACACTTCCGCGGCAAGGCCAGCAACATAATCAAGGATGTTGCACCCTGGCCATGACACAGTTTCTTAGCCAGAAAGTTACTTGGAGTGCATTGAGTTGGCATGAAGGGCTTACAGGAGTGTCATGAAATGGATTCAGCACCGCATTAATTGAACAAGCCCTCTTGCGCATTGCCCAGAAGTAACGGGTACCAGAATGCTGGTCATAGAATCTCAGGGTGTGGAAACAGGCCATTCGGGCCAACTTGTCCACACCGGCCAACATGTCCCATCTATACTAGTCCTACCTGCCTGCGTTCGGTCCATATCCCAATCCTATCCATGTACCTGTCTAAATGTTTCTTAAATGTTGGTGAACTCGTTGAAGATCTGCCAAGAATAACTGTCCTTTATTAGTTGAGGATAACTCCTTTAAGGTAGTTGAGGCCAGTTCATTGGCTATATTTAAGAGGGAGTTAGATGTGGCCCTTGTGGCTAAAGGGATCAGGGGGTATGGAGAGAAGGCAGGTACAGGTTACTGAGCTGGATGATCAGCCATGATCATATTGAATGGCGGTGCAGGCTCGAAGGGCCGAATGGCCTACTCCTGCACCTATTTTCTATGTTTCTATGTTTAGACTTTGGAAATACAGTGCAGAGACAGGCCCTTTCCCCCAGCGAGTCCGCACCGACCAGCGATGACCCCAACGCCAGCACAATCCTATACACTGGGAACAATTTACAATCTTACCAAAGCCAATTAACCTACGAACCTGCACGTCTTTGGGAAGTGGGAGGAAACCAGAGCACCCGGAGGAAACCCACGCGGTCAGTGGGAGAACGTGCGATCTCCGCACAGACAGCACCTGTAGTCCAGGTCAAACTTGGGTCCCTATCGCTGTAAGGCAGCAACTCTACCGCTGCACCACTGGGTCACCCGTGGGGAGAAAGAGACATTAAAATTGCAAATGACCACACAGTAAGACTAGTGTTTCGATTATATCTGAAGGGTTTGTGGTTGATGAGAAATTGGCCTCCAAATTATGTATCAATTTCAAAGCCTTTGCAGTTTCATTTCAGTACAAAAAGGAAATGTCAGCACTGCTACCAATATTATCTCTGGCATTGACCGTTTTATTAAATTACTCAGAAATCCCACTGGTTTAATAAGAGCTGGTTTTGAAATCAATACTTCCACTTTGAAATGTCAGCACTGGCTATTTAAAGCCGGGGTTACCAAGGTCTGTTATAAAGATTGATGTGAAGTTTATAAATTCCCAGCTCGTGGTCGAGTCTACTCCGCCATTCAATCATGGCTGATCTCTGCTTCCTCACCCCATTTTCCTGCCTTCTCCCCATAACCCTCGACCCCTGTTCTAATCAAGAATTTGTCTATCTCTGCCTTAAAAATATCCACTGACTTGGCCTCCACAGTCCTCTGTGGCAATGAGTTCCACAGATTAACTACCTTCTGACTAAAGGTTTCTCCTTGCCTCCTTTCCAAAAAGCTGTTTTTAACCTGTTCAGTGAAAATTGGCAGTGAACAGGTTAATGGGGACTTTGCTGGCACAGATCAAATCTCATCAGGCTGTTCGGTGGTGCGGCACTCCACCCTTGGTCGGGAGGGATGTGTGGACATTATCTTGCACAAAATGTTTTCCTCTTTATCCTGTATCTGTCCACTGCGGACGGCTTGAGTACAATCATGTAAAAAAAAATTGATACCTTAATAACACGCAATAAAAAGCTTTTCACTGTACCTCAGTACACGTGACAATAATAAGCTGTACTGAACTTTGGGAGGTATCTTGTGTTTTAAGACTGTTGGCAGACCAATTTCCCTCCTGGGATATATAAAGTTCGTATTGTATCATGTCGTTCGAGCAACAGGCCCCTGGATTGTAGTATCGTGGGAACATGGTGTTATTGGAAATGCTTTCATCCAGATGAAATGTAGACATATGAAACCGCTAATGCTGGTTTAAAAAAAGGCACAAAGTACTGGAGTAACTTGGTGCTTTGGGCAGCATCTCCGGAGGACGTGGATAGGCAATGTTTCCGGTCAGGACCCTTCTTCAGTGTCTAAAGTCGTCTTCACACTCTGTACACTGTCCGCCTATATGGTCAATCCATGTCCTCCAGAGATGCTGCCCGCTCCATTGAGTTACTCCAGCATTTTGTGACATTTCTTTTTATTCTTGAGTGGTCAGATTCAGGGACCGTTTCTCCCCAGCTGTTATCGGGCAATCTGTTATCCTGTTGCGTACATGGATTTCAGTAAAGCATTCGACAAGACCTGGTAGGCTGCTCTGGAAGGTCAGATCGCATGGGATCAGTGTGGGCAAGTTGGGCCGAAGGGCCCCTTTCCACACCGTGTCACTCTATGACTCTGTGATTTGATTCTAACGTCCACATTCTGTGGAGGAAATGGATAGATGACGCTGCTTAAGATTGAAAAGTTGCCTATCCATTCCTGCCACCGTTCCGCCCCTAAATTGCTCTTATTTTAACTTATTGCAATAGGACTCTTTACACCATCACCATTCCCCGTGCCCTGAAACCCACGTAAGAGATACAGATAGGCAGCGGATATGTTAGTGGCATTTAAAGGACTTTTGGAAAGACATTTGGATCTGCAGGGAACAGAGGCATTGTGCAGGTACATAAGTGATGGTCTTGGCATCATGTTCAGCATTGACATTGTGGGCTGGTCTTGCGTCGTGCTGTTTTATGTTCTCCTTTTATTTCTGCCAAGGATACCTCTTGCATCCCATGCCACTTGCTACATTTCGTTCTGGTTTGAAATGCAAAATTGCCACTTGTGTCGGAAGGAACTGCAGATGCTGGTTTAAACCGGAGATAGGCACAAAAAGCTGGAGTAACTCAACGGGTCAGACAGCATTTCTGGAGAAAAGGAATAGGCGACGTTTTGAGTCGAGATCCATCTTCCGACTGAGAGTCAGGGGAAAGGGAAACTAGATATGTAGAGAACAATAGAACAAATTAATGAAAGATATGCAAAAATGTAATGATGATCAAGGAAACAGGCCATTGTTAGCTGTTTGAAAGGTGATTTAGATTTAGAGATACAGCGCAGAAACAGGCTCTTCGGCCCACTGGGTCTGCGCTGCCCAGCGATCCCCACACATTAACACTATCCTACACCCACTAGGGACAATTTTTACATTTGTCAAGCCAATTAACCTACAAACCTGTACGTCTCTGGAGTGTGGGAGGAAACCGAAGATCCATCCCACCCCGGCCACCGTCTGTTTGTTCATCTGCCCTCTGGTCGACGTTTCAGGTCGATCAAATCCCGAACAAACAGACTTAAGAACAGTTTTTACCCCAGGGCCATACGAGAACTGAACACTACCTTTGCACTAGGCAACACCGTTAAAAAATCTTGTACTTAATATAATTGTATTTAATTGTATTTATGTATTTATTTGTTTTTGCATTTATTGCATATATGTTTGTACGCACCGTCAGGATTGGCTATTTTTTAATTTCGTTGTACTCGTTGTAATGACAATAAATGAATATTATATTATTATATTATTATTATTATTATTATATTATTATTATCTCGGATAAAACCCACGCAGGTCACAGGGAGAACATACAAACTCTGTACAGTACAGCACCCGTAGTCAGGATCGAACCTGAGTCTCCAGCTATTGTCTATTGTCTAAGATCATTGACCTGACACATTCACTCAGTTTTTCTGTGCACAATGGTCTTAATTAAACCTGTTGCACATCTTCATACATTAATATATTGAGTGCCTCAAATAAAATCAGAGTGTTTGATACAATCTGAACATTTTACTTCAAGTGCATTACAGTGCACAATATACACGAGCTTCAGATGCAGCCTCTTTGCAACTTCATCGTCGATTGGGTCAAAATGGGGATCGGTAATAATCTTTCATTAATTGATACAAATGGACTGTATCCCTCGTTCAAGGTATGGAATATAATACATCAGAGAGATGAAATGTAGACTGGGTGATCGTTTCACTAAACACTTTTGCTTCGTACGCCTGGACCTACCTGATCGCCCGGTTGCCAAACACTTTAATTCCCCTCCCCATTCCCACACTGACCTTTCTGTCCTGGGCCTCCTCCATTGTCAGAGTGAGGCCAAACGCAAATTGGAGGAACAGCACCTCATAGTTCGTTTGGGCAGCTTACAACCCAGTGGTACGAGTATTGATAAACTGTGGCCCCTGGTTCTGGACTCCTCCAACATTGGGAACATGTTTCCTGCATCCAACATGTCCAACCCCTTCATGATCTTTTATGTTTCGATAAGATCCCCTCTCATCCTTCTAAATTCCAGTCTATACAAGCCTAGTCGCTCCAGTCTTTCAACGTATGAATCTTCATTGGAGCCATTCCAGTTCCATTTCCAGCAATTTTCAAAACACTGGGCGTGTTGAATATTGACGAGAGATATTAAGTTCCTTCTAGTTTAGTTTAGAGATGCCGCACGGACACAGGCCTTTCGGCCCACCGAATCCGCACCGATCAGCGATCCACGCGCATTAACGCTATCCTACACACACCAGGGACAATTTACATTTATACCAAGTCAATTAACCTATCATCCAATTAGCCTAGAAACAAACCTGTATGTCTTTGGAGTGTGGGAGGAAATCGGAGATACCGGAGAAAACCCATGCAGGTCACGGGGAGTTCGTGCAAACTCCATACAGATAGCAGTCAGGATCAAAACCCGGGTCTCCGGTGCTGTAAGGCAGCATCTCTACTGCTGCACCACTGTGTTGCCCCTTGCACATTGTATGACCTCTCTAACCACTGTGCCTCCTTACTGGATCACTACCTCCAACTGGGGCAGTGTCCGTGGGTCCCCTGTAAACAAATTTTGTTTGTCCCCTCTGAACCTTCTTTCCCTATTCCCTCTTCAGTCCAGCATCTATTGAGAACTGATCGCCAGAACTGAGATGAGGAAAAACCTTTTTCAGTCAGAGAGTTGTGAATCTGTGGAATTCTCTGCCTCAGAAGGCAGTGGAGGCCAATTCTCTGAATGCATTCAAGAGAGAGCTGGATAGAGCTCTTAAGGATAGCGGAGTCAGGGAGTATGGGGAGAAGGCAGGAACGGGGTACTGATTGAGAATGATCAGCCATGATCACATTGAATGGCGGTGCTGGCTCGAAGGGCCGAATGGCCTCCTCCTGCACCTATTGTCTATTGTAATATCAGTCCCCCTGTGCCTGAATGATTTTCTCCTGTGTCTTGTTTAAGGGGAGAAGGTGAGAAAGCAATTTATGAAGGAGTTTTTTTTTTCTAAGGAAAGAAAATAGTTTTCCTTTGAGTAATGTGGCACTTTGTGAATGAGATCTTCCAGGAACCATCTCATCCGTAACATAAGGCATTAGATTTATGGGCTTTAGCTCATCATCTAAGTAACCTTTTCAGTGCCTCAAACATTCTAATTATGAACTGGCTGTCAAAGCTGAAGTTAGTTGGCCTCTTGGTTAGCCCCATATTTGCCGATCGGTGTAAAGATGTGTTTGTTTGTATATTGCTTTGAACCCATCTAAGTTATATATATATATATTAAAAGAAAACCTGGAGTCCAAATTTAGAAAAGACAATGAGTTTTTGTGGAATTTGAAACACTGGCCAATCTGTCAGCTTCACGTTGCCTGTTTCTACTGACAGTGAGCAGGATGCATCCATTTTAAACCACCGACTAGATTATTGCACCACACTGACTTGTGTCGGTTTTTCTTTAAAATAGAAATCCTAAACATTTTGGGCAGCGCAATAGTGCAATGGTAGAGTTGCTGCCTTACAGCGCCAGAGACCCGGGTTCGAACCCGCCTATGGCTGCTTATTTATATGGAGTTGGTATGTTCTCCCTGTGACCTGTGTGGGGTTTCTCCGAGATCTTTGGTTTCCCCCCAAACTCCAAAGACGTGTAAGTTTGTACGTTAATTGGCTTGGTATAAATGTAAATTGTCCCCCGTGTGCGTAGGATTGTGTTAATGCGCGGGGATCGCTCATCGGTGCAGACTCAGTGGGCCAAAGGGCCTGTTTCCGCGCTGTAAGTCTAAACTAAACTAAAAATCAACATCTTCCTATTACCTTTTATAAACCCATGACTTTCGAGAGTCGCCATGGACCCCTTGAAATTCGTCTGAAATGCAATCACTCCATTGGGTCCAATTGGCGTAACAAGGTTACAAAAGTGCCCGTGTATTGATAATAGAAACAAAATGCTGGAGTAACTCAGCGGGACAGGCAGCATCTCAGGAGAGAAGAAATGGGTGACGTTTTGGGTCGAGACCCTTCTTCAGACCGAGAGTCAGGGGAGAGGGAGTCTAGAGATATCGATGGGTAAGGTGTGAATATTGATTTCTCTAACACTTGCTTTCCCTCACTCTCTCTGTCTCTCTGTCTCTCCCCCATCCTAGTGTACTTGCTGTAATCACATAGGGTTTTATAGAGTCAGATAGGCGACAATAGAAAGGAGAGTGGATGCCATCCCTAATGAGCACAAGATAGAAGAAATGGGTTTATTCACATAGAAGAGATGGGTTTATTCACAAAATGCTGGAGTAACTCAGCAGGTCAGGCAGCATCTCGGGAGAGAAGGAATGGGTGACGTTTCGGGTCGAGACCCTTCTTCAGACTGATAGTTCCTCTGTCCCTCCCTTCCCCTCCTCCTTCCCAGATCTCCCTCTATCTTCCTGGTTCCACCTATATCCTTCCTTTGTCCCGCCCCCCTGACATCAGTCTGAAGAAGGGTCTCGACCCGAAACGTCACCCATTCCTTCTCTCCCGAGATGCTGCCTGACCTGCTGAGTTACTCCAGCATTTTGTGAATAAATCGATTTGTACCAGCATCTGCAGTTATTTTCTTATATATAGAAGAAATGGGAGCAGGAGTTGCCCATTTGGCCCTCAAGCCTGCCAGGCCGTTCATTACGAACATTGCTCATCCGTTCTTGGCCTCAATTCTATTTACCCATTTGGATGGGAACGTGCATAGAAACGTTTTGGAGGGTATATGGACCAAACATGGGCAGAGAGGACGAGCTCGCCTCATATTTCGCTTGGGTGGCTTACAACCCAGAGTAGTGAATTTTCTAATTTTAAGTAACTTCACCTTACACCCCCTTGCCCCCTTCCTCCACCCAAGTCGTTTTACCAGTTCCACAGTTCTCCACATTGTTTCTCTTGAGATCACACCTTCCCCAGCTAACAATTACCTTACCGGGCCTGATTAAGCCTGAGGTCGTTTGTGGCTGGCTCTGCTTGTTCCTGGTTTTTTTTTTTGCCCCCAGCAATTCACCTCCCACCCCTGAAGCGCCACTTATCATTTTTCTCCAGAGGTGCTGTTTGAGCCACTGAGTTACTCCAGCACTTTGTGTCTAACTCAGATAGATATCTTGGTTGGCATTGGTTGGGCCGAAGGGCCTGTCCTTGTGCTGTGTGGCTACACCCTGCTAATCTTTTTGTATGTCCTCAACTTCGTCCACACGCATGTGGGGGGTACTATAATTGTGGTATAGTAGACCGTGAAGAAGATTATCTGTGATTACAATGGGAGCTCAATCATAGAATCAAAGAAACATAGAAAATAGGTGCAGGAGGAGGCCATTTGGCCCTTCAAGCCAGCACCGCCATTCATTGCGATCATGGCTGATCATCCACAATCAGTAACCCATGCCTGCCTTCTCCCCATATCCCTTGATTCCGCTAGCCCCAAGAGTTCTATCTAATTCGCTTTTAAATTCATCCAGTGAATTGGCCTCTACTCAGTTTAAGAATAAGGGGTAGGCTATTTAGAACTGAGATGAGGAAAAACTTTTTCAGTCAGAGAGTTGTGAATCTATGGAATTCTCTGCCTCAGAAGGCAGAGGAGGCCAATTCTCTGAATGCATTCAAGAGAGAGCTAGATAGAGCTCTCAAGGATAGCGGAGTCAGTGGGTATGGGGAGAAGGCAGGAACGGGGTACTGATTGAGAATGATCAGCCATGATCACATTGAATGGCGGTGCTGGCTCGAAGGGCCGAATGGCGTCCTCCTGTACCCATTGTCTATTGTCTATTACTGCCTCCTGTGGCAGAGAATTCCACAAACTCACAACTCTGGGTGAATTTTTTTCCTCATTTCAGTTTTAAATGGCCTCCCCTTTATTCTTAGACTGTGGCTTCTGGTTCTGGTTCATCTGGGCAAATAGACAATAGACAATAGGTGCAGGAGTAGGCCATTCAGCCCTTCGAGCCAGCACCGCCATTCAATGCGATCATGGCTGATCACTCTCAATCAGTACCCCGTTCCTGCCTTCTCCCCATACCCCCTCACTCCGCTATCCTTAAGAGCTCTATCCAGCTCTCTCTTGAAAGCATCCAACGAACTGGCCTCCACTGCCTTCTGAGGCAGAGAATTCCACACCTTCACCACTCTCTGACTGAAAAAGTTCTCCGTTCTAAATGGCCTACCCCTTATTCTTAAACTGTGGCCCCTTGTTCTGGACTCCCCCAAGATTGGGAACATGTTTCCTGCCTCTAATGTGTCCAATCCCCTAATTATCTTATATGTTTCAATAAGATCCCCCCTCATCCTTCAAATAGGCTGAGGACTGGGAGATGGCGTTGCATTTTGAGAGGAGAAACCTTTGTCTAGACTTTCACTGTAGATGGAAGGATCCCGGGAAGAGTTGAAGAACAGGGAGGCCAAAATATGGTGCAAACGAAATGTGCAGGAAGGAACCGCAGGTGCTGGTTTAGAGATACAGATACAGCACGGAAACAGGCCCTTCGGCCCACCGAGTCCGCGCCGCCCAGCGATCCCCGCACATTAACACTATCCTACACACACTAGGGACAATTTTTACATTTACCCAGTCAATTAACCTACATACCTGTACGTCTTTGGAGTGTGGGAGGAAACCGAAGATCTCGGAGAAAACCCACGAGAGTCACGGGGAGAACGTACAAACTCCGTACAGACGGAGATAGACTAAAAAAGCTGGAGTAAATCAGCGGGACAGGCAGCATCTCTGGAGAGAAGGAATGGGTGATGTTTCGTGGGTCAAGACTCTTCTTCAGATTGGTTAGGAATAAAGGGAAATGAGAGATATAGACGAAGATATAGAGAGGTCTAGAACAATGAATGAAAGATATGCAAAAAAGTAACAATGATAAAGGAAACAAGCCATTGTTAGGTGTTTGTAGGGTGAAAACGAGAAGCTAGTGTGACTTGGGTGGGGGGAGGGAAAGAGAGAGAGAGAATGCCGGGGGCCCAAGCGAAATATGAGATGCTGTTCCTCCAATTTGTGTTTAACTTCACTCTGACAATGGAGGAGACCTAGGACAGAAAGGTCAGTGTGGGAATGGGAAGGAGAATTGAAGTGTTTAGCAACCGGGAGATCAGGTAGGTCCAGGTGGACTGAGCGAAGGTGTTCAGCGAAACGACCGCCCAGAGTCCCATGAAGGTAGCGACACTAAAGGTCAAGGTGGTGAAGAAGGCGTTTGGCATGCTTGCCTTCATTGGACAGGGCACTGAGTACAGGAGTTGGGGTGCCTTCTACAACTGTACAAGATGTACAATTGGAGTACTGTATATAGTTCTGGTTGGCTTGCTATGGGACTTTGATGAAACAGATGGGTCTTATAACCACCCGAGGATTCTTGGTTAGTGTTGCTGAAGCGGGCTTATTGTTAAGTTCCAGATTTATTCATTTACAGCAATTTAAATTCCTCAACTGTCAGGTGGGATGCAAACTCATGCCCCTGGATCAATGTTAGAGTCCTAGATTGATACAGTGTGGAAACAGGCCCTTCGGCCCAACTCGCCCACACCGGCCAACAATGTCCCACTTGCCTGTGCTTGGTCCATAACCCTCCAAACCTGTCCTATCCATGTACCTGTCCAACTGTTTCTTAAATGATGGGATAGTCCCAGTCTCAACTACCTCATCTGGCAGCTTGTTCCATACACCCACCACCCTTTGTGTGAAAAGCTTACCCCTTGGGTTCCTATTAAATCTTTTCCCCTTCACCTTGAACCTATGTCCTCTGGTTCTTGATTCCCCTACTCTGGGTAAAAGACTCTGTGCATCTACCCGATCTATTCCTCTCATGATCTTATGCACCCCCCTAAGATCTCCCCTCATCCTCCTACGCTCCATGGAATAGAGACCCAGCCTACTCAACCTCACCCTATAGCTCACACCCTCTAGTCCTGGCAACATCCTTGTAAATCTTTTCTGAACCCTTTCAAGCTTGACAATATCTTTCCAATAACATGGTGCCCAGAACTGAACATCTATATACTAAAACTCTCGTTTGTTAACTTGTTTGTGACTGAACTTCACCCTTCAAAACGGTACACGATAGTGCGACAATTTTAGGCCCACCTTACTCACCATTGTCACTTTAGTAATAATGCAAGTAGTTTTATTGAAATCGGTGTTATATTTTTAAAGTTATTCACATTTTAAAGTTTAAAAGGAGGGGAGGGGGGAGGGAGGGAGTGGGGGAGAAGGGAGAGTGGAGGGGGGGTTGAGGAGACGGGTGGGGGGGGGGGAGGACAGGGTGGTGCACCAATGCAGGAGAGGTTTGGGCCCAATGGGTCCACTTGGTCTAGTAATATTCTAAATGCGGTCTCACCAACGTTTTATACAACTGCAACATGACCTCCCAACTTCTATATTCTATACTGTTCTCGAGTACCAGTTATTAAACTAGGAAATTAATCGCCTCACCTCCAAGCCCCTGGAGCTATTGCAGCTACCATCTCGGGAGCTTCGTGCTTATTGTCCTGGAGGCCAATCCGCATCGTTCGTACGTTAGCTAAATACATCACCAAGCATCCTATAAGCCAACACAAGACTTGCCACCACCAGAAGGACGGCAGTGGTCTCAAGAAAGCATCTTGCTGCCACTAAGAGCAATCAGGAAAGCGCATTAAATATTGGCCTTGCTCATGACATTCACATCCCGTAAATTGTGAGTAAGTTGTGAGTCAAGAGTGTTTTATTGTCATAAATCCTGAAACGGAGTGCTGAAATTCTTACTTGCACCAGCACAACAGATGTGTAAACATAGTGGTCTGTAAAACCCATAATAAATAATTTTTTAAAAGTTCAGTATATATACACATTAAAAAATAAATAAAAAATAAATAGACAATAAGAGCCTATTTGGAGGTTGCGGTATTTAATAATCTGATGGTTGCAGGGAAGAAGCTGTTCTTCAACCTGGGTGTTACAGTTTTCAGGTTCCTGTACCATCTTCCCGATGGCAGGAGTAAAATGAGAGAGCGGACAGGGGGGTGTGGGTCTCTGATTATGCTGGCTGCCTTTTTGAGGCAGTCACTCCTGTCGATCCCTTCGATGGTGGGGAGGTCAGTACCTGTGATGGACCGGTGAAGTCGTGTTCACCACTTTTGGCAATCTTCTTCGTTGCTGGGCGGTCCGATTTACAGAACCAGGCCGCGATGCAACCAGTCTATATGCCCACCACTGTATTCCTGTAGAAGTTCAAGAGAGCCTTCTCCGACGTACCGAATCTCCGCTATCTTCTCGGGATGTAGAAGCGTTGATGGGCTTTTGTTGATTGCATCAATGTGCTGGGATCCAAGACAGATCTTCAGAGATGTGGACGCCTAGGAATTTGAAGCTTTTGACTCTCGCCACCAGACTCTCACTCCCGTTGATGAAAACAGTTTTGTGGATTTGTGGTAGACACAAAATGCTGGAGTAACTCAGCGGGACAGGCAGCATCTCGGGAGAGAAGGAATGGGTGGTGTTTCGGGTCGAGACCCTTCTTCAGACTGATTTGTGTATCAGCATTCTCACCAGAATTGCTCTTTGGTTGCCATCATTAATTACATCTTGACCCGTTTTTTTCTTCCTTTTCTATCACCCTTGCACATTTCATATAACTTGCTTTGCTTTTCTTTCACAATTAGATTTCAATATTTCAAAGTTAAGTACATTGGATGGCAATTTGAAAGCCAGTTGGCTTTCTCAGTTTGTTAATGTATTGGGTGTCTCCTGTTGCGAAGTCAGCTCTTCAAATGGTGTTAGCAGAGTTGAGACCTTTTTCCTTCTCTGTGCCTGTGTTCAGTTCAGTTGTGAGTGATGATGGTTGTAGCACAATACTGGAATGTTAAATGCCCTGTTATCTTGACTGATCCCGCACATTGCTATTGCTATTGCCTGCTGCATACCAAGGTTCTTGTATCATCTTTGCCCATAAATTTACACTGGAATTTAGAAGGATGAGAGGGGATCTTATCGAAACATATAAGATTATTAAGGGGTTGGACACGTTAGAGGCAGGAAACATGTTCCCAATGTTGGGGGAGTCCAGAACCAGGGGCCACAGTTTAAGAATAAGAGGTAGGTAAGCCATTTAGAACAGAGATGAGGAAAAACTTTTTCAGTCAGAGAGTTGTGAATCTGTGGAATTCTCTGCCTCAGAGGGCAGTGGAGGCCAATTCTCTGAATACATTCTAGATAGAATTCTTAAGGATAGCGGAGTCAGGGGGTATGGGGAGAAGGCAGGAACGGGGTACTGATTGAGAATGATCAGCCATGATCACATTGAATGGTGGTGCTGGCTCGAAGGGCCGAATGGCCTACTCCTGCACTTATTGTCTATTGTCTTTTCTGCCTGTAGAGTTTCTTTCTCCAGAGAGATCATCAGCATTAAAAATGTTCTGTGGGGAAACGTATATCTTTCAAAAATGAAAGCCAGTGCTCAATGAAGTGTTGGCAGTTAGTGATGCATTAACTGAGTTTGGTACTTGGTGCAATCAGTTTAGGGACAGCATAAAATCAAGGGAGGGTGTAGATCTGTTAGAATACTTACTTGCCAATCAATTTTCCAATTTAAAGAATTGGTTTTCAAGAAATTAAAAATAAGTGCCAGACACTGGGTGGCACAGAGGCACAGCTGGTAGAGTTGCTGCCTCACAGCGCCAGATATTGTAGTTTAAAAAAAACATGGACAAATTAGAAACAGAGAAATATAGAAAATAGGTGCAGGAGTAGGCCATTTGGCCCTTTGAGCCAGCACAGTCATTCAATATGATCATGGCTGATCATACAAAATCGGTACCCCGTTCCTACTTTCTCCCCATGTCCCTTGATTCCGTTATTCCTGTCGATCTCTTCGATGGTGGGGAGGTCAGTACCTGTGATGGACCGGTAATGCCTGAGGTGTTTTTTCTTGTATGAGTTTTCTTTTTAAATGAGGATATTAATGCATGGAAACAGTTCAGAGAAGTTGTAGGAAAGAACGAGATGCATCATTGTCACCTTCCCCTCGGCCAACAATGAACCACACTACATTTCACTACATATCTATCTACATATCAAAAGATAACATGTCCAATTCAAGTACAAATCCAGTCCACCTTCTCTGAAAATAGACACAAAATGCTGGAGGAAATAGGGGTTCTGTCTGTACGGAGTAACACTATCCTACACACACTTTTAATAGATATATCTATCTCTCTCCTGAATTAAAGGGTATGTATTTGAATGCATGTAGGATTCGAAAGAAAATAAATGAACAGAGGGTGCAACTAGAAATAAGTGGGTATGATCTGATATTCATTCAGAGAATGGCTACAGGATGATAGTTTGTCACCTGCAAGTTGAGTGGTGCATGGCCTTAGGAATGACTGGGAGATAAGAAAAGGCGGAGAGTGGCTCCATCTAACACTGATGGTCTAAGAGCAAAGAGCTCTTTCAGAAACCAATTTCAGAAAACCGTAGACGTTTGGGTGAAAATGTGGGAGAATTGTTTGTGGGCGTGGTGTGGAGGCCTCTTAATGGAAACCACATTGTGGAACTGAATATAAAGGGAAAAATAGTGGGAGCTTTACTGAACTGTATGGTGATACTGATAATATAAGTACGAACATGCCTGAGGTATTGTTTTCTTGTATGAGTTTCTTTTTAAATGAGGATATTAATGCATGGAAACAGTTCAGAGGAGGTGTAGGAAAGAACGCGTCATTGTCACCTTCCCCTCGGCCAACAATGAACAACTCTACATTTCACTTGATCACTATCTGCTTTGATCTGTCCTTTTCACACCTTACATTATGTTTGTACACTTCCATATCTCTAGTTTTACCCCTCCCCCGACCCTCCGTCTGAAGAAGGGTCTCGACTTGAAATTTCACCCATTCCTTTTCTCCAGAGATGCTGCCTGTTCCGCTGAGTTTAGTTTAGTTTAGAGAAAGGGCGCAAAAACAGGCCCTTCGGCCCACCGGGTCGGCGCCAACCAGCAATCCCCGCACATTAACCCTATCCGACACACACTTTTAATTATTACATTTACCAGGCCAATTTACCCACATACCTGTACGTCTTTGGAGTGTGGGAGGAAACCGAAGATCTCGGAGAAAACCCACGCAGGTCACGGGGAGAACGTACAAACTCCTTACAGTACAGCGAGTGTGGGAGGAAACCGAAGAGCTCGGAAAAAACATACGCGGTCACGGGGAGAACGTACACACTCCGTACAGACTGAACCCCTATTTACTACAGCATTTTGTGTCTATTCTCAGAGAAGGTGGACTGGATTTGTACTTGAATTGGACATGTCATCTTTTGAGGAAAGTTTGGACAGGCTAGTCTTGTATATGCCGTAGTTCAGAAGAGTTGAACGAACACTTGATTCAACAACAAGACACTAAGCACAATTTTTGATGAATTTGGAGAGGATTTTGCCTCTTATGGGAGAATATAGAACAAGGGTCACTGCCTTCAAAATAAAGGGTCACCTGGGGAACACTGATGCCAACACACTTTTCATGAGTGATAGTAGAATTAGGCCATTCGGCCCATCAAGTTTACTCCGCCATTCAATCATGGCTGATCTATCTCTCCGTCCTAACCCCATTCTCCTGCCTTCTCCCCATAACCTCTGACACATGTACTAATCAAGAATCTATCTATCTCTGCCTTAAAAATATCCACTGACTTGGTGTTGACAGCCTTCTGTGGCAAAGAATTCCACAGATTCACCACCCTCTGAATAAAGAAATTTCTCCTCATCTCCTTCCTAAAAGTACGTCCTTTAATTCTGAGGTTGTCATCTCTAATTCTAGACTCTCCCACTAGTGGAAACATCTTTTTATTGGGAATTAATGGCTGGGCCAGTTAATTTGATGAATGCATGAATTGGAAAATGGAAACATGAAAGGTAAGTACTGTAAATGTATAAGACCATTTTAACCAAGTTTTCGAGATAACTACTGGATACCATAGAGTAGTAAAGCAAACTTATTTTGAAGCAGAATGTAGATGCTTATGAATAGGAAGGAACTGCAGATACTGCTTTACACCAAAGATAGACACAAAATGCTGGAGTAACTCAGCAGGACAGGCAGCAACTCTGGAGGGAAGGAATGTGTGACGTTTCGGGTTGAGACCCTTCTTCGGTCTGATGACTTCTGGCAGTTTTCAGGGCAGTTGGTCTTTATTCCCGTGACTAAGTGCACCAAATGTTGATTAATATTTAACGGTTTGAGGCACTGGAACACCATGAGTTAGTGTTCCCTCCTTGCCTTCCACCCCTCCCTTCTACATTGTAATCACTGTTTACATTCCAGCAACAAATTGAGGGTCACTATTTATTTTCACAATGTCGCTAGGCACATTGCTATGGCAACGGCCTTGGGCATTTCTTTTATAAAGAAGTGCATTTCAGTCAGCAAGTTTTTTTCATTTATTGCTTTTTTGACCCATTATGCTGGCGAATGTGGCTCAAATTTATTCCCTTGGGCATATTATTCATGGTATTATTTCAGAATATTTGATTCCATGTGGATACCTATAACAATAAGTTGTCACGGTGGTGTTGTGGGTAGAGTTGCTGCCTAACAGCGCTACAGACCTGGGTTTGATCTTGACGACAGGTGCTGTCAATAGACAATAGACAATAGACAATAGGTGCAGGAGTAGGCCATTCAGCCCTTCGAGCCAGCACCGCCATTCAATGCGATCATGGCTGATCACTCTCAATCAGTACCCCGTTCCTGCCTTCTCCCCATACCCCCTCACTCCGCTATCCTTAAGAGCTCTATCCAGCTCTCTCTTGAAAGCATCCAACGAACTGGCCTCCACTGCCTTCTGAGGCAGAGAATTCCACACCTTCACCACTCTCTGACTGAAAAAGTTCTTCCTCATCTCCGTTCTAAATGGCCTACCCCTTATTCTTAAACTGTGGCCCCTTGTTCTGGACTCCCCCAACATTGGGAACATGTTTCCTGCCTCTAATGTGTCCAATCCTCTTATTATCTTATATGTTTCAATAAGATCCCCCCTCATCCTTCTAAATTCCAGTGTATACAAGCCTAATTGCTCCAGCCTTTCAACATATACGACAGTCCCGCCATTCCGGGAATCAACCTAGTGAACCTACGCTGCACGCCCTCAATAGCAAGTGGGGAGTTTGTACATTCTCCATGTGACCTGCGTGGGTTTTCTCCGAGATCCTCGGTTTCCTGCCACACTCCAGAGACGTACAGGTTTGCAGGTTAATTGGATAGGTATAAGTGTAAATTGTCCCTGGTGTGTGGAGGATAGTGTTAATGTGCGGTTGGTGCGGACTCGGTGGGCTGAAGGGCCTGTTTCTGCGCTGTATCTCTAAACTAAACAAAATTCCTCCTGCTAATGTTGCAACGTTTGCATTTGTGCAGAAGGTTTAAACAGCTCGTTGCTTTCATTTCTAATTGCTTGTGAAAAAAGATAATTTCGTCTGAGCATATTTGGATTTATTCTCTTTTGTCACTGGCACAAGGGTGTCAGAGGTTATGGGGAGAAGGCAGGAGAATGGGGTTAGGAGGGAGGGAGAGATAGATCAGCCGTGATTGAATGGCGGAGTAGACTATGCCCAAGGCCGTTGCCATAGCAACCTGCCTAGGCTGTCCGAAGAAGGGTCTCGACCCTAAATGTCATCCATTCCTTCTCTCCAGTGATGCTGCCTGTCCCGCTGAGTTACTCCAGCATTTTGTCTCTACCGGCAGAGTAGACTTGATGGGCCGAATGGCCTAATTCTGCTCCTACAACCCCCCCCCCCCTCCCCACCATTAACCATCAACAACACCACAGTCACATCTGTGGAGTCATTTAATTTCCTTGGAACCATCATCTCCAGGGACCTTAAATGGGGGGCCACCATTCACTCCACAGTCAAAAAGGCCCAACAGAGGATGTACTTCCTGCGGCAGATGAGAAAACACAATCTGCCACAGGCAATGATGGTCCAGTTTTATACGGCCATCAAAGAGTCTGTCCTCACCTTCTCCATCATGGTCTGGTTTGGCTCAGCCACTAAGCACGATATCCGGAGGCTGTAGCACATCATTCGATCAGCAGAGAAGGTGGTTGGCTGCAACCTTTCCCCATTGACGAACTGTACACTGCAAGGGCCAGGAAGCGAGCGGGTATGATCATCTCTGACCCCTCGCACGATGGCCACAAACTCTTTGAAGCATTTCCCTCTGGAGGGAGACTCTGAAAAGCAGCCACAGCCAGACATAAAAATAAGATCAGTAGCTCTACTCAACAGCCAAAAGTCTGTAGCTCTGGTATTTTATTTCATTCGTCATATGTTTAAATTGTAAAGTTTTATTTTTAATTGTCTACTGTATATTGTGTTGTTACTTGTGAGCAAAACACCAAGGCAAATTCCTTGTTTGTACTTAAACTTAAACTTAAATATACTTAAACACTTTATTTGTCATTCGGTACCGAAGTACCGAACGAAACTACATAGCAGTCATAGAAAAAAAGAACACAAGACACATGACCCCAACACAAACGTCCATCACAGTGACTCCAAACACCCCCTCACTGTGATGGAGGCAACAAAACTTCCACTCTCTTCCCCACGCCCACGGACAGACAGCTCGTCCCCGACCGACCCGCACAGTCCCCGCACCGGGCGATGTTAAGTCCCGCGGCCGAGCCGCACCAGCGATGAAAAGTCCCGCGGCCGAGCTGCACCGGGCGATGTAAAGTCCCGCGGCCGAGCCGCACCGGGCGATGTTAAGTCCCGCGGCCGAGCTGCACCGGGCACTGTTAAGTCCAGCGGCCGAGCCGCACCAGCGATGTAAAGTCCTGCGGCCGAGCCGCACCGGGCGATGAAAAGTCCCGCGGCCGAGCCGCACCGGGCACTGTTAATACAAAAACCATCCCAACACCGACACACAACAAAAAAAAAGGAAAAAAGACGAACAGACTGCTAGCGAGCCGCAGCCGTTAGGCGCCGCCACTTCCGCTACTTGGCTAATAAAATGTATTCAATCCAATTCAATTCAATTCAATTCAACTTCCCTGTGTAGGAAGGAGCTCCAGATGCTGGTTTAACTCCCCTTCCCATTCCCACACTAACCTTTCTGACCTGGGCCACCGCCATTGTTCAGAGTGAGGCCAAACGCAAATTGGAGGAACAGGGCCTCGCATTTGGCTTGGGCAGCTGTATGAATATTGATAACCCAGCGGTGTGAATATTGATTTCTCTAACTTCAAGTAACCCTTGCATCCCCCTCTCTCTGTGTCCCCCCTCCCCCCTAGTTGTTGTACTAGTTTCAATGTCGTCTGGTGAGTTTCATTGTCTGCATAACTCATTAACACCTTGCCCCCATCTAACAATGGACCGTTTCCTTTATCGTTGTTACTTTTTTGCCTTTCTTTCATTCATTCTGTATCTCTCTATATCACCGTTCATATCTCTAATTTTCCTTTCCTCTGACTCTCAGTCTGAAGAAAGGTCTCGACCCGAAACGTCACCTATACCTTTTCCCCAGAAATGCTGTCTGATACACTGAGTTGCTCCAGCTTTATGTGTCCAAGGGGTCTTTGTTGGCTGTATGCAAGCATGTAACATGGGCAGTCTGGAATTAGGAGTGACAGTGCATCAGATCCAAAGAACTTGCAGGTAGGCAGGTATCATGAATGGCTCCTCATGATGCACTAATGATTCTGGTTTCATATACACGTAGGTCGGCATGGTAGCGCAGCGGTAGAGTTTCTGCCTTCCAGCACTTGCAGCGCCAGAGACCCGGGTTGGATCCTGACTAAGGGCGCTGTCTGTACGGAGTTTGAACGTTCTCCCTGTGACCACGTGGGTTTTCCCCGAGTGCTCCCGTTTCTTCCAACACTCCAAAGACCTACAAGTTTTGTATGTTAATTGGCTTCGGTAAAGATTGCAAATTGTCCTTCGAGTGTAGGATAGTGATAGTGCACAGGTGATCGCTGGTCGGCACGGACTCGGCGGTCCGAAGGGCACGTTTCTGAGCTCAATCTCAAAACTAAACTAAGTCACAGTTGAGTAACTTTCTCTGTTTCACTTGATACAGTTCAATGACCTGCCCTATGGGTCAAGGTTGTTGGTGTACAATTGAATCTACACCATGGCTGCGTGTGTAAGATCAACTTCTCTGAAGAACCTGAGAGAACCACCAATTTTTGACAAGCCAAATCAATTTTTGTCAACGTCCAGAAATTATTTAAATTTAAACCCATATTGGTCAAGTTACCACGTTGAGACTTAATATTTTCCTGTTTCCATGCTATATTTTTTAAATCGAACACACATTTATTTGGGTCAGACCTGACTAACTATTTGTTAAAAGTTATAGAGATGGTTGAAAACTTCAAATTCCTAGGAGTCAATATCAACAACAACTTCTCCTGGACCACCCATATTGAAGCAATGGCCAAGAAAGCACACCAAGCATACTTGCTTAGAAGGCTTAGGAAGTTTGGCATGTCCCCTAAAACTCTCACAAACTTCCACAGATGCACCAGGGAAAGCATTTGATCAGGATGCATCACAGCTTGGTTTGGGAACAGCTCCATCCAAGACCGCAAGAAATTGCAGCAAGTTGTGGACGCAGCCCTGACCATCACACAAACCAACCTCCCTTCTCTTGACTCCTTTTATACCTCGCGCTGCCTCGGCAAGGCCAACAGCATGATCAAGGATGGGTCGCACCCTGGCCACTCCCTCTTCTCCCCTCTCCCATCAGGCAAAAGGTGTGAAAACACACACCCACCAGATCCAGGGAACAGTTTCTTCCCAGCTGTTATCAGGCAACTGAATCATCCCACCACAACCAGAGAGCAGTGCTGAACTCCTATCTACCTCTTTGATGACCCTCGGACTGTACTTGATCAGACCTTGCACTCAATGTTATTCTCTTATCATGTGAATTCTCACACTGTAAATGGATCAATTGTAATCATTTATTGTCTCTCCGCTGACTGGATAGCTTGAAACAAAAGCTTTTCACTGTACCTCGGTACACGTGACAATAAATTAAACTGAGAAGCAGACTGGCATCACCTGTATCTTTCCCTTGTGCTCACAGCTTTACTTTGAGCTGGGGCCTGGTGGGTTAAAACCACCCAGTTTTGTTTGTTTGTCTTTTTATTGTTGGCGTGACTTGTGGGTGGCTGGAAAGAAATAGAACTTGAGATTTCTTTTTATTAAGGCGCAAAGAAAACCAGCCTCCCCTGCCTGTTCATGCTCCAGCATTAGGCCATAGTTCATTAAGGTCTTACAATGAGGACTTTGTGTCTCCTTCAATGGCTTAACTAGACTTTCTATGGACTGGACAAATAAGAGCAGACTTTGAATGCTCAATGAACCTAAACAAATGTCTTTGGATTACATAAAAGAATAACGCTTTGGTGAGACTAAATAGGATTATGCAATGACTTCGTTTGGGACAGTTGTTTTGTTTGGAAATATTTTTTGGGCCACTTCTGAATTCAGGGTTGAAAATATTGTTTTTACTTGGCTTCTGACATGACTTTGTTTACTTTAGTTTGGAGATACAGTGTAGAAACAGGCCCTTCGGCCCACCGAGTCCACGCTGACCAACGATCAAGCCGTACACCAACACTATCCTACTCTCTAGGGGCAATTTTACACAGGCCAATTAACCTCCAAACCAGCACGTCTTTGTGGGATGTGGAAGGAAGCCAGAGCACCCGGATAAAACCCACGCGGTCACAGGGAGAACGTATAAACTCTGTAGGGACAGCACCTGTAGTCAGGATCGAACCCGGGTCTCTGACGCTGTGAGGCAGCAGCTCTACCGTTGCGCCACCGTGCCGCTCCACCTACCTGTGCTTCACCTGCCGCTTTATAGAGGCAGGTTGGAAACCTGGTTTGTCATATGTTTGCTGATGCCTCCTGCTGACCTAGTTGTCAGTAATGCACCGCAGGTCGCTGAAGAGTGCATTGCTGCTTGTATTTGTGTTGTGGTTTGTGGTTGTGGCGTGGGAGTGGAGAGAGTGAGCATCATGAAGGAGGCCTGAGTACCGGGCCCGTCCGTGGTCCACCACGTGTGGGTAATGGGGGCCTGCTGCAACCCGGCCTGTGAATTCCTTCTTGTTTAACCGCACCCTCCATTGCGTTTCTTCCCTCCCGGCCTTGGGTTAAACTTTACCCCCCCCCCCCCTCACTTGGTTACAGCGGACAATCGGCAACAACGGACACAGCCTCTTGGTCTGTTATTGCGAGGGTTTGCTGTTTAACACTTAAAAGGCATTTGTACAGGTACATGGGCAGAAATGGGGCAAATCCAGGCACATGGGACTCGCTCAGGAAGACGCCATGGTTGGCATGGATGAGTTGGGCTGAAGGGCCTGTTTCCGTGCTCTGACTGCAGCGGCCCAAGGAGGAACATGGCTACGTCAAGGAGGGTGGAGTAAATTGCAGATCTCTCCATTGTTCTCAAAGTCAAGTCAAGTTTATTTGTCACATACACATGTGCAGTGAAATGAAAGTGGCAATGCCTGCGGATTGTGCAAGAAAAAATTACAATTACAGCATGAAAATTAAAATTAATACAGAAAAAACAATTTAGTCCCTGGAGTTATAATAGTTAACAGTCCTGATGGCCTGTGGGAAGAAACTCTGTCTCATCCTCTCCGTTTTCACAGCGTGACAGCGGAGGCGTTTGCCTGACCGTAGCAGCTGGAACAGCCCGTTGCTGGGGTGGTAGGGGGTCCCCCATAATCTTGCTTGCTCTTGATCTGCACCTCCTGATGTATAGGTCCTGCAGTTTCCCACTCATTTTGTTTTTCTCACTCTCGCCTAACTCCCAAAATATGAATGAACTTGTAATCAGTCTGACATTTTGGGAATCTAAATTTCATGCCTGCTATTTTTCTGAATGTCAACAGGCCTAGCAAATAAGCAGATGTTGGGCATATTGGTGTAAGGAAACTTGTATCACATTGATTAGAATCCAGTTTTAAATAACAGCAAATTCTGCAAATGTTGGATGATTTGACAGGTTATTAACCTGATGCATGAAACCCTGTTTCTCTTTCTATTGATGTTACTTGACTTGCTGAATATTTCTGTTTGAATCAAATGTAATAACCACCTCCAGTTCTGGAGAAAACACCTAAAAATATAACGGCGTAGGTAATTGGAAAGCCGTTTATCCAGTCAAAATGTTTAGGAAGGAACTGCAGATGCTGGTTTGGATCGAAGATAGACGCAAATTCCTGGAGTAACTCAGTGGGACAGGCAGCATCTCTGGAGAGATGGACTGGGTGGCATTTCGGGTTGAGACCCTTCTTCGGAGTCTGAAGAAGGGTCTCGACCCGAAACGTCACTCATTGCTTCTATCCAGAGCTGCTGCCTGCCCTGCTGAGATACTCCAGCATTTTGTGCCTTCTCTCACCAGTTAAAATGTGGTGGAAATCTGGAATCGGTCCCTTTGGATACTGGAAGGATTGAAATATTCAACATGGAGATCAATATTTTTTTTTGTTGATTTTAGGATAGAGTCATAAAGACATAGAGTGATGCAACGGGGAAACGGCCACTTTGGTCCAGCCAATCCATGCCGACCAAGTTGCCCAACTGAACTAGTCCCACTTATCTGCCCATGGCCCATACCATTCCAATCATATCCTATCCATTACATGTCTTTTAAATGCTGTAGCTGGAACGACCTCCGCTACTCCACAATTTGCAGGAAAAATGTTCCCAATGTTGGGGGGAGTCCAGAACCAGGGGCCACAGTCTAAGAATAAAGGGGAGACCATTTAAAACTGAGATGAGAAAAAACTTTTTCACCCAGAGAGTTGGGAATTTGTGGAATTCTCTGCCACAGAAGGCAGTAGAGGCCAATTCACTGGATGAATTTTAAAAGAGAGTTAGAGAGAGCTCTAGGGGCTAGCGGAATCAAGGGATATGGGGAGAAGGCAGGCACGAGTTACTGATTGTGGATGATCAGCCATGATCACAATGAATGGCAGTGTTGGCTCGAGGGGCCAAATGGCCTCCTCCTGCACCTATGTTCTAAGTTTCCTCTGGCACTGATTCCATATATGTACCACTCTCTGTGCAAAGCTCCATATACGTAGTATGTCTGTATTATTGATGTGGAGCTAATGCAGGGTAAGTATTGTTTGAGTGCAGATAAGCCATGGTCTATTTAAGCGATGTGCATGATTTTAAGGGTTTAGAAACAGCCCTTTTAGCCAATGTGGAAGAGCTTGTTCGAAGCACCCCCTAGTTTAAATTGTTCCCCAGCCATATCCCGGCTGCCAACTTAGTTTAGTTTAGGGATACTGTGTGTAAATAGGCCCTTCGGCCCACTGAGACTGCGCCGACCAGCGATCCCCACACACTAACACCATCCTACACACACTAGGGACAATTTACAATTATACCAAGCCAATTAACCTACAAACCTGCACGTCTTTGGAGTGTGGGAGGAAACCGGAGCACCCGGAGAAAACCCACACAGATCAAAGGGAGAACATACAAACTCTGTACAGGCAGCACGCGTAGTCAGGATCGAACCCGGGTCTCTGGCGCCGTAAGGCAGCAATTCTACCGCTGCGTCGCCGTGATTTCTTGAGTACTGAAATTTCTTTACACTGCCCTTCCCTATCATGCTCTACTCCTTTAAGGTAATGCTTATAATTTACCTTTTTGTTCAGACGTTAGTTATCCTGAAGATCTCTTTGTGTGGCTCAAGTTTTGTCTGGAAAAAAAAGGCAAAATCTTGGATATTTTGGGGAATCTAATCGCAAAAAAAACTGCAGCTGCTGGAAATCTGGAAAAAAAAGGCAAAACGTTGGAAATTCTCAGCAGGTCAGGCTACAACTGGCCAGGCCAGGCCAGGCCAGGCCAGACGGCACAGTGATGCAGTAGTTGAGTTATTGCCTTACAGCGCCAGAGACCCGGGGTCGATCCTGACTATGGGTGCTGTCTCTACGGAGTTTGTACATTCTCCCTGTGACTACATAGGTTTTCTCCACATGCTCTTGTTTGCTCCCACACTCCAAAGGCACACAGGCTTGTAGGTTAATTGGCTTCGGTAAGAAGTGTAAATGGTCCCCACTGTGTTGGATTGTGTGAGGTGATCGCTGGTCGGCACGGACTCGGTGGGTCGAAGGGCCTGTTTCTGTCCTGTATCTCTAAAAAACGGAAAAACTAAAAGCTAAAACTAAACCGTGAAGAGGTGAACAAATTTTATATGTCAATGACTGTCTGTCAGAACTATGAAGAGAAGTTAGAATCGAGCACGTTTTGACTTTCAGAGAAATTGCAATATTGATCAGTGACGGCAACAGATTTGAATCTGTTTTTAACGGCAAACATTCCTTTTGAATGTGTGCAAAATGATTTAAATAGTATTAATAGCACTGAAATGTTCTTGTCTTTTTTGTTTAGAAAAAAGCTAAAGGCCAGGAATTGTTTGAGCAAATCATGTACCATCTTGACATCATTGAGAAAGATTACTTTGGCCTGCGATTCATGGACTCTGCCCAAGTTGCGGTAAGATGTCTTCTTCATCCAATGTACACTTAATACTGGTAATGGCGTGGAACTCTTCAACTTGACACGTCTTGTTTGTATTGTACTTGATATGTTAAAATGTATTACAGTAATTTTTTTTTTTGGTCTCTGTTGGGAGGGGAGAGATACCCAATTAGTTTTATGCATGGGAAGGAACTGCAGATGCTGGTTTAAACCGAAGATAGGCACAAAATGCTGGAGTAACTCAGCGGGACAGGCAGAATCTCCGGATAGATGGAATGGGTGACATTTCGGATCGAGACCCTCCTTCAGACTGAAGAAGGGTCTAGACCCAAAACGTCACCCATTCCTTGTCTCCAGAGATGCTGCCTGTACCTTGAGTTACCTTGAGAGATGCTGCCTGAGTTACTCCAGCATTCTGTGTCTATCTCCAATTAGTTTTACTGGTATTCAGGTGGGTATGTTATTGATACAATACAATATATCTTTATTGTCATTTGACAGGGTACAACGAGATTGGGAATGCGCCTCCCATACGATGCAATAAATTAATTAGCTAGTCAGTATTAATTTAAACAACCCAATGAAACAAATTAGAACAGTTTTAAAACAGAATAAAGTGCAAGTAGATCTGTGCCGGTTCACTGTGCGATGTGACCATCCGGCTCAGCAGGACCGGTTCATAGCAGCTATGGGCCTGGGGATGAAGCTGTTCCTAAGTCTGGAGGTGCAGGCGTAGAAGAGAAGGCCTTGTATCATCTGCCCGATGGTAGAAGTTCGAACAGACTGTTGCAGCGGTGTGAAGAGTCTTTGTGGATGCTAGTGGCTTTTCTGAGGCATCGTGTGTAGTAGATGCCCTCCAAGGCTGGTAGCTGTGTTCCGATGGTCCTCTGAGCTCTATGGACTACCCACTGAAGAGCTTTCCTCTCTGCCTCCATGCAGCTGAATTTGTTTATGTAGGAAATGGCTTGGGAAGAACAGCACGCCTTGGGCGACTCTCTATGTATAAAGAAGTGTAGGAAACAACAAAAATAAAAAACTTCATACTTTGTACAACTGGCAGCATTTAAAGCATTATAGAAACATAGAAACATAGGTGCAGGAGTAGGCCATTCAGCCCTTCGAGCCTGCACCGCCATTCAATATGATCATGGCTGATCATCCAGCTCAGTAACCTGTACCTGCCTTCTCTCCATACCCCCTGATCCCTTTAGCCACAAGGGCCACATCTAACTCCCTCTTAAATATAGCCAATGAACTGGCCTCAACTACCTTATATTGCAAGGGATCTTCTCTGGGATCCTTGATCATTTCTTTGAATTGGTAAACTCTTCCTATTTTGCTTGTCTCTATAGTTGTGTCATAGTCATACAGTATGGAAACAGTCCCGTAAGCCCAGCTTGCCCATGCCGACCAAGATTCCCCATCTATTCTAGTCCTACCTGCCTGCATTTGGCTCGTATCTCTCTCTAAACCTTTTCTATCCAAGTCCCGGTCCAATTGTCTTTTAAATGTTAGTGTAGTCCCTGCCTCATCTACCCCCTCTGGCAGCTCGTTCCATATGCCCTCCACCCAGTGTGTGGAAAAAGTTGCCTCTCAAATTCCAATTAAATCTTTTCCCTCTCACTGTGAAGCTCCTGCCCCGGTTTGACTTCCCCAGAAGCAACACCTAGCACTTATCTGCATTAAACTCCATGACCCATTAAACTCCATTAACTCCATGTTATGACTATCTTTGGTTTAAACCAGCATCTGCAGTTCCTTTCTACAAATCCATTAACTATTCCTTAGCCCACCTACCCAGCTGATCAAGATCCTGGGGTATGAAGGAAGAACAAAATCTCTTCTTAACTTTGAAGAAGAATCTAAACTTGCGACATCCTCCGTCCATTCCTTCCCCAGATGCTGCCTGACCCACTGAGTTCCTCCAGCATTTTGCTTCAGTTTCCAGTACCTGCAGTCTCATCTGTCCCTTATTAGATTGCGTGTTTTAAGTCTGTTTAAAGTTCTCTTGGGTTGAAACTCTGTTTTAGTTGATCCGTGGACAGTAGAAGAGAAAGAAAATACAAAAGTCGATAATCCCACTCTTCCTAGGACTTAATAATTGGGTGCTTCTGATTGTGAAGGTGATAATTTTCCTCTCAAGGTAAGACTCCAGACAAGCTAACCCATTGTTATTAACTGGAGACACGAGACTGCAGATGGTGTAATCCTGAGCAAAAAAACAGCGCTTGGGAGAAATCGGCAGGCAGCAAATGTGGAGAGAAAACGGTTACAGTCTGAAGCTGGGTGCTGACCCAAAACTTTGCTGTCCTTTTGCCCTCCACAGATGCTGCCTGGCCTGCTGAGTTTGAGTTGAGTTTGATTTGTTGTCACCGAGGTACAGTGAACAGGTTTTGTCACTTGCTAACAGGTCAGCGGAAAGACAACACGTGATCACAATCGAGCCATGATAAAGGGAATAGACACAAAAAGCTGGAGCAACTCAGCAGGACAGGCAGCATCTCTGGAGAGAAGGAATGGGCGACGTTTTGGGTCGAGACCCCGTCACCTATTCCTTCTCTCCAGAGATTGCTGCCTGTCCCGCTGAGTTGCTCCAGCTTTTTGTGTCTATCTTCGGTTTAAACCAGCATCAGTAGTTCCTTCCTACACATCAAGGGAATACCCAGCACTTTGTCCCCCCCCCCCCCCCCATTGTCATATCCTTCCTATTGCTGATTAACCAAGGAAGAAACGTGGAAATTCCAGTTCTCTCACCAATCAAATTCTTGCTCTCTATTGAACCCGACCAAAGGATTGGAGTTGAACATGGAGTTTCAGTGGTTTTAGATCTGGTTTGATAACCCATGCCTCCATGCCTCCAGAGGCACTCGCTGGAATTTAGAAGATTGAGGGGGGATCTTATAGAATCTTACAAAATTCTTAAGGGGTTGGACAGGCTAGATGCAGGAAGATTGTTCCCAATGTTGGGGAAGTCCAGAACAAGGGGTCACAGTTTTTTTTCACACAGAGAGTGGTGAATCTGTGGAATTCTCTGCCACAGAAGGTAGTTGAGGCCAGTTCATTGGCTATATTTAAGAGGGAGTTAGATGTGGCCCTTGTGGCTAAAGGGATCAGGGGGTATGGAGAGAAGGCAGGTACAGGATACTGAGTTGGATGATCAGCCATGATCATATTGAATGGCGGTGCAGGCTCGAAGGGCCGAATGGCCTACTCCTGCACCTATTTTCTATGTTTCTATGTTCTTGTGACATATAACATTTTAAAACGATGCACTCTTGAGAAACAAGGGTCTGCATTTGGAAGGAATTTTAATAAGTGATTATTTTAACCTCCCACCCAATGTGGATAAGTCCGTTTTGACATCTGCTTTGTATTTGCCTGGTTAATCCCAAGAGCTGCTTCATGTGAGAAGGCTGAAAGCTCGACATTTCTCTAAACAAAGTGCGCATCGATGGCTCGGCCAAGTGCTGCTAAATGTCTAGCGCTGGAATGTGTAGGAGCTGAAGGAAAACAGTCCTGAGATGAGAAAAGACAGGGAGTATCAGGCCCAGTCACTAATGCCAAGACTACTCCGAAGCAGAAATGACTGATGGCTTAAATTGTTAGCTTATTTTTTCTCGTATTGCCTTGCTTGGTTTTGAATGAATTGAAAAAGATGTTAAAGGGTACTCCTTGAATCTGGGCGTTGCTCCTTTGATTACTCTAGCCTTTATAGATGAAGCTGCTTGCAAAGGTTGATGTCGTTAATTTTGCTTTGTGAGAATGCCAAACCATGGGGCCAGCTTCATTCTTCTGAAATACTGACTGCAGCGGGAAGGCAGGGCAATGTTTTATTGCTCTTGTGAGGGTGCGTTGCTTGGAACAACGTGCATGTTTACTTTACTTCCTTGCAGCGGCAGAATCGAAGGGCCACTGGTGTTCCTTGGTTTTAATCCTGAACTTGGAAAGAAGCTGGCTTTCAAAAAGAATCTCCGCCAGGCCTATGATAAATGAGCAGATTTCGCTGGTGCATTTTGCCACCATCATTCATAAGTCATAGGAACAGAAGTAGGCCATTCGGCCCATCGAGTTTATTCACCAGTCATTGATGTTGAGTACCTGCAGATCATGGCGAGGCCAGCTACAGGCTTGACTGTGATTACTTCCATTGTCGATCAGCCCATAGATTCTGTCTGCACAATCTTGCAGATGGCAGGACAACCAGTGATCAAACCTGCATTTTGTGTTCAGTGCCTTTAGCAAGTAGGGGTGAAGGGGATTATTAATTATTAATATCCTCATTTCAACAGATTCAACAGATTCAACAGAGCTTTACTTGTCATTCGGTACCAAGGTACCGAACGAAATTACATAGCAGTCATACACAAAAAAGAACACAAGACACATGACCCCAACACAAATGTCCATCACAGTGACTCCAAACACCCCCTCACTGTGATGGAGGCAACAAAACTTCCACTCTCTTCCCCACGCCCACGGACAGACAGCTCGTCCCCGACCGACCCGCACAGTCCCCGCAAGGGGATGGAAGTCCCCGCGGCCGAGCCGCACCGGGCGCTAAAACATCCCCCGCCGAGCCGGGCGACGGAAGGCCCCGCGGCCGAGCCATGCGCAGCTAAGTCCCGCGGCCCAGACGCGCCATGCGATGCTAGGCCCCGCGGCCGAGCCGCACCAGGCATCGCTAAGTCCAGCGGCCGAGCCGCACCAGCGATGTTAGGCCCCGCGGCCGAGCCGAGCCGGGCGATGTTAAGTCCAGCGGCCGAGCCGCCCCGGGCGATGGAAGGCCCCGCGGCCAAGCCGCACTGGGCGATGTTAAGTCCAGCGGCCGAGCCGCACCGGCGATGCAAAGTCCCGCGGCCGAGCCGCGCCGGGCAATGTTGCGCCCCGCGGCCGAGCCGCACCGGGCACTGTTAAGTCCAGCGGCCGAGCCGCACCGGACGATGTTAAGTCCAGCGGCCGAGCCGCACCGGACGATGTTAAGTCCAGCGGCCGAGCCGCACCGGGCGATGGAAGGCCCCGCGGCCGAGCCGCACCCCGCGCCGTGAGGAAGAGACCTAAAAGAGGTTTCCCCCACCCCACCCCACACCGCCCCCCACCCACACCACCACCCCCCACACATACACAACCAAAAAAACAGCAAAAAAACATCCCAACACCGACACACAACAAAAAAAAAGGAAAAAAGACGAACAGACTGCTAGCGAGCCGCAGCCGTTAGGCGCCGCCACTTCCACATTTGAGGTTACCTGTAATAAATCAATAGGGAATTTGGGAGAATATGGATTATCCAAAATGTCGCTGAAATATGGATTTCTTTGGCAGTGTTCTAAGGCATATGGATTCAATGAGAAGGAGAATGGAATAAAAAGACATGCCGGAATAGGAATGATTCAGTGCATTTGGGAAGAAAATGGTGTGAAGCATGCGCATTGAACAGAGGGTGGTGAATCTGTGGAATTCTTTGCCACAGAAGGCTGTGGAGGCCAAGTCAGTGGATATTTTTAAGGCAGAGATAGATAGATAGATTCTTGATTAGTACAGGTGTCAGAGGTTATTTGGAGAAGGCAGGAGAATGGGGTTAGGAGGGAGAGATAGATCAGCCACGATTGAATGGTGAAGTAGACTTGATGGGCCGAATGGCCTAATTCTACTATCACTTATGACCGTAGGATCTTCTGAACCAGTTGTGATAAAAGACCTGTTTTTGTGGGGTTGATTCCACAAATTTTCTTTCACCTCAAGATGAGGTGGTTGTACCTGCCTGCCTCTTTGTACCTGCCTCCTGAACAGAGGGCAAAATGTCCATGGTTGTGCAACCAATGGAGCAATGAGCAATTTATTCAAATGTTTAGGTTAGTTTCGAGAGAGAGAGCGTGGATGCGGCTCGGGCCCTTCGGCCAACCAAGTCCACGCTGACCAGCGATCCCCGCACATTTTGACGCGAGGGACAATTATATCAAGCCAATTAGCCTACAAACCTGTATGTCTTTGGAGCATGGAAGGAAACCGGAGCTCCCGGAGAAAACCCACGCAGGTCACGTACAAACTCCGTACAGACAAGCATCTGTAGTCAAACCCGGGTCTCTGGTGCTGTAATGCAGCAACTTTACTGCTGCGTCACAGTGCCACACTTCATGTCTTGAAGCTACCTGCCCTCGGTCATTTGCTATAAAGCCAAGCCCTCAAGCAATTATATGAAATTGTAACACTCTATGATTAACTGGGGGTGTAATTTTTCTACTTTTGTGGTTTAAAAGGTAAATCAGTGGAGAGAGCTTGCCTCTCTGATCCCAATATAAATTTTGTTTCCATTGATACTTTGGAAAGCTTCCAACTTTGGCTCAAATAAAATCCTTTTTTCACAAAAGAAAATGATAAATCTGCTATGTTAGACCAGGCAAAGAATCCAGAAATCTGGAGAGGTGAATAATTTAAAAGTCAAGAATGTTTGCAAGTCAAAATCAAAATATTGGAAATATCAAAAGATGAAATGCAGCAAACGCTGAATAGGTCAGGACTTCTATGGAGAGAGAGCTCCTTTCAAGTCCCTGATCTTTCGTTACGAGTATTTTATTAGGGTATGCCTTTCCATTTTGTCTGTAGGAGGACAGATCTGAAGTTGCTTTTACGTCATCCCAGTCTCATTCGGTCTCGTGAGGTCGACTGTGCTTGCAGTTTCAAACGCACAGTGCTGGAGTAGCTCAGTGGGTCAGGCAGCATCTCTGGAGAACACGGATAGGTGACGTTTTGGGTCGGGACCCTTCTTCAGACCCAGAATGTCACCTGTCCATGTTCTCCAGTCTGACTCTCAGTCTGAAGAAGAGTCTCGACCTGAAACGCCACCTATTCCTTTTCTCCAGCGATGCTGCCTGACACACTGAGTCACTCCAGCATTTTTGTGTCCTTCTCCAGAGATGCTGCCTGACCCGATGAGTTACTCCAGCACTATATGTCCTTTTGCATCTGCATTTCCTTGTTTCTCCAGCTCCAAACTTGCTGGCTATGACATGCGACATGTTGGTATCGCAGAACTCGGTAAGTGTAGTCAACACTTTGGTCAATCGTGGAATGCGGCACATTTACTGAAGTGCAAGAGCACTAACTGTCCTCTGGTTTGAGTGGATAATGGGGAAGTCGTTGCTATTTGCTGGCTAACGTGGTCTCTCAGGCTTATCACAGGATAACGTGCCTTGGTGTTTTGTATTGCAGCACTGGTTGGACAACACCAAGAGTATCAAGAAGCAAGTGAAAAGTAAGTTGTCTTTGCATCCACTCGATTCCACGAGTAACATCTGCAAAGTGTTCCGGGCTTCTGATGTTTAGTTTAGCCTCTTGTCATGAGTATCGAGGTGCAGTGAAAAGCTTTTGTTGCGTGCTGAAAAAAGTGTGTATTGTCTTTCTGCCGACTGGCTAGTATCTGTTTAGTTCAGTTTAGTGACATGAAACTAAAAGGAACATGAAACTTCAGTCTGAAGAAGGGTCTCGACCCGAAACGTCACCCATTCCTTCTCTCCTGAGATGCTGCCTGACCTGCTGAGTTACTCCAGCATTTTGTGAATAAATACCTTCAATTTGTACCAGCATCTGCAGTTATTTTCTTATGAAACTAAAAGGAACTAAGCTGAAACTAACCAGTCAGCAGAAAGACAGTACATGACTACAATCGAGCCATTCACAGGTACAGATACATGATAAAGAGAATAACGTTTAGTGCAGGATAAAATCCAGTAAAGTCCGATTTAAAGATAGTCCGAGGGTCTCCAATGTGGTTGATGGTAGCTCAGGACTGCTCTCTAGTTGTTGATAGAATTGTTCAGATCTATTGAATGGCTCGTTGGAGGGCAGTTGAAGTTGTTGCGGGGCCTGGGACTTTGCTGCGATGCTTGCTGAAAGAGTTGGTCACTCAGCAACTCCAGTGGGTGGGCATCTAGGAACGGTGGGAGAGAGGGACGATTTCGGGAATCGCATCAGTGCTGAATATAATGGAAGATTAAGACCCTTTGGAAGGATGATGGCAGGAGCACTGAGTTTGCAGTTTGTTCACGTTATATTGTGACCACAATGTATGGAATTGCACTGTGGGTAGAGATTAGTACTTGCTGCAGCTGTATTAAACACAGCAACACAATAGCGCAGCGGTAGAGTTGCTGCTTTACAGCGAATGCAGCGCCGGAGACTCAGGTTCGATCCTGACTACGGCTGCTGCACTGTAAGGAGTTTGTACGTTCTCCCCGTGACCTGCGTGGGTTTTCTCCGAGATCTTCGGTTTCCTCCCACACTCCAAAGACGTACAGGTATGTAGGTTAATTGGCTGGGTAAATGTAAAAATTGTCCCTAGTGGGTGTAGGATAGTGTTAATGTGCGGGGATCGCTGGGCGGCACGGACTTGGTGGGCCGAAAAGGCCTGTTTCCGGCTGTATATATATAATATGATATGATAATAAATGATCAGTTATTCCAACTGAACCAGATAGTGGCGCTTACACCCCGGCGGTATGCACAGTCACTTCTCTAACTTCAAGTAGCCCTTGCTTTCCCTCTCCCTCCATCCCCCTCCTCCTCCCCAGTTCTCCGACCAGTCTTACTGGCTCCGCCTACATTTTATCTCTGTCCCGCCCACTCCCCTGACATTAGTCTGAAGAAGGGCCTCGACCCGAAACGCTCCTCATTCCTTTTCTTTTTTTAAATTTTTAATTTTTTAAAGCATATGTACAAATAATAATAAACGACAAACTGGTTATAGAGTCCTTACATTGCTTCAATTTTTAAATTTTTAAAGAAAAAATAAAGATGAAAAGAGGCTGGAAAAAAAGACTATAAACTAATAGAGAGAGAGCAAAGAAAAAAGAGAATTACTAACATAAAGATTATGGGGATAGATCCGGGAGTTAGTGAGTATAGTTGTACATCCAACCCTAAACTCAAGTTTTAACTTTAGTTTTAAGTTAGGGCGGCACGGTAGCGCAGCGGTAGAGTTGCTGCTTTACAGCGAATGCAGCGCCGGAGACTCAGGTTCGATCCTGACTACGGGTGCTGCACTGTAAGGAGTTTGTACGTTCTCCCCGTGACCTGCGTGGGTTTTCTCCGAGATCTTCGGTTTCCTCCCACACTCCAAAGACGTACAGGTATGTAGGTTAATTGGCTGGGTAAATGTAAAAATTGTCCCTAGTGGGTGTAGGATAGTGTTAATGTACGGGGATCGCTGGGCAGCACGGACTTGGTGGGCCGAAAAGGCCTGTTTCCGGCTGTATATATATGATGATGATGATGATAAATTTTAGTTTTGTGACAAACCCATTTACTTTTTTTTAAATTCAATAAATGGAGACCATGGTTTGTCAATTAAGGCAAACCTTATTTTTTCCAAATGCAAGGTCTCGGTCATTTCCGTAATCCACATTTTAATTGTGGGGGTTACTGTTTTTTCCAAAATTTAAGTATTAATTTTTTCACAGTTTTAAAACTGTAGTCAAGAAAGCGTCTCTGACTTAGCGTAAAGTTTGTAATGTGTTCTGATAATCCTAAAATTATTAATTTTGGATCTAAATCCAATTGGTTATCCCATTCCTTTTCACCGGAGATGCTGCCTGACCCACTGAGTTACTCAAGCTTTTTGTGTCTATCTTCGTTTTTATTCGTGTCCCTTTTTTTCAACCCAGCTGGAATAGAATGGTATATTCACTGGTATAACTCGGAAATAAGTGGAAACATGACCTAGAATGTTCACAGTGAGAAGAGGAAGCCAGGTTTTGACAAGGTTGGCTTGAAATCAGGGCATGTGCTTTAATGTATTTTAAAAGAATCAGAACACTGAGTAACTCTATCCTGGTGTATATATTGACTCTGGCTTTAATTCTTTTTAAAGTTGGCCCACCGTACTGTCTTCACCTCCGGGTTAAATTTTATTCATCTGAGCCGAACAATCTCCATGAAGAATTAACCAGGTAAGAAAATGTTTCTGTCTTGTTCCCCTTGAGAGTGGCACCTGTTCCAGGCCGGTGTGCGTGATGTATTCAAGGTTATTGGTAACCTATGCATTATTTTCTCAGCTTCTTTTTCACACACTGGTAAAGAAATTGGAGGAGAAATTGGAATTTGGCCGCAGGTAGTGAACGAGCGCTGGAATATTGACGTTGTGTGTTGCACTCTTGCCACTTGGTTCCATTGCGGTCATTCAGACTGAATGGTTGGTGCACAATAGAGGGATGTAGACCATCTTCTCTCCCTCCGATTGCCTGCAGGTTGAAGTACCAAGATTGCAACGGTGGAAGTGATCGCATAGAACAGGCCCTTTGGCCCGCAGTGTCTCTGCTGAACATGATGCCAAGACCGACTCTTATCTGCCTGCACATATTCCATATCCCTCCATTCCCTGCTTCTCCATGTCCCTCTTCAATTGGAGTCGAGGCTACCCATGGCATAGCAGATATCACCAAAGTCCAGACCTTTTCTTGCAATCTACGTTCCTGCATCAGTCCTAAATGTCCATTTTCCCATCTTTCCAACCTACAGCCACCAACCAATTCTAAACCACACGGGGGGTATTGAACCTGAGACCTTTGTGAGCTGTTCAACGAACAGAGCCTGAGTCTTCCGCTATCGGTTTGCATGAATGATTACCGGTCGACGTTGATCAATCAGAATTGGTATCATCTGCGGTGGAAATAATGCCAACACCAGGCGCGTTCATCAAGCTCATTTGCAAAATCCAGCCAGCTCTTGTTCTACTCATTGGATTGTAAAACTCTTTGTGATCCATTGTTGGATCTGATGGCTTTTAAATTCCAGCGTGAACTGGGCGGGGGCAGAGTTGTTGCCAGGAATGTGTTTAATTCAGCAGTCGGTGTTCCCCAAGGTGGGTGCACAGTATGTTCAGTGCTGGGCAATAATTCTACGGCTCTTGAAAGAAAGGCATGCTGCAACCTGTTAGCCTGTTGAGCCAGAGTTCAAAACGCATGTAAATCTAATCAGCAACACATACCTGCTGGGTTACTTGGCCGATAATGCGCCTGATGTTTAGTTGGCTTATTTCTCAGCAAAGTAGAAGTCCTGGCAGTACAATATTTTATTCTGTGGATTGATTAACAACATGGAATGTCTTGGCAAGCACTGAAAACCCAACCTGGTGTTGAAAGTAGAGTTCCATTGAACAGAGTTGTACAGCTCAGAAATAGGTCCGGAGATGGACAAAAGATGGCTATGAGTTACTCAGCGGGACAGGCGGCATCTCTGGTGAAAAGGAGTAGGTGACGTTTCGGGTCGGAATCCTTCTTCAGACTGAAAGATGGAGAAGGCCAGAAAAAAAATGGGGCCGGCAACAGATGACCTCAGGAACATCGACTTCTCCCACTTTAGATAGTTCCTCTGTCCCTATCTTCCCCTCCCCCTTCCCAGATCTCCATCTATCTTCCTGTCTCCACCTATATCCTTCCTTTGTCCCGCCCCCCTGACATCAGTCTGAAGAAGGGTCTCGACCCGAAACGTCACCCATTCCTTCTCTCCTGAGATGCTGCCTGACCTGCTGAGTTACTCCAGCATTTTGTGAATAAATACCTTCGATTTGTACCAGCATCTGCAGTTATTGTCTTATACTTATATATACCTCAGGAAGGGTGGAGTGCATAATGTCCCTTTGTTGGCTTGGGAAGATGTGCTCACGACAGGGATAAAAGGATGCAAACAGTGGAACCAGTAGAATGACCGAACAACATAAATAGAAGGTATCACAAAATGCTGGAGTATCTCAGCAGGTCAGGCAGCATCTAGGACAGAGGGAATGGGTGACGTTTCGGGTCGAGACCCTTCTTCAGACTGAAGAAGGGTCTCGACCCGAAACGTCACCCATTCCCTCTCTCCTAGATGCTGCCTGACCTGCTGAGTTACTCCAGCGTTTTGTGATACCTTCGATTTGTACCAGCATCTGCAGTCATTTTCCGGAACAATATAAATGGGTCCTTCGGCCCAACTCATCCATGTTCACCATGATGCCGTTCAATGAAAATCCCCTCCCCCTCATTGGACCCTCTCTCTTTCTACTTCTAAGTAGCTGCCCAAATGCCTTTTAAATAATTGTAAATCTATCTGCCTATCCCACTTCTTTTGGCACCTTATGCCATATAACCACCACCTGTGTGGAGAAAAATTTTCCCCTCAGATTTCTTTAAAATTTCTGCCCTATCACTTTAATTCTATTCTATCTACTCTTCACACTGCACAACCCTACCTCAGTAGTGAACTGTTATGGACTTTGTAAAGGTTGTACTATTGTAGCCTGGTTATTTAGTACTAATAATGGGTTTTTTCATAATTGATCATTGCATATTTATTTGCTATATTGTGGCGTTAATATGCTCATAAAGCCACAGCAAGCAGTTGAGTTTATTGTCACGTGTACCGAGCGAGGTACAGTGAAAAGCTTTTTGTTGCGTACTATCCAGTCATCGCAAAGACTGTACATAATTACAATCAAGATGTCCATGGTGTACTGATCAAGGGAATAATGTATAGTGCAAGATGAAGTCCAGTAAGGTCCGATTAAAGTAAGAATTTAAAGGTTCTATTAAGTAAGAATTGTTCCATAAGAGAGAATTTCATTGTTCCATTCCCATTGCAATGAATACTCTTGACTATTGAAAAAACCTCTATCTATGCTATCTATCCTCAACATTTTATAAAACCTGTTCGACAACCCATCAACTTCCATAGACAATAGACAATAGGTGCAGGAGGAGGCCATTCGGCCCTTCGAGCCAACACCGCCATTCAATGTGATCATGGCTGATCATTCTCAATCAGTACCCCGTTCCTGCCTTCTCCCCATACCCCCTGACTCCGCTATCCTTAAGAGCTCTATCTAGCTCTCTCTTGAATGCATTCAGAGAATTGGCCTCCACTGCCTTCTGAGGCAGAGAATTCCACAGATTCACAACTCTCTGACTGAAAAAAGTTTTTCCTCATCTCCGTTCTAAATGGCCTACCCCTTATTCTTAAACTGTGGCCCCTTGTTCTGGACTCCCCCAACATTGGCAACATGTTTCCTGCCTCTAACGTGTCCAACCCCTTAATAATCTTATACGTTTCGATAAGATCCCCTCTCATCCTTCTAAATTCCAGTGTATACAAGCCTAGTCGCTCCAGTCTTTCAACATATGACTCCATTTGTTCCAGAGAGAACGAACCCAGCCTATCTAATCCCTGTTTATAAGTAAAAGTCCTTAATTTCAGGCAAAATTCTGGGAATTATTTCTCATTTTTTCTAATATTGCCCCGTCTTATCTGTAGTGTGGCGACCAGAACTACACACAATTCTCCAAGTGCAGCCTGACCAGTGTTTTGTACAGCTGCAACGTGACATCCCAACTCGTATATGCAGTGCCTTGACCAATAAAAAGGCCCAGGGCCACCTTCGCTCCCCTCTCCACCTGTGTTGCCATTTCCAGGAAGCTTTGAACTTGCAGCCCAAAGTTCCTGTGTACATCAGCATTTCTGAAGTCCCCGCCACTTATTGTATATGTCCGGTTAACATTGTCAATGATCAGTGATTGAACTGTGGCATTTAAATTATTGGACGAAAGAACTTTATAAAAATGTTGCATTTTGATGTCTTATTAATCCATTGACTACTGTCCTCTAATGACCCAGAACATCGGGCATTTTGTGTTGGGAATACACTATTTTGTTTATGCTTGCTCCCATTCCGACTCCTTCTGTCTCTAACACCAGCCAGTGTGTTTGCATTTCTTGGGGTAAATTGGACGTGTGTGAAATTGATTGATTCACCTCCGTGACCTGACTAGCATTGAGTTCCCGATTTCTTGTGACCTTTCTATCTGCTTCTGTGGCCGAGCTGGTATTAAAACTGTCACACACTGACCTTTGATGACATGCCATGTGACTGAGCAAGCATATTATCAATTTAAATGGTAAAAACCTTTCCATGTTTGCACTGGTTTAAGGGCATTCTTTTGCTCGATGCCTGTCAGAGTATGGATTTATTTTTATTTTGCTTTTCATTTTAGAGACATTTCTTTCATGTGCTGCTTTTTAAAAAAAATAGTTGTTGACCTTATATATTTTTTTGTTATATTTAAAGTTAGAGAATAAAACAACACCAAATAAGTTGGCTGGTCGATCTTGCATGAAAGAATATCTAATTAATCCTATTCGCTTTCCTGCTCCTACAAAGCAGTTGAGAGCCTGTTTAGTTTAGTTCAGAGATACCGCGTGGAAACAGGCCCTTCAGCCCACCGAGGCCGCGCCGACCAGCGATCCCCGCAAATTAACACTATCCTACACACACTAGGGACAATTTTAAACATGTTCCCAATGTTGGAGGAATCCACAACCAGGGGCCACAGTTTAAGAATAAGGGGTAGGCCATTTAGAACAGAGATGAGGAAAAACTTTTTCACTCAGAGAGTTGTGAATCTGTGGAATTCTCTGCCTCAGAAGGCAGTGGAGGCCAATTCTCTGGATGCTTTCAAGAGAGAGCTAGATAGAGCTCTTAATGATAGCGGAGTCAGGGGGTATGGGGAGAAGGCAGGAACGGGGCACTGATTGAGAATGATCAGCCATGGTCACATTGAATGGCGGTGCTGGCTCGAAGGGCTGTATGGTCTACTCTTGCATCTATTGTCTATAATTTACAATTTTACCCACAGCCAATTAACCTACAAACCTGTACGTCTTTGGAGCGTGGGAGAAAACCGGAGATCGAGGAGAAACCCCACGCAGGTCATGGGGAGAATGTACAAACTCCGTACAGACAGCACCCGTAGTCGGGATCAAATCCGGGTTTCTGCCTCTACCGCTGCGCCACCGTGCTGGGCAGTAGGCAAATGTTTTGTCAGGAGAAGTGGTGGAAGCAGATGCTTTAGCAACATTTAAGTGGTATTTGAATAGATACATAAACAGGCGTGGAATTAAGAGAGAGAGAGAGAGAGAGAGAGAGAGAGAGAGAGAGAGAGAGAGAGAGAGAGAGAGAGAGAGAGAGAGAGAGAGAGAGAGAGACAGAGAGACACCATGTGCAGGCAGTTGTGTGGGGTAAATTGGCCTCGTCGTTGTCACAGCAATGTGGGCTGAAGGGCCATGAAAATTTAACCGTTTCCTTCATAAAATATTGATCTCTCATCTCCCATTATTTTAAGTACATTCCAGATCACAATTTGCTGTTTATCAGAAATAAAATAAATGTAATGTACTTTTCTACTTTCGGTCATTTCTCATGTCTGAATCCTTCTATATTTGCAGATACTTGTTTGTGCTACAGTTAAAGCAAGATATTCTGAGTAGCAAGTAAGTAATGCTTGGTTTACATTTTACTGGAGTCTTGCTTAGCATGGCCCAAGTTCAACCTGCTTTGCAAGTGATTAGATGGCAATGTCCTTTTATTTATGTGATGGAAAGATGGCTGAGTAAGTAGACTGAAGAAGGGTCTCGACCCCAAAAATCACCTATTCCTATTCCCCAAAGATGCTGCCTGACCCATTGAGTTACTCCAGGCTTTTCTTCGTTTTAGTTTAGTTCGGCCCACCGAGTCCACACCGACCAGCGATCCCCGCACATTAACACTATCCTACACATACGAGGGACAATTTTACATTTACACCAAGCCAATTAACCTACAGACCTGAACGCCTTTGGAGTGTGGGAGGAAACCGAAGATCTCGGAGAAAAACTCCACGCAGGTCACGGGGAGAAAGTACAAACTCCATACAGACAGCACCGGTAGTCAGGATCGAACCCGAGTCTCTGGCGCTATAAGGCAGTAGCTCTACCGCTGCACCACCGTGCTGCCTTGTGTCTGTCTTCTGAGCAAGTATGTGCTCTTTCATCTCGAACAAATGATTTATTTGAGGAACTCAGCGACACGATCAGCATCTTTTGCGGGAAAGGAATTGTTAATGTCTTGGATTGAGAAGCTGCATTGGTGCTGAGACTGGAGAAGGAAGATACACAGCGAGAGGATGAGTTGTGGAGTGGGGAGATGGAGGCAGGTGAGTGATAGGAGGAAGCAGTCAAAGAAAAGATGAAATGAGAAGGCAGGAGGGGCTGGGTTGGGGTTAAGATGATATTTTTTAATGGTGGGACTAAGGATCCTTCATACCAGTCCTACTTCCTCCATCTGTCTTTAACTGGTAGATTTCACTGGTGCATTTTGCCACCATCATTCATAAGTCATAGGAGCAGAAGTAGGCCATTCGGCCCATCGAGTCTACTCCCCAATCATTGATGTTGTGTACCTGCAGATCATGGCGAGGCTAGTAGACTGTGATTACTTCCATTGTCGATTAGCCCGTAGATTCTTTCTGCACGATCTTGCAGATGGCAGGACAACCAATGCTCAAAGCTGCATTTTGTGTTCAGTGCCTTTAGCAAGTAGGGGTGAAAGGGATTATTAATTATTAATATCCTCACTTGAGGTTACCTGTAATAAATCAATAGGGAATTTGGGAGAAAATGGATAATCCAAAATGTCGCTGAAATATGGATTTCTATGGCAGTGTTCTAAGGCATATGGATTCAATGAGAAGGAGAATGGAATAAATAGACATGCCGGAATAGGAATGATTCAGTGCATTTGAGAAGAAAATGGTGTGAAGCATGTGCATTGAACAGAGAGTGGTGAATCTGTGGAATTCTTTGCCACAGAAGGCTGTGGCGGCCAAGTCAGTGGATATTTTTAAGGCAGAGATAGATGGATAGATTCTTGATTAGTACAGGTGTCAGAGGTTATGGGGAGCAGGCAGGAGAATGGGGTTAGGAGGGAGAGATAGAGCAGCCATGATTGAATGGCAAAGTAGACTTGATGGGCCGAATTCTACTATCACTTATGACCGTAGGATCTTCTGAACCAGTTGTGATAAAAGACCTGTTTTTGTGGGGTTGATTCCACAAATTTTCTTTCACCTCAAGGTGAGGTGTTTGTACCTGCCAGCCTCTTTGTACCTGCCTCCTGAACAGAGGGCAAAATGTACATGGTTGTCCACCACACCTTGTGCAACCAATGGAGCAACGTACACGCTGCCTTAATTCTGCATCGCTCCTGTCACTTAGCTGCATTGTATCACTTTAAAAATGTTTAGGACTTCATTGACTGCCTTTCTGGAAATCCGAAGATAGACACAAAATGCTGAGGTAACTCGGCAGGACAGGCAGCATCTCTGGATAGAAGGAATCCGGACTGAAGAAGGGTCTTGACCTGAAACGTCACACATTCCTTCTCTCCAGAGACGCTGCCTGTTCCGCTGAGTAACTCCAGCATTTTGTGTCTATCTTCGGCGTAAACCATCATCTGCACTTCCTTCCCACACACTTTCTGGATATCCCTCTTATTTTTCTCTCAGTGGTTTCTTTCAGTCTGGCATCCAGGTATTTTCAATAAAATGTTTTCTTCAGCAAGTGGGGAGATGCTGAGGAGGTTGCATTTATTACCCAGCATTAATGGCCCTGGATGAGAACAAGTCAAGTTTCTCCTTCACCTTATAAGTTCACAAGACATAGGAGCAGTATTAGGCCATTCGGCCCGTCGAGTCTGTTCCGCCATTCGATCATGGCTGTTTTATTTGTCCCTCTCAACCCCATTCTCTTTCCGCAGCTCTTATGATGGTGATCAGAGGTTGCTGTTAGTAGCGAATTCCAGAGCATAACACGCCAATGAATTTTTTTTCTAAAAGGCAACACCTCTAAGCCAAGGTGTTGCTTGGAAAGACCTTGCTCCCAGAGAGTTGTTGTTCTTCTGCTTGAGATTTTGCCAGCTATGTCTGGTTACTTTTTAGCTCAGAGATGCAGCGCAAAAACCTGCCCTTCGGCCCACCGAGTCCGCACCGACCAGCGATCCCCGCACATTAACACTATCCCACACTCCCAACACTATCCCACACTCCCAATTTACGCTTATACCAAGCCAATTAGACAATAGACAATAGACAATAGGTGCAGGAGGAGGCCATTCGGCCCTTCGAGCCAGCCCCGCCATTCAACGTGATCATGGCTGATCATTCTCAATCAGTACCCCGTTCCTGCCTTCTCCCCATACTCCCTGACTCTGCTATCCTTAGGAGCTCTATCTAGCTCTCTCTTGAATGCATTCAGAGAATTGGCCTCCACGGCCTTCTGAGGCAGAGAATTCCACAGATTCACAACTTTCTGACCTATCCCTTATTCTTAAACTGTGGCCCCTTGTTCTGGACTCCCCCAAAATTGGGAACATGTTTCCTGCCTCTAACGTGTCCAACCCCTTAATAATCTTATATGTTTCGATAAGATCTCCTCTCATCCTTCTAAATTCCAGTGTATACAAGCCTAGTCGCTCCAGTCTTTCAAAATTCACCTACAAACTTGTGCGTCTTTGGAGCGTGGGAGGCAACCGAAGATCTTGGGAGAAAACCCCCATGGTCACGCGGAGAACGTACAAAGTCTGTACAGACAGCACCCGTAGTCGCGATCGAACCCGTGGCTCCAGCGCTGCAAACACTGAGGCAGCAATTCTGCCGCTACGCCACGGTTCCACCTGGCACTTCGTCTTCAAGATTAATATCAATCAACCCCACAAATATCTACAAATACAGCCCAAACTTAATAGTGCCAAATATTATTGACATAAAAATCTGCGGTAACGATACAAAAGCACCTGTAACGTGGTTTTTTGCAGGCTTACAAATTTGTTTAAATAATATCCGTTCTTCGAGAATTAGCAAGTTACTATCTGAATCTTATCGGTTTTATAATACAATGTCAACAAGTATAATTGTAATGTAACTTGATCTGTTACAGCAAACCACTAAAAACAGACTCTGTTAGAACAGATTTCCCGTCTTCCTTGAAGGTAAAATTGCAATGGCGCTCACACTGAGTGGGGAATTCTGGGTAGAGGTCCACATCCTGTCGCCCAGTGGTGTGCTGCCTGGAGTGAGTTTATCCGCAGATTAACGTTATTAAACTAAATTCTTTTATTTCTTTTCCCTCCAACAATCCAGGTTAGAATGCCCTAACGACACATCGGTGCAGCTGTCAGCATATGCCGTCCAAGGTTTGTTTTGTTTATTGCGGGTTTGCATTAAAGTAATGAAAGCCATTTGATGCTTTCAGGTTAAAGTTCCATCTAGACTGCATTGAATGTACTTTGCTGCTTTGACAGCCCCGGTGCTCCTTGGTTAGATGATACCTAGAAAGCATGTCAGCTCATCAAATGCCACATCTGGAAACCTTTCCTTAAATGCCTCAAAGTAGGAAATGGGGAGCATGACATTTTATCACCTTAGCAGAGGGTCAACACGTTGGATTCTTGTTTGCAAACTGCTTGTGGCCGGTGTTTTATCACACAGATAACCGATTTTTCAGTTTAGTGTAGAGATACAGCGCGGGAACAGGACCTTCGGCCCACCGAGTCCGCACCAACCAGCGATCCCCGCTCATTAACACTATCCTACACACACGAGGGACAATTTACATTTTTTATACCAAGCCAATTAACCTACAGACCTGTATGTCTTTGGAGTGTGGGAGGAAACCGAAGATCTCGGAGAAAACCATATATATTTTATTTCCACTCATCTCTAATTTCCCCCCTGGTATAGTATGGCACTTTATTTGTCACATGTACTGAGGTACAGTGAAATTCATTTTTGCATACGGTTCAGAATAAGTATCACTACACATCAGTATGTAGATATATATTAGATAAGCATCTCAGATACAGTACCAGTGTATAGCAGTAGTACACTGAGAGAGTATCCAGAGTCACCAGTTTGGCGCCTTTTTAGCATGTAGACTCAGTCAATTTAAAACATAACATCCTGGCGACTTCTGAACCAGGACTGGTGAGCATGAGTGGCGAGTGGGAACAATTGTGTGTGAGTTAATGTCTAGGAAATTAATTTCCAGTGATAGTCACATTGTGCTGGAGTAACTCAGCAGGCCAGGCAGCGTCTCTGGAGAACACGGATAGGGCAGGTTTCACGTCGTGGTGAGGGTGTGATGTGGAAAGAAAGATGGAAGAGAAGAAGTGCAGGACAAAGCCTGGCAAGTGATGGGTGGATATGGGTGAGGGTGGGGGTGGGGGGTTGTTGATAGGCAGATGGTTGGATTAAGGCCGGAGATGAAAAGACAAAAGATCTGAGATAAGAATTGAAGAGTTGCGAATTGTGAAACTGGAGGAAGAAATTGAGGGAGGGGCGGAATAGGCGTGAGTCCAGATGGAGCACAGGGGAGATGGGGATGGGATGGGGGAGAGAAAGATGGTTGGGAGAAAAGGAGGAGAGCGTTAATTAGTTACCTAAAATTGGAGAATTCAACGGCCATACTTTTTCCGGTTGTAAGCTACCAAGCAGACTGAGGTCCTGTTCTTCGAGTTTGCATGTGGCCCCACTCTGGCAATGGAGGAGGCCCAGGGCAGAAAGGCCAGTGAGGGAATGAGAAGAGGAGTTAAAATGATTCGCAACTGGTAGATCCAGTAGGCCTTGGTTGACGGAGCGCTAATGTTCGGCGAAATGGTCGCCGAGTTCACGCTTGGTCTCGCCAATGTAAAGGAGGCCACATCAGGAGCTGGAGTTGGAGGAGGTGGCGGAACAGTACATCATATTCACTTGGGCAGCTTACAGCCCAGCGGTATGAACATTGAATTCTCCGATTTTGGGTAACGAACCAATCCTCCCACCGGAACTCGCACCTATTTCTCCACACTCTGGTTGGCACGCAAAGCTTTTCACTGTATCCCGGTACATGTGACAATAAACTCAACTCAACTCAACTCAAAACTCTCACACACGTTTTCTGAACCATTCTTAGGAGAGTCATTGAGAGATTATCTGCTTAGTTTGCAAAGTTTCTCTTTTTAAAATGTGATATTGTGGAGAAGAGGAAGAGTTACTAATTTTCTTTGGGTTATTTTCTGATTACTTCAATGTAGCTGAAATAGGTGACTGCGATCCTTCGGACCATGGACCAGACTTGGTGTCGGAATTCAGATTTGTGCCAAATCAGGGCGAGGAGGTGGAGTTTGCGATCTTTGAGAAGTGGAAAGAATGCAGGTTTGACATTCTCATTCTGTGGGCCTGGGTTTAGGCTTATTATTGTTCAGTTTTAAGTTTCGTGAGGCAGCGCGGAAACAGGTCCTTCGGCCCATCGAGTCCGCGCCGACCAGCGATTCCTCTCCCACTAACGCTATCCTGCACGCACCAGGGACCGTTTACAATTATACCAAGCCAATTAACCTACAAACTTGTAGGTCTTTGGAGTGTGGGAGGAAACCGGAGATCCTGGTTGAAAACCCACGCAGGTCAGGGGGGAGAACGGACAAACTCCGTACAGACAGCACCCGTAGTCTGGATTGAACCCAGGTCTCTGGCGCTGTGAGGCGGCAACTCGACCACTGAGCTGCCCCATTGTCATATACACAGAGGTGTAGACCTCCAATTTGGAGGCATGGCTGCCACCTGCGGAGCTACAACGAGCAGATGAATTTTATCGAAGCGTTTCTCTTTGCAGAGGGCAGACACCATCTCAAGCAGAAATCAACTATCTCAACAAAGCCAAGTGGCTGGAGATGTATGGTGTTGACATGCACAAAGTCAAGGTAAGGATCGGAGTGAACGTAACATTTTTGTAATAATGTTGACGTGAACACAATTAAGTCATTGTTTCCTGTGGTAAATTAGTTACGGATGTGCTATTGATATCGGAAAACCTGGTCATTTCTGCCAGCTTTTTGTGGGGAGTGAAAATAGTTACAATTTCTGGTTCCTCCGTGTGAACCAACGTTTTGAAATATTTAAAATGAAAACAGAAAAATGTGATAAATCCTCAGTAGATCAGACCACATCTGTGGGAAAGGAAACGGTTAACGTTTCGGGTCAAACGTGATATCGATTCTACAAATTAAGATAACATAGATACATAGAAAATAGGTGCAGGAGTAGGCCTTTCGGCCCTTCGAGCCTGCACCGCCATTCAATATGATCATGGCTGATCATCCAACTCAGTATCCTGTACCTGCCTTCTCTCCATACCCCCTGATCCCTTTAGCCACAAGGGCCACATCTAACTCCCTCTTAAATATAGCCAATGAACTGGCCTCAACTACCTTCTGTGGCAGAGAATTCCACAGATTCACCACTCTCTGTGTGAAAAAACACTTTCTCATCTAGGTCCTAATAGACTTCCCCCTTATCCTTAAACTGTGACCTCTTGTTCTGGACTTCCCCAACATCGGGAACAATCTTCCTGCATCTAGCCTGTCCAACCCCTTAAGAATTTTGTAGGTTTCTATAAGATCCTTACCTGTCTGTATTACTCAATCCTCTGCCATGTTAGTTCATAGGACCATAAGACATTGGAGCAGAAATAGGCATCCAGTCTACTCCAACGTTCTATCATGGCTGATCTATTTTTCCCTCTCAGCCCCATTCATCTACCTTCTCCCTGTAACCTTTGACGCCCTTACTGATCAACAATCTATCAATCTCCACTTTAATAATACCCGAAGACTTGTCAGCCCCACCGTCTGGTTGTTATTTTGTTTTTTGTCCCTTTTTAATTCTCTATCAGTGGTGGACATGCTCAGGCTCACACACCAGGGCTAGTCTTCCTGCTCTGTATTTCGCATCACATGCATTATTTTGTCTATGTCCTCGCCCTCGAGTACCATTTAAGAGGCATTTACGCAGCAAAATGGGGTGGTAACAGAGGGATATGGGACTAGGTTAGATTGGCATTATGGTTTGAGCAGACATGGTGGGTTGGAAGTTCGCTTCCCGTAGTGTGCTGTTCTCTATGTCAATTCTGTGCACGTGGTCTGTTTCATTGTGCAGCCCCAATTATTCCTGTCACCTGCATGAAATGTTGTTGAGATCTTCACTTCAGTTGCTAATCTGACCACACAACCTTCTGTGTTGAAAGTAATGTTTCAAAGGAAATCACTTCTGTTAAATGCTTTTTCTAAGCATGATTAGTTGTTAACTCCTGACAAGAGTATTCCTAAATCTGGTGTTGCATGTTTCAAGCTTGTATCATCTCTATGTAGTTATTTCTCTTGTACATCGATCATCTATAGCTTCTGACAATGATACACAGACTTGTTTTGTTGAATGGAGATGGCCAAACAATGCCATGTGGTCACACTTTCTATATTAGTGTTATAAGAAAATGACTACAAACATCTCAAGCTTTCCTCAGGTGATTCAAGATTGGAAAGAAATGTCTGTGGCTGTGTTCCCATTGCTTTTAAATACATTGTGTAACTAGAGCTGGCTGGCCAGTTCTTGGATTCATAGAGTCATCTAGGACAAAAACTTTGACCCAACTTGCAGACTAAGATGCCCCATCTATGCTAATCCTATATGCCTGCATTTGGCCACGATCCCTCCAAACCTATCTTATCCATGTACCTGTCCAATGATTTTTAAATAGTATACTTGTACTTTTATATGTTATAGTACCTGCCTCAACGACCTCCTCTACACCTTGTTTGATATAGCCACCACCCTTTGTGTAAAACAACAAACAAAAGAAAAGTTTCCCCTCGGGTTCATATTAAATCTTTCCCTCTCACCTTAAACCTATGTCCTCTGGTTCTTGATTCACCTACTGTGGGCATTCACCCTATCTATTCCCCCCATGTTTAGGCAAATATAAACTTAAACAAGGCACTGTAGTGAGTCCGATAGCGATGGATGCTGCAGTCAAAGTTTATTATACAGCTCTTAAAAACCCCGTGACAATTTGCAACACTCAAAGCTCTAGACTACTACCTAACGTCTTACCTAAAAGGGTTCCAACGCTAGACTGACGAATCTACCGCGCTAACCCACCTCGTGACCTCGCTGGCCAATCCGAGGGTTCGAACCCTTCCAACCAATCCCTATGTCCCTACATGACCCCCCCCCAGAACCCTCGATACCGTACCGCACGGGCGCCCGGACCGCCCGACCCGAACGCGTACGAAGAGGGGAGGCCGGTACCGCCAGCGTGGCAGGAGGCGGGGAGTGCACCGCCGATGGGGACGATGGGGACTCCTTTGGAGGGGGAGGGAAGGTGGAGCCCGCCGGTGTAGACGATGGGGGCGTAGCTAGAAAAGGCAGAGTGAACCCAACCGAGGGCGGTGGAGGCACGAGGGGTGAGGGAAGAGACGCAGCTGGGGAAACAGGTGTGCCGGCCAGAGGTCGGTCCTGGCGAGGAGGTTGGGCCACCAGCACGGGACGGTCCGGGTCCAAGTGGGCCGGCTTGAGCCGGGAGACAGAAACGAGCTCCTGACGGGTTCCCACCTGTAACGCGAAGGTAACCGTCCCCCTTTTCAGCACCCGGAACGGGCCCTGGTAGACCGGCTGTAGAGGGGGGCGGTGGGAGTCCCGCCAGAGGAAAACGAACTCGCAATCCTGCAAGTCCGCCGGCACGTGCACTGCTGTACTCCCGTGACTGGAGGCTGGGACTGGGGCCAGGGAACCTACCCGCGCCCGGAGAGAAGCCAAAACCGACGGGACGGACGACGGCAAGGGGGAGGACAAGGGAATAATGTCACCCGGCACCCGCAGGGGCGAACCGTAGACAAGTTCCGCCGAGGAGGTACCCAGATCAGCCTTAGGGGCCGTGCGAATACCAAGGAGGACCCAGGGCAGCTGGTCGGCCCAATCAGGGCCGGTCAGGCGGGCACAGATGGACGCCTTCAGCTGTCGATGGAAACGCTCTACCATCCCGTTAGCTTGGGGATGGTAGGCGGTGGTCTGCTGCAAGTGGGACCCATACAACTGCGCAAGCGCGGCCCAGAGAGACGAGGTGAATTGGGCGCCCCGGTCGGTAGTGATGATAGCCGGGACGCCGAAACGGGCCACCCAATGCAACGCCAGGGCCCGTGCACAGGAGGCCGCCGAGGTGTCCGACAACAGAAGAGCCTCTGGCCAACGAGTAAAACGGTCGACCACCATTAGTAGATGAGTGTAGCCCCTAGAGTAGGGCAATGGACCAACCAAATCCACGTGGATGTGGTAAAAACGGACGGGGTGAACCACAAAAGTCTGGTACGGGGGCTGGACGTGGCGGTGGACCTTGGAGGTCTGGCACGGGATGCAGGCGCGGGCCCAGGCGGCCACCTGCTTCCGCAGGCCGTGCCAGACAAATCGGGCGGCCACCATGGCCGAGGTCGCCCGGATGGACGGGTGTGCCAGGCCATGAATGGCCTCAAAAACCTTACGCCGCAGGGCGGTCGGCACCACCGGGCGAGGGCGGGGAAGGGAAACATCGCGCAAAAGTGTGGTACCTGTGGGGCCACACGCCACCTGTTCCAACCGCAACCCCGCGGCTGCAGAGGCGTACGCTGAGGCAGTTCCTTCCAGGCGCTGAGCCTCTGTTAGCTCCTGGAAATCCACCTCGCCCCCCACCGCAGCAACAGAGGAAGTGGCCGGCCGGGACAGGGCGTCAGCCACGGCGTTAAGCTTACCCGCGATGTGGCGAACATCGGTGGTGAACTTAGAAATGAGGGTGAGGTGCCTTTGCTGGCGGGCCGACCACGGATCAGAAACCTTAGAAAAAGCAAACGTGAGTGGTTTGTGATCCGTATAGGCAACAAAAGAGCGGCCCTCCAAAAAATATCGGAAATGGCGAACAGCTAAATAGAGGGCCAGGAGCTCCCTGTCAAAGGCACTGTATTTCAGCTCAGGTTTTGCGAGCTGCCGGCTGAAAAATGCCAGAGGCTGCCAGTGACCATTGACCTACTGCTCCAAAACCCCACCCACCGCCACGTCTGAGGCATCCACTGTCAGGGCCGTGGGGGCAGAGGAATGGGGGTGCACGAGCATGGTGGCGTTGGCAAGGGCCTGTTTAACCGCGGCAAAAGTCGCCTCTGCAGCTGCGGACCAAACCAACTCAGCGGGGTTACCCGCGAGGCATTGAAAAAGGGGGCGCATGACCCGAGCTGCCGCAGGCACAAACCGGTGATAAAAATTCACCATGCCCACGAATTCCTGCAAACCCTTGATGGTGGTAGGGCGGGGAAAGGCTCGGACGGCGTCCACCTTAGCGGGCAAAGGAGTGGCACCGGCCGATGTGACCCGGTGACCCAGGAAATCCACCGCGGACAGGCCGAATAGGCATTTGGACGGGTGGAGGATCAGACCGTGGTCTTGCAGCCTCTGGAACACAGTGCGAAGGTGGAGCAGGTGCTCTGGGACCGAACGACTAGCTACCAGGAAGTCACCGAGATAAATAAACACAAAAGATAATCCGCGACCCACATGGTCCATAAGACGTTGGAATGCCTGAGCCGCGTTTTTGAGACCGAACGGCATCCGCAACCACTCAAATAACCCGAACGGGGTAATCGTAGCCGTCTTGGGAATGTCCGGTGGGTGGACAGGGATCTGATGATATCCCCGCACCAAATCGATTTTTGAAAAAAACGTAGCCCCCTCGAGGCTGGCTGAGAAGTCCTGTATGTGAGGGAACGGATAGCGGTCAGGCCGGGTGGCAGCGTTAAGACGCCAATAATCTCCACATGGTCTCCACCCCCCAGATGCTTTAGAGACCATATGCAAGGGGGAGGCCCACGGACTATTTGAAGGTCGAACAATCCCCAGTCGTTCCAAATTGAGGAACTCCTCCCGAGCTATGGCCAGCTTGTCGGGAGGTAGCGCCGCGCCCGGGCGAATACAGGCGGCCCCTCGGTAGGGATGAAATGGACGACACCGTGCTTATCGGAAGGTGCATCGAACCGCTGAACGAGGAGCTGCGGGAAGTCGGCGAGGACCGCAGGGAACTGACCGGGAGCCGTGGTGATGGCCTGGATCGACGGGCAGGGTGGGGTGGCAGGTGGAGGAGTAGCAGGCTCCATACTGCTAGCCGAGGGTTGTAGGCCCTTCCCGCGGACGTCTGTGACCAACGAAAAAGCCCAGAGGAAATCCGCGCCCAGAATGGCCTGGCCCACGTCGGCAACAATGAAATCCCCACGGTAGGTCCCGGACCCGAAGGACAGGGATATGACCCTCTTGCCGTAGGTGCGGATGGGACTGCCATTGACCGCAATGAGGGATGGACCCTTCCTACCTGCTCGCACCTCGCAGTCGTAGGGAGGCACGATGCTAACAACCGTATTGACAAAAAAAACGGTGCCGGTACCTTGATCAGTGGCGTAGAGGCGGCGGTTGCGGCCGATCGAAACTGCCTCTACATTCGATCGGCCGAGGCATTTCCCGGAAACGAACAAGGGGCCCTTCACTGCCCCACCGCTTGTGAAAAAAGCACCAGCCACGCCTGTGCGGCTCTGTTGCACGGGCCCGCTGCCAAATGGCGGGTGCTGCAGCCCCGTCTTGGCGGGCTGACTGCAAAATGGCGGCCGATGTGCCGCCATCTTGGCCGCGCGGCCGGCTGCTGCTGGGCCTCGAAACCCGATTTACCGAGTCGTCCCGAGTGGAGGCCTCCGTGACGAGTGCGTCGGCTTTTTCTGCGAACGCTACCGGGTCTTCAAAAGAGACGTCCGCCAACACTAACCTGACGTCCCGGGGCAATTTCTCCCGGAATGCCGCTTCGAACATCATACACGGCTGATGGTCGCCAATCAAGGTTAGCATCTCCGTCATCAAAACCGATGGTAGCCGATCCCCCAGCTCCGGTAAATCATATCATATCATATCATATATATACAGCGCGGAAACAGGCCTTTTCGGCCCACCAAGTCCGCGCCGCCCAGCGATCCCCGTACATTAACACTATCCTACACCCACTAGGGACAATTTTTACATTTGCCCAGCCAATTAACCTACAAACCTGTACGTCTTTGGAGCTTCAGAGCTCCAAATGTAGGAGCTTCAGAGCCCGCTGGTTCTGGCTAAAGCCAAAAGTCCTCAGCAGGAGCCTCTTGAGCCCCTCGTACTTCTCGGTTTGGGGAGGGTTGGTCAAGTACCTTCCCACCCGCGCGGCCACCTCGGGCTGTAGGCAGCTTACCAGCAGGTGGAACTTCTCTAGGTCTTCCTCCACCTTCTTGAGGTGGAACTGGGACGCTGCCTGCATGAACCACAGGTGCGGCTGATGGGCCCAGAACGGGGGTAGGTGAACGCCGCTCGCGCTCTGCCGCCCACCGTTCGCTCCTACCTGCGACATGCTCCTGTGATCTTCGGATCACGTTCGGGGTCACCAATGTAGTGAGTCCGATAGCGATGGATGCTGCAGTCAAAGTTTATTATACAGCTCTAAAAACCCCGTGACAATTCGCAACACTCAAAGCTCTAGACTACTACTTAACGTCTTACCTAAAAGGGTACCAACGCTAGACTGACGAATCTACCGCGCTAACCCACCTCGTGACCTCGCTGGCCAATCCGAGGGTTCGAACCCTTCCAACCAATCCCTATGTCCCTACAGCACCGAGTATTCAACGGGTCAGGCAGCATCTTTGGCGAAAGTGGATAGGTGATGGGTTTTTTGTGGATCCTTCTTCAGACCCAACCAGACTTGATTTGAATAGTCATGCATTCATACTATGGAAGAGTTTGAGTACTTTTTCTGAATTGTGATTTTTTTTTTTTTAAATGGCTCTATTTGTGTTCTTAGGGAAGAGATGGAAACGAATACAGCTTGGGTCTGACCCCAACAGGAGTGCTGGTCTTTGAAGGAGAAACCAAGATTGGACTTTTCTTCTGGTCAGTTGGTTCCTCCATCTTCCTGTTGTTGACATTATCTGACAATGCTGTTAGCAATAGTCTCCACTTCTTTGTGGAGGTTGTTGCTTTGAAGATTTTACGTTGGTACTTAATTGCTTCACCAATGAAGCAACCGTTCGGTTGTAATGTAATTGTGATGTTCGGCTGATATCCTGAGGTGATGTTTAGTTGTCACCTGATCTCTTTGACGGTGTCATATCTGAATTTTTTTTTGCAGCTTATCAGTTTTGCGTGTGGCACAGAGGTTGGCTAGTATTACTCATTTTTTAATCAAAATCAATGATCAAAACTGCCAGACATAAGACCATAAGACATTGGAGCAGATTTAGGCCATTCAGCCCGTTGAGTCTGCTCCACTATTCAACCATGGCTGATCTATTTTTCCCTCTCAACCCTATTCTCCTGCCTTATCCCTGTAACCTTTGACGCCCTTACTAATGAAGAACCCTATCAATATCTGCTTTAAAAATACCGAATTACTTGGCCTCCACTGCCGTCTGTGGCAATGAATTCCACAGGTTCACCACCCTCTGGCTAAAGAAAAGCCTTCTCATCTCCATTCTAAAGGTACGTCCTTTTGCTCTTGAGGCTGTGCCCTCTGGTCCTAGACTCTCCCACTACTGGAAACATCCTCTCCGCATCCACTCTTATGCAGGCCTATCAGGTGCTACTGAAGCAGAATATTTTAAAGTGGATAAAGTCACATTAGACAATAGACAATAGACAATAAACAATAGGTGCAGGAGTAGGCCATTCAGCCCTTCGAGCCAGCACCGCCATTCAATGCGATCATGGCTGATCACTCTCAATCAGTACCCCGTTCCTGCCTTCTCCCCATACCCCCTCATTCCGCTATCCTTAAGAGCTCTATCCAGCTCTCTCTTGAAAGCATCCAACGAACTGGCCTCCACTGCCTTCTGAGGCAGAGAATTCCACACCTTCACCACTCTCTGACTGAAAAAGTTCTTCCTCATCTCCGTTCTAAATGGCCTACCCCTTATTCTTAAACTGTGGCCCCTTGTTCTGGACTCCCCCAACATTGGGAACATGTTTCCTGCCTCTAATGTGTCCAATCCCCTAATTATCTTATATGTTTCAATAAGATCCCCCCTCTATCCTTCTAAATTCCAGTGTATACAAGCCCAATCGCTCCAGCCTTTCAACATACGACAGTCCCGCCATTCCGGGAATTAACCTAGTGAACCTACGCTGCACGCCCTCCATAGCAAGAATATCCTTCCTCAAATTTGGAGACCAAAACTGCACACAGTACTCCAGGTGCGGCCTCACCAGGGCCCGGTACAACTGTAGAAGGACCTCTTTGCTCCTATACTCAACTCCTCTTGTTACGAAGGCCAACATTCCATTGGCTTTCTTCACTGCCTGCTGTACCTGCATGCTTCCTTTCATTGACTGATGCACTAGGACACCCAGATCTCGTTGAACTGCCCCTCCTCCTAACTTGACACCATTCAGATAATAATCTGCCTTTCTATTCTTACTTCCAAAGTGAATAACCTCACACTTATCTACATTAAACTGCATCTGCCATGTATCCGCCCACTCACACAACCTGTCCAAGTCACCCTGCAGCCTTATTGCATCTTCCTCACAATTCACACTACCCCCCAGCTTAGTATCATCTGCAAATTTGCTAATGGTACTTTTAATCCCTTCGTCTAAGTCATTAATGTATATCGTAAATAGCTGGGGTCCCAGCACCAAACCTTGCGGTACCCCACTGGTCACTGCCTGCCATTCCGAAAGGGACCCATTTATCCCCACTCTTTGCTTTCTGTCTGTCAACCAATTTTCTATCCATGTCAGTACCCTATCCCCAATACCATGTGCCCTAATTTTGACCACTAATCTCCTATGTGGGACCTTGTCGAAGGCTTTCAGAAAGTCGAGGTACACCACATCCACAGACTCTCCCCTGTCAATTTTCCTAGTTACATCCTCAAAAAATTCCAGTAGATTTGTCAAGCATGATTTCCCCTTCGTAAATCCATGCTGACTCGGAATGATCCTGTTACTGCTATCCAAATGCTCAGCAATTTCGTAGTTAAGTAGATGTTGAAAAAAAAACGTGTTTGTATCCAATGAGTAGGAGCTTTCAGTTTCTTAAAATATTTTGGCATTATTTACAATTTTGGAAATTAAAAGCTCTGCGTTTTTACTTTTTTTTTTAGGCCGAAAATCATCAAATTGGAATTTAAGAAAAGCAAACTCACTCTTGTGGTCGTGGAGGATGATGAGCAGGTAAGGCAAAGAGACCTTGGAGATGATTTGACAATCAAAACAAAATATTGCAGATGCTGAAAATGAAAAACAAAATGTTGGGAACACTCAGCAGGTCGGGCAGCATCTGTGGGAAGAGAAACAGGGTTAAGGTGTTAGGTTCGCGTTCCATCTTTCTGATCATTGGCATTGGTCCTGAAACAGAGAAGCCTTTTCTGTTTGAAGATCAGCCCCTGACCTCGTGAATGTGTCCAACATTTTCCTTACTTAAACAGGATATTTCCCTTTATAAGCTGAGTTATAGAACGCACTAGCAGGGAGAATGTACTTCTGATAGCTGTAGGCATATGGATTTAAAGTTGTGGGATTGTGAGGAAGACGAGGAAATTTATTTTTCACTCCTTATATCTGCCTGAAAGCGACAGGGACCCGAGTTTGATCCTGACCACGGGTGGCTTGTCCGTACAGAGTTTGTACGCTCTCCCAGTGAACATGTGGGTTTTCTCCGGGTGCTCCGGTTTCCTCCCACACTCCGAAGACAGACTAGTGTGTGGGGATCGCTGGTCGGCGTGGACTCGGTGGGCCAAAGGGCCTGTTTCCATGCTGTATCTCTAAACTAAACCAAACTTGGAGGGATCTCTAGATCTTCTATCTAGGGATCTGGATCTTGAAAATGTGGCAGAGGCAGGAAGTACAACACATTTTAACAACGTGAAAACATTTTAGCAACATGCCTGGATCTGCACTTGATCCATGGCCATACTGGTCTCAACTCATCGTGTTGGAAGGTAGAAATAGCTTTAGTAGCTCTCTTTTGAGCAGAAACATAATGGGTCAAATAGCTTTCAGTTTTAGAAATTTTCCGTGAATCTTTTGAGTAAAAAAAAAAGGTAGGTTCTGGTTATTAAAAGCTGTTGTAATTTGTGTTTGTCTCTCTAGAAGACCTTGGTCAATTGACTTCTCTAACTTCAGATAGTCCCTGCTTTCCCTCTCTATCCCCCCTTCCCAGTTCTCCCACTAGTCTTCCTGTCTCCGACTACATCCTATCTTTAATAATAATAATAATAATGCATTTTATTTATATAGCGCTTTTCATATACTCAAAGACGCTTTACAGAGATTTTGAGAACATAGGGAAATGAATAAATAGATAAATAAGTAAATAAATAAATGAACAGAGAAAGGAGACAGAAGGTGAGGTGACCTTCAGTGGTTGAAGGCAGTACTGAACCGGTGAGACTTCAGTGATGTTTTGAATGTGGTGAGTGTGGAGGAGTCTCTAACGGTTTGGGGTAGTGAGTTCCATAGGGTGGGAGCAGCGATGGAGAAAGCCCTGTCCCCCCCCTCCCCTGACATCAGTCTGAAGTAGGGTCTTGACCCGAAACGTCACCCATTCCTTCTCTCCAGAGATGCTGCCTGACCCGCTGAGTTACTCCAGCATTTTGTGTCGACCTTGGTCAATTGGTTCTACATTTCAGTGTCACTGAATATTATCTATTGTGCACTGTGTTCGTTCTTTCTGTACAATTAGCAATAGTGGAAGAGGGTTTCATTGTATTCATGGGAGCAGCCAACAAAACTGTGATCATATCCTCCGTAAGTTTCCCAATATATTTGTGAATGTGCTGTTCATTATTGATTTAGTGATCCTTCAACTAACCGGCAGAGAATGAACCAAGAGCCTTCTGGATCTAGATATCCCAATGTCTCACATTGCTGTAACAGCAGCAATGATGACAGTACAATACTGCTGTAAAACACTTTGGCTTTAGTTTAGTATAGAGATACCACGCCGACCAGCGATCCCCGTGCACTGACACTATCCTACACCCCAGCGACAATTTACATTTTTTTTTAACCAAAGCCGCCAATTAACTTGACTTTTGAGTGTGGGAGGAAACCAGGGCACCCGGGGAAAACCCACGTGGTCACAGGGAGAACATATAAACTCCGTACCGACAGCAGCCATAGTCAATAGACAATAGGTACAGGAGGAGGCCATTCGGGCCTTCGAGCCAGCACCGCCATTCAATGTGATCATGGCTGATCATTCTCAATCAGTACCCCGTTCCTGCCTTCTCCCCATACCCCCTGACTCCGCTATCCTGAAGAGGTCTATCTAGCTCTCTCTTGAATGCATTCAGAGAATTGGCCTCCACTGCCTTCTGAGGCAGAGAATTCCACAGATTCACAACTCTCTGACTGAAAAAGTTTTTCCCCATCTCAGTTCTAAATGGCCTACCCCTTATTCTTAAACTGTGGCCCCTTGTTCTGGACTCCCCCAACATTGGGAACATGTTTCCTGCCTCTAACATGTCCAACCCCTTAATAATCTTATACGTTTTGATAAGATCTCCTCTCATCCTTCTAAATTCCAGTGTATACAAGCCAGTGTAGTCAGGATCAAACCCACACTGTAAGGCAACAACTCTGCCGCTACACTACAGGGCCACCCTGGAGCTGGATTGGTGATAATTACTGCATTAGCGCTCTGACTGCTTTCCCGAGTTGCATCCTGAGGAAAGGCGGACAGCCAGAACTGGATGAAGTGTGGGGTGAGGCAAGGGTGGTGGAAGTGCCAGGTCGATGACTCAGCATTGCTGTTTCCGCAAGGGTAAGGAGCAAGAACACACCTTTGTATTCCGGCTGGACCATCCCAAGGCCTGCAAACACCTCTGGAAGTGTGCTGTGGAGCATCACGCTTTTTTCCGATTGAGGGGACCTGTCCAAAAGAATTCCAACCAGCTGGCATTTGTGCGGATGGGGTCACGCTTCAGATACAGGTAATTATTTCCAGGCCCCAGCAAACTTTGGAAATGGATGACTTAGATGAAGGGATTAAAAGTAACATTAGCAAATTTGCAGATGACACAAAGCTGGGTGGCAGTGTGAAGTTTGAGGAGGATGCAGGGTGACTTGGACAAGTTTTTCGAGTGGGCAGATGCAGTTTCATGTGGATAAATGTGAGGTTATCCAGTTTGGTGGTAAGTACCGGAAGGCAGATTATTATCCGAATGGTGTCAAGTTAGGAAAAGGGGAAGTACAGCGAGATCTGGGTGTCCTAGATTATCAGTCACTGAAAGTAAGCATGCAGATACAGCAGGCAGTGAAGAAAGCCAATGGAATGTTGGCCTTCACAACAAGAGGAGTTTGAGTATAGGAGCAAAGAAGTCCTTCTGCAATTGTGCAGGGCCCTAGTGAGACCTCACCAGGTGTATTGTGTGCAGTTTTGGTCTCCAAATTTGAGGAAGGACATTCTTACTATTGAGGGAGTGCAGCGTAGGTTGATGAGGTTAATTCCCGGAATGGCGGGACTGTCGTATGTTGAAAGACTGGAGCGACTGGGCTTGTATACTCTAGAATTTAGAAGGATGAGAGGGGATCTTATTTGAAACGTATAAGATTATTAAGGGATCGGACACGCTAGAGGCAGGAAACATGTTCCCGATGTTGCGGGAGTCCAGAACCAGGGGCCACAGTTTAAGATTAAGGGATAGGCCATTTAGAACGGAGGTGAGGAAAAACCTTTTCACTCAGAGAGTTGTGAAGCTGTGGAACTCTCTGCCTCAGAAGGCATTGGAGGCCAATTCCCTGGATGCTTTCAAGAGAGAGTTAGATAGACCTCTTATTGATGGCGGAGTCAGGGGATATGGGGAGCTATCGGGTATGTGGATGATCAGCCATGATCACGGTGAATGGCTGTGCTGGCTCGAAGGGCCAAATGACCTCCTCCTGCACCTATTGTCTATTGTCTATTGTATTAGGTAGCTTTGTCAGTGAAACTTTGGCAGTGCCTGGGAATGGGGTGAAGAGCAGGTTGATACTGCTGGCAACTTGCTCAGGCAGCCTTATGTAATTAGTGGCTGGAACTTGAAAGACTTCAATGAAAGAGGGATATGATTAGTTGTTTAGTGTATTTTGGATTATAATCCATGCAGGCGTTGATAACTGTAGTTCCCAGATGTATAAAATGTCTGTTTACGTAAAGTAACCCACTTGTTTACCTCAGCACAGAAATACTACCGTGCATGTGCTCCACCCTTTTCACCTTTTGGGAATCCTCACCCCTCGGGGTCTCACGTCATCAATGTTTTCCTTCTCTCCATCACTTGCCTTTCCTTTAATATAGAATCTGTACTGTGTCTAAAGTAATCCAAGGGCTATTGAGCTTTTATCCTTGACTTGGATAAAGCAGTTTTTCCTCAAGTTCAGTGTTAGCGGTCACCCTCCATTCAAGTCCCGAGTCGCGGGGCCTTGGGTCGACCTTTCATTTCACTGCACATCTTGTATGTGTATGTGACAAATAAACTTGACTTGACTTGATACTTTGTCGCATGCAGCTGGGTGCAGTGAAATGCTTTACCTTGCGTTCAACCCGGCAAAATCATGCAGCAAACAATAGACAATAGACAATAGGTGCAGGAGTAGGCCATTCGGCCCTTCGAGCCAGCACCGCCATTCAATGTGATCTGTCGTATGTTGAAAGGCTGGAGCAATTAGGCTTGTATACACTGGAATTTAGAAGGATGAGGGGGGATCTTATTGAAACATATAAGATAATTAGGGGATTGGACACATTAGAGGCAGGAAACATGTTCCCAATGTTGGGGGAGTCCAGAACAAGGGGCCACAGTTTAAGAATAAGGGGTAGGCCATTTAGAACGGAGATGAGGAAGAACTTTTTCAGTCAGAGAGTGGTGAAGGTGTGGAATTCTCTGCCTCAGAAGGCAGTGGAAGCCAGTTCGTTGGATGCTTTCAAGAGAGAGCTGGATAGAGCTCTTAAGGATAGCGGAGTGAGGGGGTATGGGGAGAAGGCAGGAATGGGGTACTGATTGAGAGTGATCAGCCATGATCGCATTGAATGGCGGTGCTGGCTCGAAGGGCTGAATGGCCTACTCCTGCACCTATTGTCTATTGTCTATTGATCATGGCTGATCATTCTCAATCAGTACCCCGTTCCTGCTTTCTCCCCATACCCCCTGACTCCGCTATCCTTAAAAGCTCTATCTAGCTCTCTCTTGAATGTATTCAGAGAATTGGCCTCCACTGCCCTCTGAGGCAGAGAATTCCACAGATTCACAACTCTCTGACTAAAAAAGTTTTTCCTCATCTCTGTTCTAAATGGCCTACCCCTTATTCTTAAACTGTGGCCCCTGGTTCTGGACTCCCCCAACATTGGGAACATGTTTCCTGTCTCTAACATGTCCAACCCCTTAATAATCTTGTACGTTTCGATAAGATCCCCTCTCATCCTTCTAAATTCCAGTGTATACAAACCTAGTCGCTCCAGTCTTTCAACATATGACAGTCCCGCCATTCCGGGAATTAACTTAGTAAACCTACGCTGCACGCCCTCAATAGCAAGAATATCCTTCCTCAAATTTGGAGACCAAAACTGCACACAGTACTCCAGGTGCGGTCCCATTAGGGCCCTGTACAACTGCAGAAGGACCTCTTTGCTCCTATACTCAACTCCTCTTGTTATGAAGGCCAACATTCCATTGGCTTTCTTCACTGCCTGCTGTACCTGCATGCTTCCTTTCAGTGACTGATGCACTAAGACACCCAGATCACGTTGTACGTCCCCTTATCCTAACTTGACGCCATTCAAATAATAATCTGCCTTCCTATTCTTACCACCAAAGTGGATAACCTCACACTTATCTACATTAAACTGCATCTGCCATGCATCCGCCCACTCACACAACCTGTCCAAGTCACCCTGCAACCTCATAGCATCTTCCTCACAGTTCACACTGCCACCTAGCTTTGTATCATCGGCAAATTTGCTAATGGTACTTTTAATCCCTTCATCCAAGTCATACAAACCTCACCTAGGCAAGTGTTGCCACCTTTTGGCGCCGACAAAGGTACAAAATCGTGAGCTTGCCTGTAGAAACTTCCAAAGTTATTTTCTGGATTGGTTTGATTTCCAGTGGCAGAACGGAGTACCAGACCACCAAAACCAACAAACCGCGGCGGCAAGTGTCCTTTGAACGTAGACCGAGCAGACGTTATTCAAGACGGTCGACACAGCAGCGAGGTAATACTGTAGTGAATGACGTGACGCATGTTAAATTATTGGACTGGTTTCTAAAGGCCTGAGGTGGAGAGGATTTACAATGGCCACATTTCTTTAGTCAGAGGGTGGTGAATCTGTGGACTTCATTGCCACAGAAAGGCATGGAGGCCAAGTCAGTAGATATTTTTAAGGCATAGATAAATTCTAGATTATTAAGGGTGTGGGGGATTATTGGGGGAAAAAGCAGGAGAATGGGGTTAGGAGGGAGAGATAGATCAGCCACGATTGAATAGCGGAGTAGACTTGATGGGGTGAATGGCCTAATTCAGCTGCTATCACCTATGAACTTATGAAAGTGCAAGGGATTCAAATAAAAAGCAAAGAAATGCGGATGTTAGAAATCACAAATAAAAGTAGAAAATGTGAAAGGTGTAGGAAGGAAATGCAGATGCTGGTTTACAGCGAAGATAGACACAAAATGCTGGAGTAACTCAGCGGGTTGGGTAGCATCTCTGGGGAAAAGGAATAGGTGACGTTTTGGGTCGAGATCCTTCTTCAGGCTGAGAGTCAGGGGAGAGAGGAACCAGAGTTATGAGAGATGGTCAGGGAGTGGAAAGAGAAACGGACTGAATGCCTGATGGAAGGTCGTTAATCTGAAACATTCACTCTGTTTCTCTCACTACAGATGTGGCCTTACCTGCTGAGTGTTTCCTGCATTTTTAATATTTTTTTAATTAAAAATCGGGGATTTTAAAAAAAAATCTGATAAAATTTGCAGGTAGATCAATCCCCTAAAAATTGGGCATGTGCTTTTATAACTAATTGCAAGAAATCTTTTGACATTATTAGCGATTGTATAATCAACTAGACCAAGTGGACCCGTTGGGCAACACCTCCTGCATTGGTGCAGCACCCTCTCCTCTCCACCTCTCCCCCTCCCCTCCCCTCCTCCCTCCCCCCCCACTCCATCCCACTCAACCCCCCTTATCCTCCCTCCACCCCTTCCCCCCCCCTCCCTAGGAGATAGATTTAAACTTTAAAATGTGAATAACTTGAAAAATATAACACCAATTTCAATGAGACTTCTTCCATTAGCACCAAAGGGACGATGGTGAGTAAGGTGGGCCTTAAATTGTCGCGCTATCGTGTACCGTTTTGGCTGTAGTTCAGGAACAAACAAACAAATAAACAAACGAGAATTTTAGTATACAGATGAGAGTCAGAGTCTTATGGCATGGAAAATTTCAGCCCAAATTTCTTGGCTAATCCCTTAGCTTTAATGACCTTCCATAGATGCTTCTCGAATAATTGCCTTATTCGAAGTGCAGCTACATAACAAATTCTTTTATATCCTGATTTTTAGATTATTAATATAAACGTTATAATTCTACAATAACCATTACCTGTTAAACTACATGTTCACCAAGAATGTTTCTGACCACTACTCCTCCATTTTGTTTTGCAGCCAATCCTTTCAACAAAAACTTGGAGCCAAGGTAGGTGAACACTTTGCTGAATTGGAGGTTTAATGAACGACAGGGTTGCTGCCAAGTTGACGTCTATTGGGACGGATAATGGCAATAGATTGTTTGTTCAGCCCATGTGGCCGTCGTGCAGGTGGGCAGTGCTCGGAAAACCTGTGGTAAGTTGGAGTTACCACAAGCAACTTGAGGTACTTGAGGTGAGACAGGAATAGACTTGATGTTGCTGATGTGGTCTTGGCAGTGTTGTGGGAGGAGTAGATTTGCACAGACTGGAAACAGATTTGATTTAAAAGGTGCCACTCATATAACTTTGAAGTAAATATTATAATTTTTTTTGCACTAATATCTATTGTTTGAGGAGGAGAACCTCACTTGAGGTTCTTATTGATATTATTTCTGCACATTATCTATAATTTCTCCAATAGGGTCTTAGTCATGAAATATGGAAGCATCCCCTTGGCCCTTTGAGATGATGTCCTTTCTGGATTAATTCCATTTTATTTTATCTATGTTCTATGATCCATTCACCCCCCCCCCCCCCCTCCACCTCCAATCTCTGGATTTAATCACTATGCCACATGATACAGGCAATTTACAGTGGCCAAATAACCTACTAAACTACACACCTCTGGGAAGTGGGAGGAAACTCATGCTGATACAGGGACAAAGTGCAAGCACTCAAGGTCAGAATTGAACCTGAGTCACTGCATCTGAGAGGCAATTGCTTTACCAGCTGTTCCACTGACCTGTCCCATTCTGTGTTCCCTTCTGAACAGATGTTGCTCCCATACAGATGTCTCCTGAGCCTTTATAGTCTCAACCCATCACTGTCCCTCCCCACACAGTGGTCATTGCAGAGTTACTGAAATTGATGCCTTGTTTTACAAAATAGGTAGATATGTTACAGAGATAGATAGATTCTTGGTTAGTACAGGTGTCAGAGGTTGTGGGGACAAGGCAGGAGAATGGGGTTAGGAGGGAGAGATAGATCAGCCATGATTGAATGGCGGAGTAGACTTGATGGGCTGAATGGCCTATTTCTACTCCTGTCACTTATGATCTTATGTTATGACAGCACCAAACAAAGGCATTATGTTCTAAAGCTTTGCAAAGCCACTTGCATTCCCCTCTCTCTCGACGATAGCGTCCCTTTTTAAAATGCAATTTCTTTCCAGTTCGCCTGTGGTGAAGTGGAAACCTTTCTTCCCAAGAATGCAATTTGTTCTCGTTTATCAGTCATGCTGTGGTTGTACTTCCTGCCCAGTGAAGCACAGCATGCTATTGTAGCGAATGCAGGGGTGGGTCTCAATCTTTAAAGCACTCCCTGGCCAAGCTGACGGAACACCGAGCGAAGGGAATGTGATTCATACGATACGATGGAACTTTATTTATCTCAGGAGGGAAATTGATCTGCCAACAGTCATAAAACACAAGATACATGAAACATGAAATTAAAGTGACCAGTGGAAAGGATTGAGGATGTGCAAAGATGGTGGGGGGGGGGGGGGGGGGGGGTGGAGGGGAGGGAGGGGGGGTTGGAGGGGAGTCAGTCTACCCCACTACAGAAGGGGGAGGAGTTGTGTAGTTTGATAGCCACAGGGAAGAAGGATCCTATCTACAGCAGTTCTCTGACGACTCTGCCATCATCGGCCTCATCACAGGCGACGATGACAGGGCGTACAGAGAACTGATCAAGGAGTTTGTGGACTGGTGCCAGCGGAACCGCCTCCGGATTAATGCGGGGAAAACCAGGGAGATGGTGGTAGATTTCCGCAGGCACAGCCAGATCCCCCCGACACCGGTGAACATCCAGGGAATGGATATCGGGAGGGTGGATTCTTATAAGTATCTGGGTGTTTACCTCAATAATAAATTGGACTGGACCGAAAACACCAATGCATTATACAGAAAGGGCCAGAGCAGACTTTATCTGCTGAGGAGACTCAGTTCCTTTGGAGTGCAGGGGGCACTCCTAAGGACCTTCTAAATGTATCAGCCATTTTCTATGGAGTGATCTGCTGGAGCAACAGCATCTCAGCGGCGAAAAGAGACTTGACAAGCTGGTCAGGAAGGCCAGCTCTTTCCTGGGTTGCCCCCTCGACTCAGTGCAGGCGGTGGGAGAGAGGAGGATGATGGCAAAGTTAACATCGCTGCTGGACGACTCCCACCCCATGCACTGAGTAGCTCCTTCAGTGACAGACTCCTTCACCCCTAGTGTGTGAAGGAGAGAAAGAGGAGGTCCTTCCTTCCCGCTGCTGTGAGACTGCACAACCAGCACTGCTCCCAGCGGACGAGTTAACAGTAACAGTTAAGGAATACACAGTAAACTGATGACAATTTATCCTTGTCTTTACTTTTATTTGTAATGAACGATCTCTTGCTCTCCATTTTGCTGCTGTAACACTGTAATAATAAAGGAATATATTATTGTGCTGCATCTTAGTGGAACCAGTCTGTTGCTGAAGGTACTCCTCAGGTTTACCAGTGGTTCATGGAGGGGGTGAGCTGTATTGTCCACATGCTCCGCAGTTTGAGGTGCATCTTGAATTTTCCCTGAATACAAAACTCCTGGAGGAACAATACCCATGTACAAGCACCTCGAGTGAAGCCTAGTCATTGAAGTGGGGTTGTCTCAGACTGATGACTACGCTTCACATCACTTGGACTTACTGCGACTATTTTTGTACACAAACAATGAACACTCTGTGTTGAGTCGAGTTGGAATTTATGGCAGTAAATGTTGACTTTATCCCTCACAGATCAACAGACTTTCCATTCCTACAAAACTGAACTCATTGATAAATTGACCAACCTTTTGAAGTGGAGCAGACAATTCTAATGTAGTTTTCTAATTGATCGGCTGCAATTACCAAATTAACACACCATACGTCCCCTCCAGGTTAAGAATGCTTGACTTACGGACAGCCCAATAAATATGACTGAGCGTATTTAGGTCAGAGATACATACAGCGCGGAAACAGGCCCTATAGCCCACCGAGTCCGTGCCGACCAGCAATCCCCGTACACTAACATAACCTACACGCTAGGTATATTTTACAAGTCTTATCGAAGCCAATTAACCTGCAAACTTGTATGTCTTTGGAGTGTGGGAGGAAACCAGAGCACCCAGAGAAAACCCACGTGGTCACGGGGAGAATGTACAAACTCCACACAAACAGCACCCGTAGTCGGGATCGAACCCGCGTCTCTAGCGCACCACTGTGCCTAGTAGGGCACCTGTGGGATGAAGGGGATGATTCATCAGCTGCTACAGGCATCTTCTGCCTTTTGGGGATGGATTGTTTCTCTGTGATCACTTTCCTTCTCCCCTCTTTTCCTCCTTGTATCCGATTATTTAGAAACTCCCTTGATCTAGCATCTGAGTAATCTTTCTTGCTTTCCTTTAGACTAACCAGTGCCCTGAATCCCATTTTAAAATCAGCTGCTCTCTGTTTCCCACACTCCCTTTAAACTGGCTGGAACCCTCATTCCCGCACAGCCTTTAAACACACCAGGACCTTGTTTTCCACACTTCCTTTAAACTCCCTCTTTCTTGCAGTCCCTTTAAACTTACCGGGACCCAGTTTCCCACACTCCCTTCAAGCACAACAAGGCCCTCTTTGTCGCAGTCCTTTTAACCTCCCTAGGGTTCTGTTTTTGGTGCTCTTTTTAAAGTCGTCAGATCAATTGGAAAATGTATTATTCCACTAGCTAGCATCTGTTTGCAAAAGGAGAATTAAGCGTGGATTGGGGCATTAGGAGGGGTACTATCTAGAAGTCTAGAAAATCTGCCCAACTTTCAATGTTGTGAAAGTTCTGTATTGTCAGAGCTTCACTGTAATTATAAATTAAGGCCGCTGTAACTGAATTCTGCATTCTTCCCTGGTCATTATATAAATCTTTTGGTAGGTTATTAAAATTATTGCCTCACTTCTGATATTTACCCATTATTCCTATGCGAAGTTGAGCAGAAAGTCCGTCGGGCTGTTTATCCTGTGAGATAGGTTGAGATATCCCAAATTCTAATCCCAGCTTTACTTGATGTTAATACACAGGGGCATCTTTCAACAGTGCAGTGATTTATGAAACGCCAAAAGCTCCCAAAATAAACTTTTTGGTCTTTCAAGCCAAGTCCCTGGGCAGGTGGGAGTTGCAGTTGGAAGGGATGATGTTAGGACCGTGCAAACAAAGCTTGTTAGTTGAAGCCGAAGTGGGTCTTCCAAGAATCTTTTAGGCTGTCTTCTTTAGTAAATTGCAAGTTTCACTACTTTCTGTGTGGGGGGTGGGTAGCCTATTATACTGTATGAAATTTCGTTAAATTATTGGGCGGGCTTTTAAAAATGAACACTACATTTTGTAAAATACTCTTAGATACTAACCTTTAGTTTTCTGGCTGCAAACCTGTTTCTGTGTTTTGTTTTCCATTTTATTCATGATGAAATGTTCCCAGTTGGACAAACAGAGAGATTATTTACATTGTTTTGGAGAACTTGATGCAGAATTTTCTTTTCAGGAAAGTTAAAATGTATTGTACTTCATTTAAAACTAATTTGAGGCCATTGTTCTTTTTCTCCTCCAACCAGTTTGCTCTTTAACACAGCAAGCCAGAAACTTGCCTCTCAGGTATGTCTTCCGAATGTGTGTTAAGTGTGTTCACTGCTTGCTTCATTCACAGGTTGCATTGTCTAATGCTACGCCCCGCAGTGCACTTTGGTCAGGAGTCCCTGAGCTGAGACTGCAACAGCTGTATCTTGCGGGAAATGGGGTTCTCCTTGAAAGTCATTTAAATAATTGACAACACACTTCCATCTGCTTGAACTTAATTGATGAAAGTGTGACTCTTAGCTTCTGGCATTCTGTGAAAGTCATAATCACACTGCATTCACAGAATTGCACAACGAGGAAGTTATTTATCCCATTTTGCCTGTGATGGTTCTTTAACGCTACTCAATTAGCCCATTCTACTGCTGTTCCCCCCCCCCCCCCAAAATGGAGAGGGTACAATGGAGATTTACTAGAATGTTGCCTGGGTTTCAGCACTTAAGCTACAGAGAGAGGTTGAACAGGTTGGGTCTTTATTCTTTGGAGCGTAGAAGGTTGAGGGGGGACTTGATAGAGGTTTTAAAAATTTTAAGAGGGACGGACAGAGTTGACGTGGGTAGGCTTTTCCCTTTGAGAGTGGGGAAGATTCCAACAAGGGGACATAGCTTCAGAATTGAGAGACAAAAGTTTAGGGGTAACATGAGGGGTAACTTCTTTACTCAGAGGGTGGTGGCTGTATGGAATGGGCTTCCGGTGGAAGTGGTGGAGGCAGGCTCGATTTTATTATTTAAGAGTAAATTGGATAGGTATATGGATAAGAGGGGATTGGAGGGTTATGTTCTGAGAGCAGGTAGATGAGACTAGGTCAGAGAGAGTGGTCGGCATGGACTGGTAGGGCCGAACGGGCCTGTTTCCGTGCTGTAGTTGTTATATGGTTATATGCATGGAAACAGGCCATTCAGCCCAATTTGTCCATACTGGCCAACTTGCCTAACCGACTAATCTAATACCCGTCACCTAGCCAATGTTCCTCCAAACCTCTCCTATGTACCTGTTCAAATATCTTTCAAATGTTGTAATTGTACCTGCCTTCACCATTTCTTCTGGTTGCTCATTCCATACATGTGAAAATATTGCCCTTTGGTCCCCATTAAATCACCCCCCTCTTTCCTTAAGCCTTGTAGCTTTAGATTCTCCTACTTTGGGGAAACTACTGTGGCTGTCCACATTATCAATGACCCCTCAGGATTTTATGTACCACTATATGCAAGGTATTGGTTTATTATGGTCACACACACACACACACCAAGATACAGTGAAAACTTTGTTTGGCATGTTATCCAGTCAAATCTTCCATATTTCAATACAATCAAACCATGTAAAATATATTTTTACAGCTGCAGAAAAAGTGTTGATAAAGGAGGTTTGCATCAAGGTGGGCTGGAGGATTAGGAATACATCCTTGGCTTATGAGATACATTTTAAAAAGTGCAAAGGGTGCAATTAAGTCAGTTGGGAGATGGAACTACACCTTTAGTTTATGAGAGGACTGTTCAGTTGTCCTATAACAGCAAGGACGAGGCTGTTCCTGAATCTGGTGATGCATGTTTTCAAACTTTTGTACCTGAAGGAAGAGGAGAAGATGGAATGACCGGAATGGGGTGTCAATGGTCCTCCATTGTGTTGGCTGTTTTCCTGAGGCAGCGTGAAGTGTAGATGGAGCCGTTGGGAGGAGAGGCTGGTTTACGTGATGGTCTGGGATATATCCATAACTCTCTCCAATTTCTTGTTGTCTTGGGCAGAGCTGTGGCCAAACCAAGCTGTGTGGCAATCCGCATAGGATATTTTCTTTGGTGCAATTGTAGAAGTAGGTGCCAAACCTCCTCAGTAGTCTAAGGAAATAGGGGAGTTGGTGTAATTAGCAGACAAATTTAAACTCTTAGCATTAAATGAGGTTCTCACATTGGATGGGATGGGGAGAGATGCATGTTCATATCCAACATATAAGTCACTTCAGATTGCTCTTTACGAATATTCACACAACTGTCGTTCCTGTCTTTTAAGACCGTAACTATGAGATCGATGATCCCTGTTGTGACGGCATTGCCCAATGCCCCTGTGCCAATTGAAATAGAAAATCTTCCCAGAAGCCCGGGACACAATCAATCTGAGAAGAGGAGGTAAGGATGATTTATTGTTCAACAACTAGCGTTATGTGTGCGTGTGAGTTTGTCAGAAGAATTTTGATTGTTATTTCACCGTACAAATGCACTTAAAGCTTAGTTTAAGATTGTGTCCGATAATATATGTTGGTGGCATATTGGTGATTTGAAAAGTCAAATATGATATGGCTGATCGTTGAAATATTTTCTTTCATTGTTGCCTACAATGATTTACCAGGTTCTTTTAATAGCACAAAGCTGTGCCTCTGCCATTCACTGCTGCAGACGGCTGTGGAGGCCATCATTGGATATTTGTGAGGCACAGATTGACAGATTCTTGATTAATAAGGGTGTCGGGGGTTATGGGGGGAAGGCAGGAGAATGGGGTTGAGAGGGAAAGATCGATCGGCCATGATTGAATTGCAGTGTAGATTTGATGGGCCGAATGACCTAATTCTGCTCCTTGAACTTGTGAACTTGCGAACTGATTTGACCCGTTAGGCTTCTTCCATTATTTGTTCCCTGATATCCTGGGGATAGTTAACAATGGGGATAGTTGCCCAGAATATATTGTAGGCAAGAATGAAATTTGTGTGTTCTTCCACCTCAGCAGATTTACCAAGTCCCCTACAAGCTCGACTGGGATATTGGGCAAGGGAATGGATGATGGACCCAGATAAAGGTCCTCATCGTTTTAGAATACCTTTCTAAGATTAGCTCCAAGCCTCCTTTTCTCCAGGGAAAACAGTCCGAGCTTATCCAGTCTCACCTCATAACTCAAGCCCTCCAGTCCAGGAAACACAACCTTCTTTACAGCCCTCTAGATTAATCACACTCTTCCTACAGCATTTATGACTAGAACTGCCAACAATACTCCAATTATAGCCTAACCAACAATTTGTACAATTGTAACCTGTTATCGCAACTCCAATACTCAATGACTTGACTTGTAAAGGAAAGCACATCATATGCTGTCTTCACCACTCGTTTACAGTCTGAAGAAGGGTCTGAAGAAACGTCACCCATTCCTTCCCTCCTGAGATGCTGCCTGACCTGCTGAGTTACTCCAGCATTTTGTGAATAAATACCTTCGATTTGTACCAGCATCTGCATTTATTTTCCTACACTACTCGTTTACCTGTGTTACCTTTCGGGGAACTATGTCCCTGTAACTCAAGACCTCTCAGTTCAATAACACTCCCCATGGCCCTGATATTTATTAAGTGAATCCAGGCCTGGTTCAACTTCCCCAAACCTCATCACTTTGCACTTGCCAGAGTTAAATTCCATCAACCATTTCCCCATACACTTGGCCTATTCTACACAGTAGGGGCAATGTACAATTTTTACTGAGGCCAATTAACCACAAACCTGTCTGTCTTGGGAATGTGGGAGGAAGCCAGTGCGCCCGGGGAAAACCCACACAGTCACAAGGAGAAAATGCAAACTCCGTACAAACAGCACCCGTAGTCAGGATCGAACCCGGGTCCAAAGTTGCCGCTATCATATTTGAACTTTTCATGGCCAAGCACAATGTTTGGATGCAATATACCGCGGTAAGGTGCGATGATTGTCCTACCATGGGACTTATTTATGGTTAGAATATACCAGAATGGTACAAAATCAACAAGGGGTTGAATCTGAGATGGTCCCTTACACCAGACCCTGGGCTGGAATGATCGCCATTTCAGATCAGTCCTGGACGTTCTGGGTTGTAATTAAAATAAGCCCTAATTAGCACGTGGAACTTCAATAATGCCACGTTGGTTTGTGTGAAGCCTCATTGTCCATTGAAAGATTTCAGCTGTCTAACAAGCATTGACAATGAGAGCAATTGTATTTATAATCCAAGACCATGTAACAATGAGGCTTCACTGCTCCATAAACCTTTTCCTTTCCAAATCTCGTTTGTTGTACAGGTTTGACAATGATACCAGTTGAAAGGGTTTTAAATTGTTGGGCGCTGCTAACGACTGCAAGTGCTTGTCTGCTGCTCAAAGGTGTGATGATCTTCATTCTGTTTTCCTGTGCTACTGTGTACGCTGTAAGCTCTGCAGCTCTGATCAAAGTCATTGAATCAACTGGCTTCTCTGAATTTTTGTCTCTGTCTCTGGAATCTGTGTGTGGTCAAGGTGGTGGAACTCACCGGAGGTTGACGTAATGCGAAGCCGTTGAATGCAGTTGTGTTCCTTCTGTTGGTGGGTGATGGTTTTCCTCTTTGGTCTGATTGCTGGCTGTGCCATGGGATGGGCTGGCCATAATGGAATTAATTTTCTGCTTCCATGAAGGACCATTTTCTGCATGCCTCAATTTGTGCTTGTAACTAAAGTAAAGGCTCGCTTTTCCTGCAAAATCATCTGATTAATTTACGTGGCTGTGTGAGATTAGCCTCGAGATGCAAAGGGAATAGAAGACGTAGGCCCTTGAACCTAATCTTCATTTAGCTTAGAGATACAGTGTCACAGCGATAGAGTTGCTGCCTTACAGCGCTAGAGACCCGGGTTTGATCCCGACTATGGGTGCTGTCTGTATGGAGGTTGTACATTCTCCCCATGACCTGCATGGGTTTTCTCTGGATGCTTTGGTTTCCTCTCGCACTTCAAAGATGTACAGGTTTGTAGGCTAATTGGCTTGGTATAATTGTATATTGTGCCTGGTGTGCGTAGAATAGCCCACCGAGTCTGCGCCGACCAGCGATCATCTCGTGCACTAACACTATCCCACACACTAGGGACAATTTACAAATTGTTTTGCCCAAGCCAATTAACCAACAAACCTGATTGTCTTTGGAATGTGGGAGGAAACCAGAACACCCGGAGAAAAACCGCGCTGTCACAGGAAGAACGTGCAAACTCCACATAGATAGCACCCATAGTTAGGATCAAACCTGGGTCTCAGACGCTATAAGGCAGCAACTCTACCGCTCCGCCACTGTGCTGCTCCGTTTGATAGGCTTGCGCCTCTTATCTTGCATCACATCACCACTGTAGTATTTCCATATCTTCATATCCATTGCTGTTCTTGTCTTTATGACCAATAATTTGTCAATCTCAGTCTTAATTATACACAGTGATCGAACATCCACAGCTATTGCAGATGGAGATTTTCAAAGATTAGCAGCTAAAATACATGGATGTTGTGATCATGGTGATGCTGAATTGGCTTAATATAAATAGGAGAACTAATTATTTAAAAGATGCAAAGGGGATGAATTTTTAAAATTCACTTGGAAAAATGTTTCTGTTCAAAACTTGTCCAGACCAACCAGGAAGGAAATATTGTTGATCAACATCAAGTGCTGGAGTAATTCAGTTTCTTTAGAGAAAAAGAATAGACGTTTCGGGTCAAGACCCTTCTTCAGATTAACACAGAGAATCTGCCGAAGACATAAAAAGCTGGAATGACTCAATGAGTCAGGCAGCATCTCTAGAGAGAAGGAATGGGTGACATTTAGGGTCGAGATCCTTCTTCAGACATCACCCCTGAACTGTAGAAGGGTCTCGACCCGAAACGTCACCTATTCCTTTTCTCCAGAGATGCTGCCTGACCCTCTGAGTTACTCTGGCATTTTGTCTCCATCTTCAGTGTAAACCACCATCTGCAGATCCTTATAAAGGGCATATTGTTGGTTTTGATTTTGGGAAATAAGATGGGCCAATTGGAACCAGTATCAGTGAGGGAATGTTCAGGAAAGAGAGATTATATATCATGAATTTTACAACACCTGTGAATTAAAAAAAAAGATTTGTCACATTATAAAAACTGCGGGGTAAAATGTGCATTAATGTTGAAATTTGGACACCATTAAATGCTGACAAAGCATCAAAAGGAACAAGCTCTAAATACACTCTCTAATTGGGTAATATAACATAAGGGTGAAAGCTTGACCTAAAACTTGCACGTCACTCATCAGACTCTGACCAGTTATCCAATATTCCACTGGAAGTGATTTGAGGAAAAGTAAATGCCCAAAGCTTTCTCCAAGTTACTTGTTCCAAGAGCTAATTCTAGTTTAGTTTAGAGATACAGCGCGGAAAGGCTCTTTGGCCCACGAGTCCGCGCCGACCAGCGATTCCTGCCCACTAACACTATCCTACACACGCTAGAAGCAATTTACAATTTTTCTAAGCCAATTAGCGCACAAACCTGGATTTGGGGTGGAAACCGGAGCTCCCGGGCAAAACCCACGCATGTCACAGGGAGAATGTACAAACTCTGTACAGACAAACACCCGTAGTCAGGATCGAACCAGGGTGTTTGCCACTGAAAGGCAGCAACTCTACCACTGTGCCACCAGCTAGTGTGGATGATTAAACAGAACAAACAACCTGTAACCTGCTTCCTTGAAGCTTTGTCACCCATTCTCTTGGCAGGCTGGTTTCTCTGGGAAGATGTGAAACACAAACCCTCCCACAGAGTACCGAACCACCTTTTTGGGCATTATGTGGAGTGAATTCAAGTCATTATGTTCCACACTTTTCATTGGCAATATTATAGCTGTCTCCCCTGCAGCATCATCACTAAAATGCTGTATTTTCTCATTGCCTTCCTGACCCAAATTAAATTGTATTCTTTAAATATCACCATACTATCCAAATAATCTTGTGCCAAATGAATGTAATTGTTCATAAGTTCATAAATTGTTAGAGCAGAATTCGGCCATTTGGCCCATCAAACTTAACTCCACCATTCAATCACGGCTGATCTATATTTCTCTCTCAACCCCATTCTCCAGCTTTTTTCCCCATAACCCCTGACATCCTTATTAATTAATGTGTTGTAAAATTTAAAATAGAACAATTCTGTCTTGGAAACTGAGCTATTTCAGACATTTGTTCCAATGCCTCAAAGCTGGTGTTTTATACGTTCCATTATTGAGTAGGTAATCGTAAACCAATTTAATCCCAAACCGTATACCAATGATGGTGCTTTGCACATGAGAAATTAATGGTAGATTCTGCAGTAAATTAAGATAACATTTCAGGGTCAATTCCTCTTATCTCCCCTGGTGGAAGGGGGGGGGGGGGGGGGGGGGGTTATATCACACTGAGAAATAAGCGGTTCCTCTGATCCTAGATGCATTTGAGAAGGTGATGATGGCTGTGGTTAACATTGCATGTTGCTTCTGCTTGCTCTGTTCTGAAATGGTTACAGCATGAAGATGAACTGGCCTCCTGTCCCCACTGTGCTGAAGAATGAGGGGCAGAGTTGGAGCCATAGCTATATGAGGTCATGCAAAGATAATATTTTCTGTTAAGTGGTTGTAAGGAAAACACTATAGTTATGGCCTAGTTATCACACTGAGCTCTGCAAATGTTGTCTGCGTCTCATATTGTTTCTTGCATTAGAGCCTGTCACTACTATCTTTCAATAATCCTGCACTTGATCTTTATGTTACCTTTTTTTTTAAAGCAATGTTATCTCTAGTGTTCGGAAGATTAGTTTAGTTTAGAGATACAGCACGGAATAAGCGATCCCCGTTTATTGACACTATCCTACACCCACCAGGGACAATTTCTACATTTACCAAGCCAATTAACCTACATACCTGTACGTTTTTTGGCGTGTGGGAGGAAACCGAAGATCTCGGAGAAAACCCACGCAGGTCACGGGGAGAACGTACAAACTCCGTACAGTCAGCACCCCGAGTCGGGATCGAACCCGGGTCTCTGGCGCTGCATTCGCTGTAAGGCAGCAACTCTACCGCTGCACCACCGTGCCGCCCTTGTGTTGAATACATATAGCATGTCTAAGAACCTGTGTCTGACAGATTGCAACAGATCTCCACATAAAGGCCCAGACTGGAAAGGGTACAGAGAGGACAAGCTGAAAAGTGTACAAAGAAGATTCACAAGGATGTTGCTCGGGCTCGAGGGTCTGAGCTGTCAGGAGAGGTTGAGTAGGATGGGGCTCTATTCCTTGGAGTGCAGGAGGATGAAGGGTGATCTTATTGAGGTGTATAAAATCATGAGAGGAATAGATCGGGTAGATGCACAGTATCTTGCCCGAAGTAGGGGAATCGAGGACATAGGTTTAGGGTGAAGGGGAAAAGATTTAAAAAGTAATCTGAGGGGTAACTTTTTCACACAAAGGGTGGTGGGTGTATGGAACAAGCGGCTAAAGGAGGTAGTTGAGGCAGGGACTATCCCAACATTTAAGAAACAGTTAGACAGGTACGTGAAAGGACAGGTTTGGAGGGATATGGACCAAACACGGGCAGGTGGGACTAGTGTAGCTGGGACATGTTGGCCGGTGTGGGCAAGTTGGGCCGAAGTGCCTGTTTCCACACTGTATCACTCTATGATTATTACTCAGGGACAGAACACAAAATGTCCTGGCATGGTGGAAACATTTAGCAGGAGGAAACAGAAGGCCGAGATAGAGTGGATATTGGAGAGGATGTTTCCAGTAGGGGGAGAGTCTAGGACCAGAGGGCACAGCCTCAGAATAAAAGGACGTACCATTGGAATGGAGTAACAGAGGAATTTATTTCGACAGGGGGTGGTGAATCTGCAGAATTCGTTGCCACAGACGGCTGTGGAGGCCAAGTCATTGGGTATTTTTAAAGCAGTGATTGCTAGGTTCTTGTTAGGTTGGAGCGTCAAAGGTTACGTGGAGAAGGCAGGAGAATGGGGTTGAGAGGGACAAGTAGTTTAGCCATGATCAAAAGGTAGAGCAGACGCCACTGAACATAGAGCATGATATTAATCTCCAGAGCAACGGCAAAAAGGACCATCCATTTGTCGGTTCTGTTGAACATGTTTAACATTAGTGTAGTGTTGTGTAGAATGACCAGAGTCCCTTCAATGTGAAGATGGGACTTTGTCACTCCAAGGACTGTGTGATCTTCACTCCTGCTGGTACTTTCATAGTCAACTGATCTTTAATGGGTAGATTGATGAAGACTGATTTGGAGAGGTTTAGCCCTCATGGGCAGCACAGTGGTGCAGCGGTAGTGTTGCTGCCTCGGAGCATTAGAGACCTGGAATTGATCCTGATTACAGGTGCTGTCTGTACAGAGTTTGTACGTTCTCCCTGTGACCGTGTGAGTTTTCTCCGGGTTCTCCAGTTTGTTTCAAAAAGTTAGTTTGTTCCTCATCTACCATGGGCACAGTCTAGCAATTGTGCCCATCAGGACCCAGCCAGCTCAGGCATTAATGGTACCACAGTTATACCCACATTGCATTGATTCCCCCACTCAGAGAATAATCTGTTACATTGCAACTCAGTGTTTCCAAGTGTTCAATATGGAGGCTGCTAACTAATTAACTAAAGAGTAGCAGTCGGTGACCAATGTATCCGTGTTTACTCAGGACTTGCATGAAGTCTCCTCCCACTATTTTTCTCTCAATAGACAATAGGTGCAGGAGGAGGCCATTCGGCCCTTCGAGCCAGCACCACCATTCAATGTGATCATGGCTGATCATTCTCAATCAGTACCCCGTTCCTGCCTTCTCCCCATACCCCCTGACTCCGCTATCCTTAAGAGCTCTATCTAGCTCTCTCTTGAATGCATTCAGAGAATTGGCCTCCACTGCCTTCTGAGGCAGAGAATTCCACAGATTCACAACTCTCTGACTGAAAAAGTTTTTCCTCATCTCAGTTCTAAATGGCCTACCCCTTATTCTTAAACTGTGGCCCCTTGTTCTGGACTCCCCCAACATTGGGAACCTGTTTCCTGCCTCTAACGTGTCCAACCCCTTAATAATCTTATACGTTTCGATAAGATCCCCTCTCATCCTTCTAAATTCCAGTGTATACAAGCCTAGTCGCTGTGGTGGCCAAGTCAGTGTCTATCCTCCAAAAAGCTGCTGGTAGGTTAATTCCGCCTTCATGTAGATAAGTGGCAAAAGAATTGAAGGAGAGGTCGGACAGGTTCATTTAGACAGGTACATAGTTGGGAAAGGTTTAGAGGGATATGGTCCAAACGCAGGCAGATGCCACTAGCATAGAAGGGCCATCTTGGTTGGCACAGGCAAGTTGGGCCGAAGGGCCTGTTTCCATGCTGCATGACTCTAGAGTTTGTCGGAATACGAGAGAAAATAATTTGCAAAGCCGCAGGGAAATAAGAAGGGAGAATGGGAATGATGGAGGTACTTTGGGAGCTGGCATGAACCCAAGGGGATAAATTACCTCTTTCTGTGTCACAATACGTAGTAAATGGATCTCCATGTCACTTCAATAAGCAAGATAGACACAAAGTGCTGGAGAAACTCAGCAGGTCAGGCAGCATCTCTGGAGAAAAGGAATAGGCGATGTTTTGGGTTTGAACCCTTCTTCAGACAGGGACTTCAGACCTCAGAGTCTGAAAGAGGTTTCTGACCCGGAAGGTCACCTATTCCTTTTCTGCGGGGTTGCTGCCAGACCTGCGGAGTTACTCCAGCACTTTGTGTTTATCTTCGGTATAAATCAGCATCTGCAGTTCCTTCTTGCACACTTCAGTCACCAGTTGAGTTAACCATGTTATTGTGTGTCTCGAGTCACATAGAAGATTAGAAACAGACTTTCTCCTTCCTGCATGTAAACGATACGATTCGATAGAACTTTATTTATCCAAGAAGGGAAATTGATCTTCCAACAATAAAAAACCCCACAAAATCCATGAAACATGAAATTAAAATGATGAGTGGATCAATGAGTTTCATCAGATAACCACTTTGCTCTGCCGAGGTGAAGTTAGAAATGCCGAGTAAACTTAAAATGAGCAATGTTAAATGATGTGACACAACTATGCCATTTGGCATGGGAAAATAGTTGTTTCACAGTCAGACTAACTAATTGACGTTGAGCCAAAGAACATGGTGAAAGAAGTAGGTTTGAAACAAGCTTCTGAAGGAGAATGGAGAGATAGGGGTTTGGGGGGAGGATTTCCAGAGCCAGTAAAACAATAAAAGATAACCTTCAAGGCTACATTTTTCTGATAGCGTGCTTGATATTTTGAAATAGTTACCATCCAGCGAATGCCAGTTAATAATTATTTACTGTGCAGTTGAAAGTTGAGCACCCCAGCCAGAAAATAGACACAGAAAGCTGGAGTAACTCAGCGGGCCAGACAGCATCTCTGGAGAAAAGGAATAGGTGACGTTTCGGGTCGAGGCCCTTCCTCAGACGGAGGGAAACGTCACCTGTTCCTCTTCTCCAGAGATGCTGTCTGACCCGCTGAGTTACTCCAGCTTTTTTGTGTCTATCTTTGGTTTAAACCAGCATCAGCAGCAGCTCCCTACACACTCCAACTGGAGGTTATGGAGTTGGTACAAGAGATTTCAGTGCTTTAAATCTTTCCTGTCTCCCTCTTCCCAACACACATATTCATTCCTCTTCTTCTTCTTCTTCTTCTTCTTCTTCTTCTTCTGGGCTTCTATCAACCTTGTGACTCACTCCCTTCCTAGACGGCTGACTGCTAACCACTAACTCTGCCCCATGGTCCAGGCTACCCTGCGCTGATGGCTCCCTGCTCCTCCAACGTGCGTGGAATCCGCAGGCCGCTGCCGCCGACAGGACCTACACTGAGTTTGTCTATGCGCACAATCTGAAGAATGCTGGAGCACAGTAACAAAACAAAAAAACGCACACAATGCCAGCCTTTGTTTCAATCTCAACCCAAGGAATGGACACTGAGTTATCGCTGCTCGATGATAAATATGTGGTGAATGAAGATTGGCGGGGGGGGGGGGGGGGGGGGGAGAGTGGAGCTACTGTTCGTGCAGTAAGGAGTCTTGTTCTTTGAACGGGGTTGGTGACAGGGGCTGGGTAATGGCAGGTGGGAATGAGGGATGTTCACCAGTGATGTGCTCCGTGTACAGTTTCCTTGTCAATTTACCGACAAACCAGGCGATCAGGAAGTAACGTTTTCTTCTGTATAAAGTGACTTTTGCCCATTTGTAATAATGGCAACCCCTCACACTGCCAATCTACCATCCCTTTCCTCTTAGACACACACACAAAAAGCTGGAGTGAGTATCTCAGCGGGTCAGGCAGCGTCTCTGGAGAAAAGGTATAGGTGACGCTTCGGGTCGAGACCCTTCTTCAGACTGAGAGTCTGGAGGGGAGAGCACTCGACCTGAAACGTCACCTGTTCCTTTTAAGGGTCTCTACCCGAAATGTCACCTGTTCCTTTTCTCCAGAGATGCTGTCTGACCCGCTGAGTTACTCACTCCAGCTTTTTGCGTCTATCTTCGGTTTAAACCAGCATTTCCAGTTCCTTCCTACACATCCCGTTCCCCTTCCCCCATTCCAAAACCAGGACAAGTCTGAACACAACCATCTGAAGATGGTTGTTTTCAACGACCAAATAACTTCAATCCCCTCCGTCTTTACATCTCTTGCACCCGAAGTCGAACGCCCTAACAACGCACTCCCTTGTGTTCAAAAAGATGAAAAGGGATCTAGTTTATCCCAAATGTTCACATCTGCGCGGAATAGCTGGTGCCTTTGGTTGTTGGTCGACTCGGGAGAGATGTGTGGACTGAGTAGAACAAGTGTTGGCACCATGCCAGTACTGGGTTAATGCCCGCTTTAATTGTGCATGTATTCTGTTTTAAATTAGAAACCGATATTCCACTGTTTTGCCTAAAATTAGGTGCTGCTTTTTGTTCAGTTAAAATGTCCGGTATTTTTTTTCTTCTTCTTTTTAAATTGATTTCTGAATGCATCGCTCCTTTACATTAAGAAAGTGTAGGAGGGAAAAGTCGACTTGCATTTAGGAATTGGATTCTCCCCTTTCTTTCCTTGAACCACAAACCTCTGAGTGAGAATGCAGTGTGTTCTGCTTCTTCCTCTTTTTTTTTTTTCCCCCACTGGAGGCTGTGTTTATTGACGCAGGCAATGTTGCACAGTGATTGCACCTGCAAGACCTCAGACTTCAGACGAGAAGCCAGCTGCGGTGGACCTCTGCAGAAATGCACGACTCACACGCAGCAATGCAAACCATTCATCTAATCCTGTGTACTTTTGGGAAGCCACCACTTGTTTTCACCTCAGTTGAATTCTCGTTCCCTTTGCTACTGATTTTTTTTATTTTTATAACGGTCGTTACAAGGCCCAGGGAATAAGGAAATAAAGATTTGTTTTCTTAAAAACCAAAACACTGGAAATGGATGATGCATATCCATGGTGATGAAGTGCATTGTTCGAGATTGCATTAACTGTGCCTGATATTTATAGCTCAAATTTTCAAAATTGACTCTGTTTTATTCTTATTGATATTGTCTTTTTCAAGATGTTTAGAATTGTAAATCAAGTTAATACTGTTTTGCCTTGCTTATTTCTGTTTCCAGCATTGAGACATTGTGCCACATTCATAAAGTGCCTTTAAAAACCATCATCTACCCCTGCATTGTATTTCTTTATCTGCATAACTGTGCCTTTTGGAACAAGCTTTAATTTTTTTTGGAGGCATTTTTTAATTTATTAGTAAAGCATTATTTTAGTAATAATACCCGCGCCTCAAGACTATTGACTCTTAATAGTTCACGACATTTAGATTAATGGTTTACGCATCCACGATAACAGCATTTTGATTACTGTCTCTCCAATGTACACAAAGACATCGCGGGGCAGAAACTCTTCAGCACGAACCAGTTACTGGGAAACTTTATCTGAAAATTGGATTGTGTTGCTTGGGATTTGAAGGCAGGCTTGCACTAATGCAAGGTGTTTTGTCCACAGTCCCAATCCTAGTGTTGTTAATCACTGTTTCATTAATGCAGTCTGATAGGCGCATAAGATAATGCTGGAAGCAACTAGGAAGACACTGGAATGATCTGCTGAGTTCCTCCGGCAGTTTGTTTTTTTGGTTTAGTTTATTGTCACGTTTACCGAGGTACAGTCAAAAGCTTTTGTTGAGCGCTACTCAGTCAGCGGAAAGGCTACACATGATTACTATCAAGCCATCTACAGTGTAGAGATGCGTGATAAAGGGAACAATGTTTAGTGCCATGTAAAGTCCGATTAAAGGTCTCCAATGAGATAGATAGTAGCTCGGGACTGCTCACTTGTTGTCGATAGGATGGTTCAGTTGCCTGAAAACAGCTGGGAAGAAACTGGCCCTGAATCTGGAGGTGTGCATTTTTACACTTCTATACCACTTGCCCCTAATGGGAGAGAGGAGAAGACGGGACATGTGGCCAGGGTGTGATTTGTCCCCACATTCAATCAAGGCTCATGGTTGATATCAATGACACATTTCTGCACAAATCCCATGTCCCTGGAATCCTTTCATAAAAATCAATTGATATTTGGTTATTATCTCCATATTTTTTCTTGATGACAGAAGGAGCCCTTTTGGTCCATTGAGTAATGAGAGGAGTAGATCGGGTAGATGCACAAAGTCTCTTGCTCAGAGTGGGGGAAATCGATAACCAGAGAACATAGTTTTAAGGTGAAAGGGGGAAAGATTTTACAGGAATCTGATGGGTAACTTTTTGATACAAAGGGTGGTGGGTGTATGGAACGAGCTGCCGGAGGAGGTAGTTGAGGCAGGAACTGTCATAACATTTAAGAGGCAATTGGGCAAGTGCATGGATAGGAAGGTTTAGACGGATATGGGCCAAACGCAGGCAGGTGGGATTAGTGTAGATGGGACATGTTGGTCGGTGTGGGCAAGTTGGGCCAAAGGCCCTGTTTCCACACTGTATGACTCTATGACTGAGTCCATACTAGTTCTTGGAACAATTCAATCCCAGTGCATCCATATTTCCCTATAGGTCATCCACTCTTGCTGCCCATTACTTTCCCTCTCCCTTAACTCACCATCGACACACTTGTACTCGGGGTATCTCTTGGCATTCAATGAAATGGCCAGCCAAACCCTCTTTGGTGGGAGGAAAGTGAATCGCTGGATGGGAAGTCCACCTGCTCACAGGGAGAACCTGCAAGCTCCACATAGGCAGTGTCAGAGATCAGGGTAGAACCTAGTCTTTGGAGCTGTGAGGCAGCAACACAATCTGCTGCAGTTCTGCACCTTGAACATGCCCTGCAGCCCTCTCGGGACAGAATCCCAAAGGTTCAGACATCGTGTTCCAGCTGTGCAAGTTGTTGGTGAAACCGCACTTGAAGCATTGTGTGCTTTTCTGGTTTCCCCTGCTATAGGAAGGGTGGCCTTAAACTGGAAAGGGTGCAGAAAGGATTCACCAGCATGTAATCGGACTGGAGGATATGAGTTTCAAGGAGAGAGTGGAGAGAGGGAGGCTGAGAAGTGGGCATAAAGAGTTGTATAAAATCGTGCGGGGTGTAACTGAGGTGAATGGTCAGTCTTTTTCCCCCGAGGGAAGGGAGTCGAAAACTAGAGGGCAAAGATACAAGGTGAGAGGGAAAAGATTTAAAAGGGACCTGAAGGGCAAGTTCACGCAGAGAATGGTGGGTGTATGTAACAAGCTGTGGTGACGGGCACAGTAGAACATACAAAAGACATTTAGACGGGGACATAGATAGTAACGGTTTAGAAGGACGTTGGCCAAAAGCTGGCAAATGGGTTGGTAATGGGGCCTGTTGCCATGCTGCTTCGTTCTATGACATTAAAATGTCCAATTACCCACCAGTTGATAGCTGTTTCTTGTCACTTAACTAAATGGTTGACCACTTATTTTGAGATTGAGACTCCGAGTTTAATACCCCAGCGTGGGCAAACATTATCTCCACATCAATCTTATCAATCCCCTTAAGAAGTTTATATCTTTCAATCATCTCGCATTCTTTGCGACTCCAGAGAGCATGGACCACTCTCCACCAAAGCCACGATTAAACTAGTATTAAAGGAATTAAATAAAATTTGCTGCACCCCCTCTATCTTTTTTTCTGTTAAGGAGACCGTGTCTATGTGGAACACTCACTATCTGGTCCATCAGTGCTCAATATAATTGGATCAAAATCTCTGCTTGGGGACTCAAAACCTTCTCTCAGGATTTTGTATTAAAAGACCAGTTGATGTCCTTCCCATCCAGTTGATGGAGCAGGATTTTTAAAAAAGTTATAAATGCTGGATGTGCAAAATAAGGTCAAGCGGCACTAATAGGGAAGGAAATCAGAGTGCATGTTTTGGGTTAAGGACGCCACATCAAGTTTTACATTGCG